>NC_081407.1:817759072-818359072 GCF_030272615.1 Cryptomeria japonica | reverse complement strand
CATGTCCTCATCCTACCAACATCTTTGAGCGTACTTTTAAAGGTCATGGTCCATTTTTTTTTCAAGGCTCCTATCCGAACAAAAAGATGATTGAGTCCTTCTTCCATCCCCTATCATGTGTCCATCTTCTATTGAAAAAGTAAAAAAAAAATACCAAAAAATTGAAAAAAAAGAAAAAGAAAAAAGAAAAAAAAAAGTAAAGAAAAATAAGTCGTCCACTGGTGAAAACCTAGCAAACAGGCGCTTTGGGCAAGTACCATGATGAAAACCTGGCAAACAGGCATCATGCGTAATTTATGAACTTCTTGCACACCACACTTGGGGGCAGGTTTTATCCTATCATATCCTTTTGTCCTTCATTATTCCATTATCCTATCATACCATGTCATACTCCTTCATATCCTATTGCCCTTCATTATCCTATCATACCATGTCATTACCTTTCATATCCTATTGTCCCTCATGTCCATTTCCATTTCCACCTTTGATCTTGACAAGGCTGAGGATCATCATGAGCATCATGCATCTTGTTTGCATCTTTTAGTCCATCATAGCTTTTGGTCTTTATCCATTTGCTTATTTTAACCTTTCATCCATATTCCCTATCTTATTGCAACTTTCTACCACTATCCTGTATCCTACCCCGACCTTCAGTCCATGTCCCTTATCCATTCTTGGTCTTGCTTATCCTATCCATATCTTATCACTATCCATACACTCTTTTTCATTCCTTGATCTTGATCTGACATAAGGATGCAAAATTTTAACATGGTTTCAAAAACCTCTTGACATGTCCCTCATGCTATGTCACTGCTTTACATTGTCATATCTAGTATCTTGTCCCATCACACAATAGCCCTTGAAAATTGCATCCGTATTATCTCCATAATAAAAGGCCTTTGTCTTCCCTCTATCCACCATCATTTCAACAAGCCTATTTATTCACCTGTCATATTCCTTGCCTTGCTAGACACTGGGGGCAAAATTCAAAAAAATCAAATAATGTCCTGAAAAAGATCATAAAAATTAAAAAAATGTCCTGAAATAATCCAAAAAAATTGGAAAATGTCCTGAAATAAATTCAAAAAAATCAAATACTGTCCTGAAAAAATTGCTAAAAATCAAATAATGTCCTGAAATAATCCAAAAAAAGTCATATAAAGTCCTGAAAAAATGAACAAAAAAAAAATTTCAAAACATTAAAATCCAAAAACAAGCATTTTGCAATAAATATCCCCTTTGTGCATAGACAGATCACTGAGTATACATCCAACGACATGCAATCCAACATTGTGCTTTACTGAAATCATGCTTAAACAGATAAACTTTTTACTCAAACCAGACATTCAAACTGATCCGAGTTGTCATATCAATCAACATCAATATCATTTGTCCTTGTCACTAATATCATGGGTCTTATACAGGGTGTGGTATACTCGAAACCAGACTGTGTCCTGTCTTAGACGGGGTACCACATTCCCTGAAACCAGACAGCATGATCGTCCTATCAGCACTTTCAACTTTTGACAACGAAGATCCAGATGTTTGTTTGATTTGTTGGAATTTGTGCATCTTATCTTTTTATTGATTTATCTTTGGCTTTGGTCATGTTCCTATGTTGCTCGATGATGTCACTGAGTGATTTAGAGTGATCGGGATGGATCATGGTCCCTTTTCTTTTTTGTGATTGTTGTTTGTCTATGATGTGTCTGTCTTTTGCAAAAAGGGTTGCATTTCAGCTCTGGCCTTCAATGCCATGATGCTACGCATCCATTTTGCTACATAAAAATAAAGGTTCTCACCTACAAAGTGCATTACTGAAAGCAAGTTTTTCTTCGTCTCTAACTGTCCTCTGTCTCATTTCTTCTTACTAACATTTCTTCTGTTAGTTTGGATAGTCAGTTCGGTCTAGTGCTCCGATTTCCCCAAACATACATGCTACATCCTGCATCCATTTGGTTAGTACATTTGCATTACATTAAGTATCACATCAAGCATCTTATCCATTTCATATTATCAATGCATCAAAAACACATAAACAAAAACATATCCATACATATTCCATAATGATACATAAACAGTGCATAAGTCATCCATACATGGAAAAATAACATAAGTCATAACATGTTGCATCCCATCATATCGATGCATATCATATCATGTCTGTCTAAGGAGCACGTTCCTCTGTCACTGGGTGCTCCCTCGGTCCTCCTCATCCTTGCAAGGTCTTACGGATGATGTCCCTCCTGGTCCTGGCTGTGGTGGTCTCATAGGTCCACTCACCCCCATGCTGCTCAATGACCTCCGAGAGCGTGCCCTGCTCTCTGTCCTCGATTGTGCCCGATATGAAGGTGCTCTCTGCTCTGGTGGAACTGCATTCTCATATAGTGTCCTCCAATGGCGTATCTCCTCTTCGGTCTCTACCAGCATCTGTGCCGTCTCGTGTGCACTGGCATCCTGAATCGACCCAATGTACTCAGTGACTCTCTATTCCTCTCACTGTGCCTGAGCAACTGCTATATCTCGAGCCACTATGAGCCTGGCTATCTCCACTCTAAACTAATCCTACTATCTCTCTAATGTCGCAATGTGATCCTGCTGACTCGCTATGGTAGCCCTGCACATCTCCATCTCCTCTATCCTAGTTGTCTCCGGCTCTATGGGTATGTCCTGTAATGCCTCATGCTCGCCTGAATCTGGCTCATCCTCGTCATCCCCACCATCCTCATCTCTGTCCTCATCATCTCCACCATCCTCATCACCGTCATCCTCCTCCTCGTCCTCATCATCTCCCTCCTCCTCTCCTGTGAGTGGGAAGTCCTCCTGTCGCCTCGGTACTGGAATCTCTGGATCTGTCAATGGCACTGGCCGTTGTCGTGCAAACCACCTCTCATACTCCTCTGTCATCCCAGCATCCATCACATCTAATCTCCAATCCCACTGTCTCTGCTGTAGCTGTGAGAAGTCCGCATATGCTGTGTGTGGCTGAATCATACTCCCCCACTGACTCGTCTCTCTATGAGATCGGGCAAAGTGTGCAATCCTCCTAGGTACATCCTACCTCTCTCCAAACTATCGTCTGACTCTCTCTGGCAGGTACAACTTAATTACTCTCTGGTGATTCACTGGTCACCCAATCAGGTACCTCTCCTATCTACAATAAGGTAGCTCCTGACTGTCATCTGACCATCCCGGGCAATCACGATATGGCCTCCATGTGAACTCTCTTAGTCGGTCTAGCTCATGTCGCCAGTACAATATATATCCAAAAGGACCCTGTCTCAGTGCTCCCCCATAGCAGTACACATATGGTCAGTGTGGTACTACCTATCTATCTGTAATCGGTCGACATATGGCTATGTGCTCAAATGCCCATACCTGTAGCAATGTAACCCCACAGCTCAAAGTTTGAACTCCCTGATATGCTATCTGATGCAGCTGAAAATAGAGCATAGCCACTACACATGGTCCCCATGCGTGCACTGTCCTCTCTGTCGCCATCCACTCCAGCACTCTTCCCCATCCAATAGGGAATCCATGTCCTCGTCTGTCTCCTGCTAGTAGACATGCTATCACCACGGCTATCACCACATGCCGTCGATCATACTCTGATGCCATAGTCTCCCAGCCAATCTCTCTCTCAACAATATCCAGATCATCTGCATCGCACTCAAACAATCTACACAATGCATCTCTCCCTGTCACTGGGTCATACTCTATCATCTCTCCATGAATCGGAATGCGGAGGATACGCCATACATCCTCTAGTGTCACTATCGCCTCTCCAGTCGCCAGATGGAATGAGGAAGTCTCTGAATGCCATCGCTCTGCCAATGCGGTAAGCAGTCTTGTGTTTGCCCTAATCTCGGGCATGAATGTGACATAGTATATCCCAAGTCCTACTAAGGTATCTCTCTCTGTGCTCCTGAGTCTATGTCGTAGCATGAAGCAATCAGGTCGGTTCTCCCGTGTGATCAATGGATACTGTCGACTCTGTATCACAAATCGGGGCACATTTTGTCAGTATTAGGGTTTGCTCCTACGGGTTGCATTTCCTCATTTTCATGGCCAAATTAGGGTGTTCTTTATCTATTTTGAGCTATCCTACCCTTGTTCCCTTTTTTTGAGTCATTTGCATGCAGTTTCTAATCCAAATTGAGTAATAAATGCACAATTGCGCTTGTGTCTTAACTCCTGCGCCTGTGTAACATAAACTGCGCCTGTGTACCCTTACACAAGTGCAGAAGACCTAACACAAGCGCAAGATGCGCCCTACATAGGCGCAAAAGTCAATTTTTGCAGTTTCTGTGGGCCCCGCATTGTCCCACATGCAATTAAAATTCATGAAATTGAAAACATGGGTATTTGAGATCCATACCACTGCTCCTGCGTCGTCTAGTCGTCTAAATGTGTGTACATGTTCCCCGAGGTGATCCGCCATTGGAATGTTCACCATCTATCTGCAAATGTCCTTGTCCAGAGCAACAAATCCTCCTCTTTGTTTAGTGAAAATGAGCAATTTTCCCTCTCTTGTTCTCCTTTATAGATCTTTGTCAGTGCATAGATGGACGTGTACCCTCTCCATCTTATGTTGGTTGTGGTCTTTTGCACCATAAATTGCTTGTCCTTCATGCATCCGATCTCCGATTGTCAGTCTATTCGATCCTATCATTTTTATCGATCAATTGGCCTCTTCTCTGCATGTTTCCGACCAATTCCTCGAGGGGGCATGAATATGTCATTGTTATTGTCTAGGGTATTTTCATTATTGTTCTTTGAAACAATGCTTAAAATCACATTGTCTCAAAGAGGGGCAAAATGTAGACACCTAAAAATGGTCAACGCTTGCGGAGTCATACTTTGACATTTACGCATTGCCTCATTTTAGGTTTTTGCGTCGCATTAACATTTCTCCTATGTCACACACTTGGTTTTTATCATTTGTGAGCATCGAGTCCTTCTTCTGCATTCTTCATTCATCTCGCCTTCAAATTTGGTCTTGTCGACAATGAACTTCAATCATGATTTTGGTCGATCTTATCCTATCGCATCAATGTGCGTGCTCATTTGTCATTATTCTGGACATCGTCAATCCTAATTAGGGTTTTCTCCTCCTCTCAATCTTGCGATTGATTTGTCATCAATCGTTGTCCTCTTATCAATCTTGTCATCTGGCGATCGATTTATCATCAATCCTTAACATTTTCAATCTTGTCGTTTAACGATCGATTTGTCATCGGTCGTTGTCATGTTCAATTGTCATTTTGCGATCGATTTGTCATCGATTGTGGTCATTTTCAATATTGTCATTTTGCAAATCTATTTTGTCATCGATTCTTATCTTTTTGTCAATCTTGTCATTTTGCGATCGATTTGTCATCGATCGTCGTCCTTCTCAATTATGTCAATTTGGATCAATTTGTCATTGTTCCTCATCAATTGGTGCATTTTTCTCAATCAAATCATTTATCACATTGGTCATTTATCAATCCAAAATCAAATCATGATCGAGTCAATTATCTTTCATCAAGGCCTAATTCATCTTCTAGGGTTTTGTGATTTCATCATTTAACCTGGTTTGTCATTTCTTCCTCTAGGATTAATAAATTATTTATTTATCCTAAGTCTTCTTGTTGCAATTAAATGTTCATTTAATTGGCTAATTATTCCTCTTTGTGAATTAATTAATAAATGACAAATTATTAACTAATTTACCTAATTTCTAATTTCCATCAATTTCTTAATTCCTAATTTCCTGTTTTCCCAATTTTCTTAATTTTCTAATTCCTAATTTTAATTTCCTCCTATTTCTCTCCTAAATTCATGGAAATGACATAGAAATTTGTCATAATTTGTCATAAATTGTCATAAATCCTTGCATAAAAATTTGTCATAAATTGTCATAAATCTTTGCATAGAAATTTGTCATAAATTGTCATAAATCTTTGCATAGCAATTTGTCATACACATGTCATAATTTTGCTATTCTTGATTTGAGTTTCCATTCGAATCATTTTCATGCTAATCTTGTCTTTTCTCCAATTTATCTATAAATTGGATGAATTTCTTCAATCAAATCCCTTGATTCTTAATCCCCTAATCAGACTATTGAATTTCTAATCACTTTGTCAAATCATGCTTCGAGTATTCTTGAGCAATATCTTATTTACTTGCTTTCATGTCATGATCATGCACTAGTAGGTGAGATCCACAACAAAACTATTTGGAGAAGAAAGAAGGACAATGGAGCCGCATGAAGGAGCATTCAAATCATACCTTTGGTTTGCTTAATTTCTAGTTTTGAATGTTTTTATTTCATGTCTCTATTGAGTGTTGTTTAGGATAGATCATTGCAATGAGTTCTTGTGATTGAGTTAATGATTAGTATTTTTATATTTGTTTGTGATGATTTCCTATTTCCTAACGTACAGTAACTGAGAGTGAGTTAGAGAAGACTGAAGTAATGCTGGAATGCGCTAGTAGATAGATCAAACACGTGTTGATTACTCACATCTTTGACAAGTTTGTAGCCCTTAATCGGGTAGGCCTCAAAGCCTTTGTAAAATCCTCTAACAAGGTGGTTCACACATGTGAATCTAAAATCCTCTAATAAGGTAGTCTTTAATCGGACTTATCTCCTAACAGAGATTGAGATTCTTAACAGGATCTGTTCTAGTGAAGAACATTGTAAGACCTTAACTGGTCTGGTTTCTATTCTGCAGATAGTGACTTGTGAGTTCTATCTCACCGTGGTTTTTTTAAGTTGGGTTTCCACATCAAATATCTTGTGTTATGGTTGCATTGCTTTTGTGGGTGAATGGTTTATTCACATTTTGGTTTGTATGTGTGATAACCGATTTGATTGTCAGACTACTTTACCGATTTATCTCTAGACTGTGTAAGTGTTTTAGTGCAAAGATTTTTGGCATACTAATTCACCCCCCACTCTTAGTATTCATCAATTGGTATTAGAGACAACCTTTCTATAAGTTTAACCACTTGGAAAGAGATATGGGAGAATACACATTGAGGGAACTTACTCAACGGCTCACTAAGTCTGAGCAAGCCTATGATGATCTTATGGTCAAATACAAGGCATCTCAAGAAAAAAGAAGAGAACACGCAGAGAGGCTAATGGAACTATCTGAAAGTAGTTTTGAAGATGAAGCTCACATGGAAGCTATGATTGCTAAAGTAAATAAGCTGAATGATTCAAACTCTAATCTAAGAAAGGAGTTGGAAGGACTGACTATTCGATTTAGCCAAGAGCTTGAGAACCAGAGAAAGGATGAAGATCTGCTAAAACAAAGATCATGAGATCTCCAAGTTGAAACAAGAGATTAGTGCACTAACTGCTCACCTTCATGAGAGCAGAATGGAGAAAGAAGACATGCAAGGAGAACTGAACATTGCCATCTCAGAAAATGCAAGTCTTATGGAGACAAACACTGCTATTTCCAAAGAACTCTTTGAATCAGAGGAAATACTAGCTAAGTTTGGCAAAAGTACAGTCAGGCTAGAGCAAAAGCTTGAGTCATCTAGATTGGCAAAGAATACCAATGGTCTTGGTTTTTCTGGACATGAGGAAGGAGAATCCTCAAGGACAAATGCTGAAGCATCAAAGAAGCAACCGGCACTCAAAGGAAAAGGTAAGCAAAAATTCAAACCTATTTTCTTTAACTATCTTAAAGAAGGACACATTGCCAATGTGTGTAGGAGCAAAGCCTATAACAATTTTCCTTATATTATCAACAATATACCTAGATCCAATAAGTTCAATGGTCATTGTTATGCATGCAACAAGTTTGGGCATAGAGAATTTGAATGCAGGTCTATAATGGATAACATCGGAAGATATCCTCAGAGGACCAAAGGAACTGGTCCTGAATCTTTTATGAACCGGAACCACAACTGGTTTAATGTCTTCAATCATCATTCAAGAAGTGGTGGTCATCAAGCGGCAACCAGATGGAGAGAAAGTTGTATGATCTGTCATGGTCATGGTCACACTGCTGCAACATGTAGAAGGAAGAATGGAAACATGTACAATGGACCTTGGAGAGCACCTGGACTTGTTTGCTATCACTGCAACAAACCGAGTCACATTGCAAGATTCTGCAGAAGCAGAAAAAGTATATCTGATGATATACCGGTCACTCAGGAAGGAGAAATAGATGTTGAAAAAGTTCAAGAAGACATGAAGAAAGTATGGAAGAAGAAACCAGTATTATTGGAGGAGGAACCGGTTTCTACACCCAGTGTGGAAATATCAGAACCGGCAAACTAAGCCTCAAAGGCTTAGGGGGAGCAAACAGCAAAATGCTTTCGAACCCCTGGTTAACACCGATAAAAGACTTTAACTGGTATGCTACACCTGTCTCTTGGCAGAAGACTAGAAATGGTAAAGAGGCAAATTAGGGTTTACGCCCTAATATAGGAGCATTAATGATGGTAGGTGAGAGACATGTATAAATACAATTTTCAAATCATTTTTCACTATCTGTTTTTTGAGCAAAGAAAAGTTTTCAAGTGCAGAGCGAAGAGAAGGAGATTTGAGCTTAGATTTTGAGGAATTGGAGAGATTTGAAGGAGATTCAAATATAGTTTGCAATCGGCAATGGAGAACTCAAAGCGGTGATTTGGCATCCGACGGAGAGCGAAGCAAAGCAGAATCAGGAAGCCCTAAATTCGCGTGTGAAAGGTATTTTTTGGATTCTTGAAATACTCTTCAATGGCTTCCGCATCTCATACCAGTTCAAGCACATCCATTGAGTCAGAAAATTTCACTCAGAGGAAGTCCAAGTATAATGCTTTGTCACAAGTCCCAGCTAGAGTCATAGTTGAAGAAGGAATTTCAGACTATATTTATTGCAAGATAGAAGACCTAGGGTCCTTAGCCATTCATACTCAATTAGGTCTATTTTGCGATAAGGACAAAAGGATCAAGCCGGAGTTCAGTATCTTAGAGAAGAAGAAACCCTATAATGCAGTGTATTTTCTAGAAGATTTCACAAAGGATCACATCAGAATCATCTTGAGTAGAGTCCATGGTGACAAGATGTACCTAGAGAGAATGCATGATATCATGCCTAAGGCAATTCATGTAGTCACCGGTTTCTGCAACACAGGGGAAGTACTAGCCCTAAGAACGGTAAGCAAAATAGAAATGACCAAGCTCACCGGTTTGACAAGTGATTCACGAGGTATGACAGTTAATCCTATCAAGGATGAACTGGTAAAACACACATGCATGGTGGTAGGCTACAGGACATTCTCAGCCATCAAGATTAATTCTATATCTACTGCAGCGGTAAATGCCGCTTACTGGATGATTATAGAGGATAAATCATTTGACCTATGCACCGGTATGCAAAGGCAACTCCTGTCAAATCTCAAGGCAATCAAAAAGGACAATTCACTCAGATTTAAATTTGGACAACTACTGGTAGGATTGTTTTTCTATTTCCAAGGCTACTTTTCGGGTGTAGGAGATGTCCAGTGGTCCCTTGACCAACCAGTAACCAAGAAGATAAAGGAAAGTGTTGAAGCTATTGGAACCGGCTACCTTGAGATCCTGAACAAATACTTTGATGAGTTCAGAAGAAAAATGAATCAGAGGATGCGAATCTCAGGTGACATAGTGAAGAAGTATGAAGATGACATCTGTTTCACTATTCAGGTGGACAAATGTCTAATGGAGGCTGTTGAGCCTATAATGGAGGAAGTGGAGCCTATGGGCTATGAATTCATGTATGATATGCTAGAAGGGTATGCTTCAACCCTTATTGCCTCACCTCTTGATCCAAAGGTGAAGCGAATCAGAACCTACTTGGAGAGGATCGCACCGGTTGAAGAACCATCAGTTAAGAAGGGAAAAGAACCAACAGCCAAGAAAGCTAAGGCAGTGCCTACGGCATCAACACCAGCTACCACTGAGACTCCAAGAGTGACCAAGCGGTCACCAGCAAAGAAGAAACCAGAGGTAACATCGGCAAAAGTCTTCGAAAGAAAGAGGAAAACTAAGGCAAATGAACCGAACTCCAAAGAAACTGAGTCTGATGAACAGCCAAAGAAGGCTAGATAGACCAAGAAGGTGAAGAAGAATGAACTGGCAACATCCACACCGGTAAATATAGATATCTCCTCTTACAAACCTTTGACACATTGTCAAAGAATAGTAAAGAATATTAGGAGAAAGTTACTTCATGATTTAATTGATTATTATGATGATTTCAATAGTGAGGAAAAAGATGAAGTACTTTAGGAGATTATTCTTTATTTATGTAGAAATGACTGGTCACCATCAGAGATTAAATCTCAGACACTGGATTCATTGTATAAAGCATTGGATAGCAAATGGTGCATTTCTATTGAAAAGGAACAAGAGATTAGGGAGAAAGTTTTTGCACATTACTTCCCCAAACTCTCAAACTCATAATTATTTGATGTATTAGATCAAAATAAAGGTCTCTTCTTCACAAGGAGAAGAAGACTCTAGTTGTTGGAAGGGAGAGTTGATGATGTAGATAAGGATACACATCAACACATGGCCCATGCTATCAGTTCACACAAAGCTCAAATGGCCAACCTCCAAGCGGAAAAGGAACCGGTTATTTCCAAACCGGATGAAGTTTTTGATGAGGAAGGAAACCTGGTGGAGGAACCAATCAACACCATAGATGTCAATGCCCTGGATACAAAAGATGTCACTTAGGATATACCATCTAAGGGAACTGAACAGGGGAAACAGGCCGATCAGGGTGGTGAACAAGTTGTGGACACATAGAAAGCGGCAAAAGACAAAGAAGAAGAGAAAAAGAAGAAGGATGAAGATGAGAAACAGAGAAAGGAGGAAGAGAAAAAGAAAGAGGAAGAGGAGAAAAGAAAAGATGAAGAGAAAAAGAAGCAAGAAGAAGAAAGGAAAAAGAAAGAAGAAGAGGATAGAGAAGAAAAGAGGAAGAAGGAAGAAGAAGAAAAGAAGAAGAAAGAAGAGGAGAAGAGGAAGAAGGAAGAGGAAGATAGGAAGAAGGAAGAGGAAGAAAAGAAGAAGGAAGAGGAAGAAAAGAAGAAAAAGGAAGAGGAAGAGAAGAAGAAGAGGGAAGAAGAAGAAAAGGAGAGAAGAAGAGGAGAGCAGAGGAGAAGAAAAAGGTAGAAGAAGACAAGGAAGAAGAGAAGAGAAGAGAAGCGGAAAAGAAGAAAGCTGAAGCAGCCAAGGAACGCGGAGTGGCTAAAGGCTCTCAGTTGGAGACTCCGAAGGCAACCGGAAGTCAATCCTCACCAGTTGATCTCTCTCGTCCTATCGATCTCCAATCTGCAAGTGAGTCAGAACTTATGTAGAGCATCAAGGTTGCTCAAGAGCACCTTGAGATCATCCGCAGGAAAAAGGAAC
Source organism: Cryptomeria japonica (assembly GCF_030272615.1). Classification (NCBI taxonomy): domain Eukaryota; kingdom Viridiplantae; phylum Streptophyta; class Pinopsida; order Cupressales; family Cupressaceae; genus Cryptomeria; species Cryptomeria japonica. The sequence goes on along the minus strand of NC_081407.1, from coordinate 818,347,683 downwards.
AAGACATCATTCAGGCAGCTGTAGACATGCTCACCAGTTTAATCCCCAGTACTAATCTTCTTGACACTGATTCATCACTAGCACAACTCAAACTTCTGTGTACTGTAGTGGATGATTAGGTGCAGAGCCTAGAAGAAGCAGCTAAGGCCAATGTAAAGAAAGAGCACCAAAAGGCTCTTAATGTTTCTCTGGTGAAGAAACTGAATGAGCTTAGGACTGAACTACCAAAGGATCAAAGGGACATAAGGAGTGCTTTGGATGAGGGAAACTTGCTACTCAGCAAAATCTGTCAACCTCATCTATTTTGTGATGATGTGCTAGCTAAGAAGCAACAGCTTCAAATGGACTTACAGTCCTACTTAAGCACATTCAAGACTCCTTACGACTCCTTTGCGGCATATGGGCAAACCGTTCACCAGTTCCAAATCCAGTCAGCCAAGATAGAGCAAGAGATTAGCACAAGATCTAGGGATTTGCAGGAACTCTAACTAGTATTACTTCCACGACTGCAAATTCTTCAGAAATGCTATCTGAACCTGGAAGCACTAACAGTTACCCAAGAACTAAGCATAATAGATGCCATGGAGAAACAAGTATCACAAATGCAGACAGAGAAGGAAGTGGCGACCTCCCTACTTGAGTCCTGGTCTCTCTCCATGCAACAATATTTGCAGGACTACAAAGTGGTTTTTGACAAGTATTATTCATTATTGTCATAAACTCTTTTATATATATATGGAAACAGGTTTTTGCAGTGGTACTTTGTCATTGTTGGCAAAGGGGGAGAAGTACATGGTTTTAAAATTTTGATGGTCTTAAATTTTGAAATTTTGATATATCAGGGGGAGAAGTATATCAAAGGGAGAAGTATCTATTTTTGAAATTTTGATATATGTTGTGATATATGCTATATGCTCTAATGATTATGCTCTGAATGCAAAATTGCTATACACTCTATTGATTAAAGGATAGTGTCTATGCTTAGGGGGAGCAATTTTGTTAATGGCAAGTTTTTGTTGTAAAACACTTAGATGTCAAAATTTTATTTTCCTAAGTGTTGCCATCAATGCCAAAGGGGGAGATTGTTGGCATTTTTTATGTTTATGTTGTGATTGTCATTGATGGACACACACTTGTATTGAGATCCCCTTTATATGTATGAGTTTATACTCAACCGGTATTTTTTCCAACTAGTATGTTGTACTCTAGTCTTTTGACTAGTGGTGATTTTGCAGAATATGTTTCCCGGTCTGAAGCGGCATGTCGACCCCAAGCGGTTCGCAGATCACAAGCGGTATGAGGAAGCAAAGCGGCACAACACATTCTTACTAGTCTTCATTTTTGTCAAACCGGCAACTGGCATTTTTGTCAAACCAGAAACCAACATTTTTGTCAAACCGGCAACCGGCATTTTGTATGAACCGGTAACACTCTGTGATAAGTTACCAACCGACATTTTGTGATGAGTTACCAATCCACCGATTGTTTGACGGTGTCCACACAATGACGATGATTCTTGTGTCATGTTACTGAGTATGTCTAGATTCACTGAACCTAGAAAATTGTAATGTAATCCTATTGGACCGACATGAAATCAAATTCCTTTAAAAGGACATCATGTCTAGGGTTTTCAAGTTGTTGAAAGAGCTGCGAATAGGGTTTATGTTGAGCTAGTGTTTAAGGTGGAAGATGAGAGTGATCTTATTAGAGAAGATTGAGTTGTAACTAAGAGTGAGATACAGAAGATTGAAATAATGCTAGAATGCATTAGTTGTGAGCAATACTGGATCTAACCAAGCAGTTTGTGCTAGTAGATAGATCAAACACTTGTTGATTACTCACATATTTGACAAGTTTGTAGCCCTTAACCGGGTAGGCCTCAAAGCCTTTGTAAAATCCTCTAACAAGGTGGTTCACACATGTGAATCTAAAATCCTCTAACAAGGTAGTCTTTAATCGGACTTATTTCCTAACAGAGATTGAGATTCTTAATTGGATCTATTCTGGTGAAGAACATTGTAAGACCTTAACCGGTCTAACCTTAACCGGTCTGGTTTCTATTATGCAAATAGTGACTTGTGAGTTCCATCTCACCGTGGTTTTTCCCAGTTGGGTTTCCATGTCAAATATCTTGTGTTATGGTTGCATTGCTTTTATGGGTGAATGGTTTATTCGCTTTTTGGTTTGTATGTGTGATAACCGGTTTGATTGTTAGACTACTTTACCGGTTTATCTCTAGACTGTGTAAGTGTTTTAGTGCAAATATTTTTGGCATACTAATTCACCCCCCCCTCTTAGTATTCATCACTCAATTCATTGATTACACAGACTCAGATTGCATAAGCTGGTAGAAGGGTTCTCAACAACTTACTTGTTATATCCTTTTCTTCAATAGTTCCACCTGCTCCTTTGATTTGATTGACAATCTCCTTTAGTCTTGTACTATACTGAGTTATGTTCTCACCTTCATTCATCCTCATAGATTCAATTTGTCCTCTTAGACTATCTACTTTTCCTCTTTGAACATGTTCATCTCCTCCATATATGAATATGAGCTTATCCCACATTGCCTTTGCATCATTGCAGCCTTCTAGATCATTAAACTCTTAATCGGTCAATGCAGATGTTATTTCAATCATTGCTTGAATATGTTCTTGCTTTGCCTTTATCTCTTCCATAATCAATGGATAGGTTCTCGGTGCAAAAAAATCATTCTCCAGATAGTATACAACATATTCTCCAACTCCTGATAGATGTAGCTTCATCCTTTTCTGCCATGTAGAGAAACTTGACTTGTTCAGCTTCGGTGCATCCCTCTTATACATCTTTGGATCTTTAACTCAAGTGCCTTTAAACTTTCCTTATAGAGTCCAAAGCTCTGATACCAATTGATAGTTCTGATACTTAATATAAGTATAGATCCAATAGCCAACAAGATGAGAGGGGGGGGGTGAATCATACAAACTTAATCATCCATAAAAACATCAGATTCAACCTCGGTAACATATATATCAGCAATATAACCAAAACATTTAAACATGCAAACTCAAAAGCATATGAACAATATAAACCTCATAACACTAGATTTAATGTGGAAACCCAAATAGGGAAAAACCACTGTGGGATTTCGGACCCACTAAGAAATATACTCTTCTAGAGTATGCTTGGTTAAAAGCAAATCCTGTTAAATATTACAAACACATTGCTAGATGTGACCCGGTTAAGGGATTTCCCTCAGATCTGTTAGGATTTTCACTTTGTTAGAAGTGACCTTGTTAAAGGATTTCAAACACTCAATCAGAATGTCACCTTGCTAGAGGGTTTACATATAAGACTGTTAAGTCCACTCAATTAAAGATTTTCTATCACTTTCACAAAAAAATAGTAATAAAAATCTATCTGCAACTTCACATCTAAAATGCTAAAGTAGATTCCTATTTGTTCAATACAATCTAGACATAGAACTAATCTTGTCTATCTACTGGGCTTCTATACTCTATTATTCAAATAGGTCTTCAAGCTTCTGTGCTCAGTAATCACTATGTAGCATCCCTGTGCATACACTTACCCGCATACATTGTTTATCAACAGTTTCCTATTTATAAACAATTAGGTAACCGCTTAATCTCCTTGATCACATTTCCCATGATCAATCATATCCATCAAATCTTCAATCTTGTCTAGGTTCAATGCATCTTTTGATCTGAAAATGTTTTACCCCACCTTGGAACTTGCATAATAGTCTTGGAACTTGTGCCAGGGTATTGCGGTTCAATCTGAGTTGTAGATCTTCATTCCAACTTTTCATTGCCTTGGATTCATTAACAAACTTCTTCCATGGCTTACCAATCATTTAATCCGCTCCAGCTCATCAGCTTCCTTCATTAAATACCGCATGTAAACATTTAATGCATTTTGTTATAGCTCGGTTACAACTCGGTAACAACTTAGTGAATACTAAACTTCACTCGGTAGACATTCCACCTTCATTAACCGATAGAGATAACCTTAGGGTTTACCGACTAGGTTCTTTTCTTGATAACATAGTATAGTATTAACCTTTACAATTTACAACATATGTATGATGTTGAAACAATCTAAAACATCATGATCTCATCATTGTCTGACTCGGTAGTAGTTGCCCATTGAATACCTTATTCATCCCCTTATTCATCATATTCTTTCCTGTGTCTTTTACCAACATCTTTATAATCTTCATATCATATTTCTCAAGATATGGCAACATCATACTGAATTAGAAAATCAATTTCTTGACATCAATGACAAAATAATAATATCAAGACAGTAAAACATATTTAATCAGTTATATCCATAATCATCAACAGCCTTCTCAATATCCTTGGGAAATGCCAACAATCTTTCATTGTCTATTATAATGCAATATTGCCAACACTTTCAGAGTAGCTAGGCAGTTTGGTTTGGTGCAGGATATAGTGGGGGACATACCATTATACCCTCAGACAACTTGGGAGGTTAGGATATTGGAGCAGATGGTGAGTCTGCTAGAGGGGAGGACCAGCTTCAAGACGGCAGCCTATCTGGTGTGGGATGAATAGAGGGGTACAGGGGATAATCATGAGATGATAGGAGGGTACAAAAGTTAGTAGGAGGCACACCTACTAGTGCATCTGATGATTCCTAGAGTTTTGGAGGATAACAAATTGCAGTCAACAGTTGATGAGGTGGTCGGAGGAGAGGAGGATGCACCTAGAGATAGGGTTTTTGTAGGAGGAGGCAGGGGTGTCGTGAGGCTACTGAGAAGGGTGATATGAGGGAGAGGGTTGGAGGTGTCCATGCTAGAACAAGTACAGATGGTTGGAGCAGCGATAGGGGAGGAAGTCAGGGGAGGAGAGGGTGGGGTGGATGAGGTGGTGCCTATGGAAATACTAGAGATACAAGTACATGGTGCAAGAGTAGAGGGTGGAGGAGGGGTATTGCAGGCATATTTTGACAAGATCCTGCAATAGAGGGGTACTACGAGAAGGAGACTACACTCACTCAAGGATGAGGTATGGATTGAGAGGGTGAGGAGGGAGAGCCTAGAGGAAGAGCTAGAGAGGCTACCATGAGAGGTCGGTAATTTTATCAAGATCCTACAGATAACGAGGATAGAGGTGGATGACCTATGGAGGGATAGGGAGGAGTCAGAGAGGATTTTGGAGGAGGCCAAGTCAGGGACTGTCATTGGGGAGCTGTAGGATGCAATACGGAAAAAGGATGAGATGGAGGGGCTGCGATCTAGAGTTCATAGGGAAGAGGGAGATGTTACTCACCTGCAGGGGGAGAGAGACACAACACGACAAATGTTGGTCCCCATAGAGCTTGGAAATATGTAATCAGACATGATGCAGCAATGAGAGAGGGCAGAGGGGGGGGATGGGAGGCTATCTATTATAGAGGATTATACCATGGGGTGGTACTAGCATATAAGAGATAATCCTCATACAACAAGAGTGTATGCTCCCATAGGACCCACAGCGAGCGTCCCACATAGAGTCAGCGGACAGGTGGATTGGTGGGTTTTAGACCACCTAGGACAAGAGGAGAAGGGGAATCTAGAGGAGGAGGAGGTGATGAGGAGGGGGTTGGGGAGATAGGTGGAGAGAGCTAGATCTATTTTGACTTATGTGTCATTTTTTACCCTTTGGGGTGATCATTTTATCATGACTGACATATTCATTTTTTGAGAGATATATATATATATATATATATGATTTTGGCGACGGTTATTCATGTACTTTATTATAGACATTATGATGGACATTACTTATTATTTTATGATGTGATGCATGGATAATGATTATAGATGTATTGTGCTGACCTATTTGTGATGCAGGACGGTTGACTATGTGGATACATATGTTTTTGAGATTTTATGGTGCGTTTATATATGTATATTTGTATGATGTGTTGTTTTGAGTTTTTTTATGATGTGCATAATGTGATTTAATGAATTAATCTAAAATGGATATGTAATGCAATAGATATGTAATGCAATGGATATGTAATGTAATGATAATGAAATGAACATATATACCTATAATGCAACAAAATCTGGATGAGAACTAGGTGATAAAAATGCAACATAATTTGAAATGCAATCTAAGTGATGGATAAAAATTTGGGATGAAACCTAAATGAATAACAAAATTTGAGATGCAACCTAAATGATTAATAAAAATGCACTTAGATGAATAAAGAAAAAATTATTTGTGAATATACCAATCATAATAAAATGACCTTAAGTAGGATAGAAGAATAAGGGAGGGGGAGGGAGATTGAAGACTACACATGGATGTTAGATGGAGAGAATTTTGAGGATTTGGTGATAATGCAAAACACAAATGATGGGGGGAATTGTGCACAAAAGATGTGGAGATCCAACCTAGTTTGTTATCGCCCTAGGTAACCCGCACCATTGATTATAGGAACCAGGATGCCATGAGAAACCCAAGGCCTGGACTGAATCACAGACAAGTAGAAATTCCCTACACACAACTATGCAAGTTTTGAAGAATATTGATACAAATTTGTGGATACGTACAAGGAAACCCTCAAGAACATAGATATCCCTTGTACACGACAAGGTAAGTGTTGATAAATATTGGTACTAGGTCATTGGTTAATAAAAGAGAGATCCCATATATTCCATACCATAAAACATGCCCCAGTATACACCCATTGTAAACATACCTAGATATGGAGGATCTAGGCAATCATAGATAGGAGTAGTCATAGATAGGAGTAGTTGTAGGGAAAAAGATGCAAGCTAAAACTGAAAAATCCAAAAAATCAAACAAGTCACTCATACATGACCAACTATCATCTCTAGCCAAGAGTAGGATTAGGATAAAAGATTAAACTATCAGGCAAGGGAAGGATTCATCCCAAGGGAAAAGGCTAAGGTGGATAAGATTGACTAGGAAATTGACCAAATGACCATGAGGACTATCCTGCTAATGTAGGACTGACACCTAGACTTGATGAAGCTCACATGGAGGAACAAGCTTAGGAAGTAGGTCAAATCTTAGTTTGATGGGGGAAAGATCAGATTAATGGGATAAAGCTCAAATTAATGGGTTTTATCCTTATTCAGGATTCAAGCGAAGACTCGTCATCAATCAAACGATCATTATGTGGAATGTGGCTGAGTGGGCAGATGATGAATTTTGTGGCAGGAGGATTTAGTGGTAACAAACATGGATATCTGATGGGTAGGTGATGGGGAGAAAGTCTGACTTGATAGACAATGGATCCGAATTATTTACCTTGACGCCTGCATGCAGATTTTCACAAGGTACTTGCCCATAGTAGCACAAAGTGGTTTTCACTGATGGACGAATTGATTTTTCTTTACTTTTTTGCTTTTTTCATTTTTTTGTGTCACAAGGTGCCTATTTACCAAGTTTTCACCAGAATGACGATCTTTTTTCAGGATCTTTTTCTCATTTTTTTGTATTTTTCTTGATTTTTTTGAATTTTTTAGATTTTAAGACAATTGATGACCTTCTAAGGACTAGGCATAGAATCTCTTTACGTGGATGATGTTCATCAGCTCATCCAAGGGATCTCCTTTAGGAGTAGCCAACTAATATTCCCTTGGACCATACTTTGTTGTGATCACATAAGGTCCAAGCCAATTGGGCCCAAACTTAACTTTCTTCTCTCATTCTTGAAGGTTTCTTTGATTTCCATAAGGACAAGATCACTGACCTCAAACTCCTAGGTTCTGACTTTCTTTTTGTAACTCAAGTATAGGATATTTTGATATACCCAGAGATAATTTAAGGCCTTGAGGCACCTTTCATCTAGCAATTCTAGCTCTTGCAACCTAGCAACTCTGTATTTCCCATCTAGGAGGATGTTTTGCAGTGATACCCTTAGGGAGGGGATCTCGATCTCAAGAGGAAGGAAAAATTTAGAGCTAAAGATGAGGGAATATGGAGTGGCATCTGTGGGTGTGCGGATGGAAGTGTGGTAAGCCCAGAGAGCAGGATGGAGTTGGAGGTGCCAATCACAACCAGCTTCATTGACTGTCTTTTTCAGAATTTTGATTAAGGTCTTATTAGAAGCCTCAGCTTGACCATTACCTTGCAATTAATAGGGGTGGAGAAATGGTGTTGGATATCACACTTCTGATAGAGCTCTCTAACATCTTGGCTTTTGAAAGGTCTGCCATTATCTATGATGATAACTTTGGGGATTCCATATTGGCAGATTAAATAGTTCAGAATGAATTTAGAGATCTGTTTATTAATGGTGAAGGTAAGAGAGATATCCTCCACCCACTTGGTGAAGTATTCAGTGGTGGTTATGATGAAATTATGACCATTGGAGGATGCAAGGTGGATTTTCCCAATGAGATCGAGCCCCACTATGAGAAGGGTCAGGGTGTGATAAAAGGCTACAGATCTTATTATGTTCTAACAAGGGATACATTTCCTCACATAATTGTATGCATCTACTTCCATTGTAGGCAAGTAGTATCTCATTCTCAAAATTTTCTTATCCAAAGTGAGACCACTTGAGTGTTCCCCACAGATACCTTTGTACACTTCATGTAGTGTCCATTCAGCCTCTTGTTTATCTAAACACCTTAGGAGGGAACCATCGAAATGCCTTTTGAATAGGGTGTCACCAAGGATAGTATACCGAGTGCATCGGTAAATAAAGTGTTAGACCCAATATGGAAAGCTAATGTACTAAGAGGGGAGGGGTGAATCAGTACTCCAAAAATTTTCTTTTGTAATAACCTTACTATTATACATAAATAGAATAGTACAGTAACATAAAACAAAACTATAATCAACTGATAACATTCATACATGATTCACTCCATAACACATATATTTTGGTCACGCAGAAACTCTTGGTTAGAGAGAAAAACTATGGTGGGGATGGCACCCACAACTTCACTACTGCAATAATAAAGAGTGCTCGGTTAGAGCGATATTTGGCTATTTCTAATAGCTTACCCTATTAGGAGTATTAAGATCAGTTAGATCTACCTTGCTGAAGGATTTTACAACACTATATAAGTGTAGCACCTGGTTAAAGGATTTACAATTTATAGACTTGGTTAGAGTCTTTTACCCTGTTAAAGGCTTCTCTTACAACTTCAAAATATTACAATAGAATCAATACAGATATCTACAACTTTACATCTGAAATGTTGTAGCAGATTCTATGTGCTCAAAATAAGATTACCTTGCCTATAGCATACCTTGATAACTCATAAAGTAACTCGGTAAACCCTTTTGTTTACTCTATTCCTCGACTGTTCTCTGATAACCTTCTCGGTGACCTCTGTGTCTTTGTAACAGTCATAATGCCTTGTGATTTCTCATGTATCACATAAGTCTTGCTTCATATGCACATGCACACACATTTCTTACATTCACATCTCTATTTCTAACCCTAAATTCATGCTATATAAATAGACTTCTTAAGTCAGCGATCCGATTCATTGCTTCTATCTTACAAACATGATTTCTTGAATAAATAACCATGCAAAATATTTCATTGGTTAGATGACCTCAAAATTATACAAAATCTGTATGTGCAATTTCCAATGTGATAACGGTTTTGTGTGCCTCAATCTTGTTACACGTTTTCATATGTGTGTCCAGGTTCAATGAATTTGGTAACACATTTCACTCAGTGTATATCAACTCGGTGTATTATCTTTACTACTCAGTAGACATGAAATATCACTCGATACACAGCTCGGTGTATACTGGGCTTTGTGACTATTTTCCTTCAGTAACCAACTAGACTGTACATACCGACTTCTCTGTGTGTACCGACTGCATGATTCGGTAATATTAACCGACTAGAATATAGAATGACTTTGTATATAAAACTAATGGCAATTTGATAAGTAGTAACAATCTCCCCTTTTGACATTAGTTGAGATGTTTGACAAAACTACTTTTAAAGTCATTACTCAAAAAAAATGTGTATACATTACAAAATTGACTAAACATGCAGTATATACATTAGTCATTGAAATAGTATAATCAGATATACTCCCCTTATCAATATGTTGTACAAAACTCTGTAATCACTGTTCTTTCCTCGGTTCACTGCTCGGTATACTCCCCCGATATACTACACTCCGGTTGTTTGATTCTTTGAATACTATACACTACTATACACTCCTGAAGATATACTCTGATATAGTCCCCTTTTTGACAAACATCAAAATTTAGTTACCATTGGGAGGGGGAAACTAATCAAAAATGGATTTGTACTTTGTCTGGGCATCAGTGAGGGTGACAGAAAGTGCATCCTTGACATTGTCCATTAAAGAATTATGTGCATTAATATCAGCCAATAATGAAATTAGGCCATCTAAAGTGCTTCCTTCTTTTGTAGTAGAGAGAGAGGTGGCTTGGTTTAGCTGTTCTTGAACAGATGAAAGATGAGGAAGGAATAATGTTTGAAGTGTCATTATGTCCATCCTAATCTTGTGTTCTTCATTCCTCAATTCCAATTGTTGAGCCATGAGCTATTGGAGCTTAGTATAAAAGTTTTGAACTGAATTTGACTCGGGGGTCAACTTATTTGAGAGATTGGTGATCTCTTTCTCAATTGCGTCTATTTTATTCTTAATATCCTTAAGAAATAAAGAAAATGTGCAGAGTTTCCGAAATAATGAAAGAATGTGCTTGAGTTAAGGGGACAACTCAACAATAAATTTGACAAGTTTTACCTTGCCAACAGCAATTGATTTCTATACTTCCTCTATCATTTTAGTAGTTAGCTCCTTGTCTTTTAGTTTGCTCAAGTATTCGGATGCATCTACACCAGATGTCTCAATCTGATTGAGGAGTTCATCCAATTGAATATGGATGGCTGCATTAGTTGATACTGTAGCTGAGGGTAGCATATCTGATAGTAAGGTTTTTACCTTCTGAAGTACTTTATTCTTCCTCTATATGGCCAGTTGCTTCTCCTATTCGGCCTTTGCTTTGCACAGTTCACCGAATTCATTGAGTGCTTGCCCTTTCAGTTTGGAGATGTCTACATTGGGCAACACTATCGGTTTTGATAAATCAATTTTGAAACTATGCTTTTTCAATTTCTTTTCTTTACCTTTCACCGAGTGAACCACTACTATAGCTTGAGAGGCTTGAGGACCCTCGGTAGGTTGCTTGATAGAGACAACACTTTTGTCGATTTCTTTAGCCTCGGTAGTGTCCTTCAGTGTCTCGGTGCTTGGTGTCTCAACTGTAACATTTTCCATGCTAGAAGGTGCTTGAGAGATTGGTTCTTGTGAAGTACCTTCTGCTGTAGACTTTTGACCTTCGATGCCTTCTCCTGTAGCCTGAGGAGCTTTGGTTGCAGCAGGTTGATTGATCGGTGGGTAAGGCTGAACTTGTTCCAAAACAGATTCACTTGAGACAAGTTTTGCATAAGCATTGCCTTCTATCATTTCTTGTTCAGGTGCCTCTGCATCCATGATATCTTCATCTATTTGAATGGTGTCTGCAAGGTCTTGCTCGGTGACATCAGGCTCTTGGTCGGTGACATCGACTATTTCCACTATAGATTGTTCACCAACATTATTTCTTCGAAAGATGGTCTTCCATTGCTCCTTTGTTTCCTTCTCTACCTCTATATACAGGCCATTCATCAATTTCAAGGCCTTCTGTTTTACTATAAATTGAGCTTGGTTGTTTGTTAGATGTTCTTTTATTTCATCAACTGACATATCAGGAAAGAGATGCACCAAACTTCTTTCTCTGATTTGTTTCTCCGAGTCTAGGGCATATTGACATCTGGTTTCAATATGTGCATATAATTCCTTAGGAATAGAATTACATACTTCTAATGGTACCACTTGGAATTTGAGAAGTGTACAAATGACAGCTTCTTCAATTTGCCTCTTTTCATCAACTGATCTGGATTCATATTTAACGAATCTGAATCCACCAAATCCACCATATTCCTTTAGATTATTACAAAAAATTTCTACACTATGTACATCTACCTTCTTGCTTTTCACAATCTGAAATTTATTTGCATCTTCAGATTCGGTATCACTCGACTCTTTTGGCAAAATGAGTCTTCGAGTAGATTTCTTGTAAGTTCTAGTTACCTTAGGAATGGCAATAGTCTTTTGTTTCTTACTCGATGATGCAGCAGATGCCCTTGTGTTAGGTCTCTTTGTTGGAGGGGTCGATAGAGCCATTGAAGTGTCCTGTTTCTTTCTTTTCAACACTTTTCCCTTAGGCAATTTAGTGCAAAGTGTTATGGTTGCTTCTTGGGCTTCTGTCTCATCTTTGGTGATGGCTAGAACTCCTTTGACAGGTGTGGAGGAAGACTCTTCTCCAAATTTCTCAGTTAATGCCTTAATCATCTTTGTAGCTTTTCTTGTAGCCTTAGGTACTATAATGCTCATTTTTACTTTTTCTTTCCTTTCTTCATAGCTTCCATACCTCAGCTCAGTAGTATACCTTGGCAATGATAGATAGGCATCAATTTTCTATTGAGTGATATCAAAATCAATCTCGTAACCCATAGGTGACAAAGATTGAGTCCTCGGTTCCACAGCATTCACATAGCAGTAATCGGTGTCTACCTCAAAACATATTTCATCTTTGTATTTTTCTACCAGCTGTGGTGGAATCCGGTATCTGTTATACATTTTCTCTTGGAACTTGCTAAAGTAATCATCCATTATATGCTTAAAGTTATCACCTAACTTCTTGATGAAGTCATTGATTTGATGGGTGATTGGTCGGTGTAGTTCCCAAACAACTTTACCGACTGTTGGAAAAAACTTCTCAAAGTAGAAAAACATACACACAAGTAGTGATCCAAATTTTAGAGTGTTTGCCAAGTTGTTCTTCTTCGGCTTCCTGATTGTGTTCAGATTTTCAAACAAGTTCTTCAGTAGCACTTCACACAAGTCAACTTTCATGCCTTTCTTAACAATTTTGTATGCTAAGTCCACTGCTGCACAGGGTACACTGTTTTCCCTTGCCGATTGGAAGAAACAGTAACCAATTACTCTGATGGCAAATTTGAGTTCAGGATCAATAACATTGTTCAACTTCAGACCTCTATAATCTGATTCAACTCCAGTCAAACTAATCAATTCCTTCTGTGATATCATTTTCTATGCTCGGGCATGATCATAGATAGGGCAACCGGTGATCAGATGAATGATTTCTTTAGTGATCTTAAATGGTTGCTCTTGTAGCCACATGAAATCATCATGCACTCATCTTAGTACAAAATTGACCCACTGGGGTTTGAACACACGGGGATAGGTTAGGGCTTCAGTCAATCCCTTGATTTTGATATGCTCATACTTGTTATCCATTTTACCATCTATGCACAATTCATCGTATGCATCCTTGATCTCAACATGACCGAGTTCTTCAACATGACATTTAGTGAAGAATCTCACATCCTCAACTAACAAGACTTGATCTGGGATGAGTGAAAAAGCAGTCTTGTCATCCGGTTCAGATGCAATTTTGGGAGTAATAGATCATTTTAGTGAGGGCTTTTCTACATTGGTGACAACAATGGGGTCTTGGATCTTAGATGCCATTTTTGATTTCAGATAAAGATTGACACAGGAACCTTAGGGTTTGAGAACTTAACACACGACCGATGCTTCACACTCAGCAAATAACAACTTAATGAATTCGGTAAACCAGCTTAGCAATGCGATGAGATTCAATGTAAATACCTTGGATTTTTCTTTGAAGATGGTTTGATCGCCTTGATTTGCTTTGCTCTGCTTCTTGAAAACTTGGTGAATGAAAATGACCACGAAAAACCTTTTAAGTACTCAAAAATACCTTATCGGGCTCTGTGCAAGCTAGGTCAAACATATTAAATGCACTCGATTTACTTAACTTTCTTTCCTTTTTTTTTTGCTTTAACTGAGTAACTAGATTTCCTTCATATATCGACTTGACAGGCTTCCTGAATTCACCAACTTAACAGTTTTCCTATAAAGTGCTTCAAAAATTTTGATAGAATTTCAAACTTACTCCTACATCTTACTATGTAGATTTTGAATTCAATACATACTTAGATAGGAACTGTTTTAAGATTTAACCTTGTGAGAATGCAATCCCTTCATACCTTTACCGATTAATTTGGAGTGGGAGCACCTAACTCGGTAGGTAAGGTGCTATCTTCATTTGACACAATTTCCTTCTTTCTCCAAATCATCTTTAATTTCTCTTTGATTTCCTCAGTGTCTACTCTAGGTTGATCTCTACAATCTCCAACTAAATGTCCAACTTTGTGACAATGAAAACATGCCATACCAGGATTTTTCCATGATCTTCGGTTGTTCATTCCAAACCTTATAAAGCAGTTGGCAATTATATGTCCATATCTTCCACAACATTCACACCCTATCCTTGTATTGTAATCCCATGGTACTATAGAATATTTTCGGTAAGGGTTTGTGTGAGTTCGATAACCTCTAGTATTTGCTTGGTGTGCAGACCATATGTGACTCTTTTACTTAAACCAACACTTCTCGGTACTATGTCCATATCTATTGCAGTTTTTGCAAAACCCCTTGAATTTTGCCTTCTGAAAATTGTTAACAGAATTTGTCCTACATTGATTAGATGTGTGACCATATTTATTGCAATTATAACAATAACCATTGGTCTTAGTGGTATTCAGTTGCTTACCTTTTCTGATTTGACACATATTGGCAGTATGACCTTGATTTCCACAGTAGTAGCAAGTTGGCTTCTTCCTTTTGATGTTATTCCTTTTTCCAACTTGTTTTGATGATTCTCCTCTCTCGGTAGTGCAGATTCCCTTCTCGATAGAGTCTTTTCCTTTGTAACCAAGTCCTCCTTCTTTGTAGGGTTGTCTTGTGTTCAGTTGCTCATCCAACATTTTTGATGCTTCATAACTCTTCTTTAGTGTTTCCTTGGATTTCTTTTCTGTTTCAAGTTCATTGCTCAACCTTGATACTTCAAGTTTCAATGCTTGATTCTCATCATCTTTCAGATTTGCTTCATGATGTGTATAACCTAGTTGATCTATCAGATTTTGTTGAATACCAGTTAGCCTTATGATTTCATCATTCTTATTAGATACTAAGACTTCAAGTTGTTGTTTCTCTCTTTGTAGATCTCTTGCTTTATCCTCGCCTATCCTTAATGCATCTAGATTTTCAGTCATCTATGTACTGAAATGTTCATGTTCTCTTTTCATTGCTTTTAGTTGATCAGCCAATGCTTTGTTCTTTTCTTTCAACATTCCAATCATTTCTTCAGTTTCTTCAGATATACTGTTGTCAGATGATGTCTTGATTTGTTCCACTAACTCTTGATAATCCTACAAGTCATCAAATAATCTTCTCCTTACTTTCAGAGATTTTTGCATTTGCCTTTGCATGTCTGCAATCACTTGATTTGCATTATCTAGCTCTTCTTGTAGATACACAATCCTCTGAGATTGTTTATAGCCTTCCATTGATAAGATCTTTCTCTTTAGGTAGTTAAACCCTTTTCCAAGATTCAAGCTCTGATACCAATTGTTAGGCCCAATATGGAAAGCTAATGTACTGAGAGGGGAGGGGTGAATCAGTACTCCAAAAATTTTCTTTTGTAATAACCTTACTATTATACATAAATAGAATAGTATAGTAACATAAAACAAAACTATAATCAACTGATAACATTCATACATGATTCACTCCATAACACATATATTTTGGTCACGCAGAAACTCTTGGTTAGAGAGAAAAATTGCGGTGGGGATGGCACCCACAACTTCACTACTGCAATAATAAAGAGTGCTCGGTTAGAGCTACATTTGGCTATTTCTGATAGCTTACCCTGTTAGGAGTATTAAGATTAGTTAGATCTACCTTGCTGAAGGATTTTACAACACTATATAAGTGTAGCACCTGGTTAAAGGATTTACAATTTATAGACTTGGTTAGAGTCTTTTACCTTGTTAAAGGTTTCTCTTACAACTTCAAAATATTACAATAGAATCAATACAAATATCTGCAACTTTACATCTGAAATGTTGTAGCAGATTCTATGTGCTCAAAATAAGATTACCTTGCCTATAGCATACCTCGGTAACTCATAAAGTAACTCGATAAACCCTTCTGTTTACTTTGTTCCTCAACTGTTCTCTGATAACCTTCTCGGTGACCTCTGTGTCTCTGTAACAGTCATAATGCCTTGTGATTTCTCATGTATCACATAAGTCTTGCTTCATATGCACATGCACACACATTTCTTACATTCACATCTCTATTTCTAACCCTAAATTCATGCTATATAAATAGACTTCTTAAGTCGGTGATCTGATTCATTGCTTCGATCTTACAAACATGATTTCTTGAATAAATAACCATGCAAAATATTTCATTGGTTAGATGACCTCAAAATTATACAAAATCTGTATGTGCAATTTCCAATGTGATAACGGTTCTGTGTGCCTCGATCTTGTAACATGTTTTCATATGTGTGTCCAGGTTCAATGAATCTGGTAACATGTTTCACTCGATGTATATCAACTCGGTGTATTATCTTTACTACTTGATAGACATGAAATATCACTCGGTAGACAGCTCGGTGTATACTGGGCTTTGTGATTCTTTTCCTTTTGTAACTGACTAGACTGTACATACCGACTTCTTTGTGTGTACCGACTACATGATTCGGTAATATTAACTGACTAGAATATAGAATGACTTTGTATATAAAACTAATGGCAATTTGATAAGTAGTAACATAAAGGTTTGTTGTTGGGTTTTGGTGAGGTATGAGGGAATGGTGTTATCTTTTAGGTAAGTGAAGGTCTCTTGAGACCAAGGGGATTCAAGACCAATGCGTACATACACCATTTCAGACTCTCGTAGGTCATATGTCGGTATGAAGAGTTTCTTGACCCAAAACTCACATTTTTTACTATGTGTTGGCATCTGAAGGAGGGAACCACTAGTAGCCATTGCATCTATAGCTCTATTGTTGGTACGTGGAATCTGATCAAACTTGATTGATTTGAAATATTACTTGAGGTCTTCCTGCGATAAGGAAGAATCTTGTCATCTTTTGTTTGATACTCATCATTAACTTGTTTAATGACAAGCTGGGAATCACAATAGACATGTAATTCTAATATCTTCCATTGCATAGTCAGGCATAGGCTAGTGATTAGTGCTTCATACTCTTCAATGTTGTTGGTGCATGCAAAGGCTATCTTGTATGATTTTGGGATGTAATCTCCTTGGGGTGTGATCAACAGTATTCTTGCCCTCGATCTGTTTTGGGTGCAAGAACAATCAATGTATAACTGCCATGTGGAGGATGTAGTGGTAGTCATTATGAATTCATCTAGAAATTATGTGAGGATCGGGTGATCACTTAGAAGTAGAGCATCGGCCAGCTGGTCTGCTATTACCTATCCTTTGATTTCTTTTCTATCCACATATTTGATGTCAAATTCACTTAACAACATGACCCATTTAGCAGTTCTACCAGTGAGAGAATCCTTTGACAAGAGGTACTTGATAGGGTCAATCTTAGCAATCAATTTTGTTTTGTTATTAACCATGTAGTGTTAGAGATTTTGTGTGTTGAATACAAGTGCTAAGCATTCTCTTTCAATAGGGGTATAATTGAGCTCATACCCTACAAATGTCTGACTGATATAGTATATAGCATGCTCCTTTCCCTAATCATCTATATGTGCCAATAATGCCCTCAATGCCAGTGCAATAGCAGATATGTACAAAAGAATTGGCTTCCCTGGACTAGGAGGCATAACAACGAGAGGCAATGCAAGATACTCCTTAAGTTTCTCAAAATCCTTCTAACACAAGTAGTCCCATTTGAATTTAGTATCCTTGCATAATAGATGAGCAAATGGGTGACATTTGTCTGCAAGTTGTGAGATGAAGCGTCTGATAGATTGGAGCTTTCCTTAGAGACTGCACAATTGTTTAAGGGCCTTTGGGGGAGGCATTTCCATGGTACCTTTCACCTTTGTAGGATCAACCTCTATGCCTCTGCATGAAACAATGAAGCCTAAGAGTTTCCCTGATGTGACACCAAAGAAACATTTCTTGGGATTGAGGCACAATTTGTATTTTTTCTAATCTCTCAAAATTTTGCCTTAGGATATGGATGTGCTCATGTCTTGTCTTGGATTTTCCTAGAAGATCATCCACATAATCCTCCATGATTTTGTGCAAAAGGTCATGGAAAATTATTGTCATTTCTCGTTGATACATAGCTTTGGCATTCTTGAGACCAAAAGGCATGACCTAGTAACAAAAGGTGTCCCAAGGTGTTGTGAATGTTATTTTGTATTGTTCTTCCTCTGCGATCCTGATCTGATTGTATCCAAAAAATCTTTCCATAAGCAATAACATTTCATGTCCTATTGTGAGATCTATAATCATGTCTATGTTGGGGAGCAAGAAATCATCCTTATGGTAGGCTTTATTAAAATCTTGGAAATCTGTTCAAACATGGATGCCCTTAGTAGCTTTGTCGATAGGTACAATATTGGATACCCACTCAGGATAGTCTATTGGTTTTATGAATCCAGTATCCAACATATTTTGAAGTTTTACTTTGATGAGTAGTGCAATGTGTGAGTGAATCTTGTGTAACTTCTACTTTACTAGTTTTGCATCTAGATGAATGTTAGGCCCAATATGGAAAGCTAATGTACTAAGAGGGGAGGGGTGAATCAGTACTTCAAAAAATTTCTTCAATAATAACTTTATTGTTATGCATAAACCAAATAGTGCATTAACATAATATAAAGCTAAAACAAATAGATAACAATCATACATGATTCACTCCATAACACATATATTTTGGTTACACAGAAACTCTTGGTTAGAGAGAAAAACTGTGATGGGGATGGCACCCACAACTTCACTACTGCAATAATAAAGAGTGCTCAGTTAGAGCTACATGTTTAGCTATTTCTGATAGCTTACCCTGTTAGGAGTAACAAGGTCTGTTAGATCTACCTTGCTAAAGGATTTTACAACACTTAAACTAAATGTTGCACCTGGTTAGAGGCTTTACAATTTATAGACTTGATTAGAGTCTTTTACCCTGTTAAAGGTTTCTCTTACAACTTCAAACTATTACAATAAATCATTACAAATATTTGCAACTTTACATCTGGAATGTTATAGTAGATTCTATGTGCTCAGAATAGATTACCTTGCTTATAGCATACCTCAGTAACCCATATAGTAACTCGGTAAACCCTTCTGTTTACTCTGTTCTTCGACTGTTCTCTGAAAAACCTTCTCGGTGACCTCTATGTCTCTGTAACAGTCTTCTTACACTCATGCACACACACCTTTTTAATTCTTAACTCATGATGTATAAATAGATCTCTTATGTCGGTGATCCATTCATTGCTTCGATCTTACAAACATGTTTTATCGAATGAATAACCATGCAAAATATTTCATTGGTTAGATGACCTCAAAATCATACACAATCTTTAAGTGCAATTTCCAATGTGATAACGATTAGATGTTCCTCGATCTTGTAACACGTTTTCATATGTATGTCCAGGTTCAATGAATCTGGTAACATGTTTCACTTGGTGTATATCAACTTGGTGTGTCATCTTTGCTGCTTGGTAGACATGAAATGATACTCGGTAGACAGCTCCATGTATACTACGTTCTGAGACTACTTTCTTCAATAACCAACTAGACTATGCATATCGACTGAATATCTTGATAGAGATAACCGACTAGAGTATATAGAATAACTTTGACATAAAACTTATGGCAACTTGATAAGTAGTAACAATCTCCCCTTTTGACATTAGTTGAGATGTTTGACAAAAACTACTTTCAAAGTTATAACTCAATAATCTATATACTTGCAAAATTTGACTATTCTAACAGTATATACAATAGTCAATGAAATAATAAATCCATATATACTCCCCTTATTGATATACTTGTATAAAACTCTAATTTTGCATGCTTGAAGATCAATGTTTTGCATGTTGCTCTTGATCTTTGCTTACTGTCATGTTCACTGCTCGGTTCACTGCTCTTGGATACTCTGCTTTCTCTGCTTGGTATACTCCCCCTGTATACTATACTCCTTTTCTTTGATACTTTGAATACTATATCACTCCCCTAATATTGTATCACTCCCCTAATACTATATCATATCACTCCCCCTTTTTGGCAAACATCAAAACTTAATTGCCATTCAGGGGTGGTAACTGGTCAAAAATGGATTTGTACTTGGTTCATGCTTCGGTGAGAGTGATAGAGAGTGCAATCTTTACACTGTCCATTATAGAATTATGTGCTTGAATATCAGCCAATAATGATATTAAGCCATCTAGAGTGCTTCCCTCTTGTGTAGTAGATAAGGAGGTGGCTCGGTTGATCTGTTCTTGGACGGATGAAAGATGAGGAAGGAATAATGTCTGAAGTGTCATTATGTCCATCCTGATCTTGTGTTCTTCATTTCTTAGGTCCAATTGTTGAGCCATGAGCTATTGTAACCTTGTATAGAAATTTTGAACTGAATTTGGCTCTGTGGTCAACTTATTTGAGAGATTGGTGATCTCTTTCTTAATTGCCTCTATTTTATTCTTAATATCCTTAATGAATAAAGAAAATGTGCAGAGTTTCTGAAATAAATAAAGAATGTGCTTGAGTTGAGGAATCAGCTTAACAATAAATTTGACAAGTTTAACTTTGCCAATAGCAATAGCTTTCTGTACCTCTTCTATCAGTTTTGCAGTGAGCTCTTTGTCTTTTAGCTTGCTCAAATACTCTAATGCATCTACTCCAAATTTCTCTATCTTTATTAGGAGTTCATCCAGTTGAATGTGGATGGCTGCATCTGTTGATACTGTAGCTTCAGGTAGCATATCTATTAAGAGTGCTTTCACCTTCTAAGTACCTTATTTTTCTTTTGAATCAACATTTGCTTCTCTTGTTCGGCCTTTGCTTTGCATAGTTCACCGAAATCAATGAGTGCTTTCCCCTTTAATTTTGATATATCTATATTGGGCAACACTATTGGTTTTGACAAATCAACTTTAAAACTATGCTTTTTCATCTTCTTTTCTTTGCCTTTCACCGATGGAACTAAGACAATGGCTTGTGAGGCTTGATGGTCCTCAGTAGGTTGCTCGGTAGAGGCAACACTTTGGTTGGTTTCTTTAGCCTCTATAGAGTCCTTTGGTGTCTTGGTACTTGTTGTCTCAGTTGTAACATTCCCAGTGCTAGAAGGCGCTTGAGATGTCTGTTCTTGAGTAGTACCTTCTCCTGCTGTAGACTTGTGGCCTTCGGTGCCTTGCTCCGTGTCCTGAGGGGTTTTGGTTGAGACAGGTTGTTTGACTGGTGGATAAGGCTAAACTTGCTCCAAGACTGATTCACTAGATACAAGTTTTGCATATGCGTTCCCCTCTATTATTTCTTGTTGTGGTGCCTCTGTATCCATGACATCTTCATCTATTTGAATGGTGTCAACAGGGTCTTGCTCGGTAACATTAGGATCTTGCTCGGTGACATCAATAATTTCAACTGTAGCTTGCTCACCGGCATCCTTGATTTTAAAGATTTCTTGCCACTTTGCTTTTGTCTCATTTTCCACTTCAATATACAGCCCATTCATCAGT
Organism: Cryptomeria japonica; assembly: GCF_030272615.1. Classification (NCBI taxonomy): domain Eukaryota; kingdom Viridiplantae; phylum Streptophyta; class Pinopsida; order Cupressales; family Cupressaceae; genus Cryptomeria; species Cryptomeria japonica. The sequence continues at coordinate 818,326,014 of NC_081407.1, read as the reverse complement.
TTTAAGGCTCTCTATTTGACAAGAAACTTTGAGTTGTAGGTTGTCAGATGTTCTTTTATTTCAGCTACTGACATATCAGGAAAGAGATAAACCAGACTTCTTTCTCTTATATGTTTCTCCAAGTCCATTGCATACTTCCACCTATTATCAATATGCAAATAAAGTTTATTTGGAAGTGACTTAGCTAGTTCCAATGGAGCTAACCGGAATTTTAGAAGTGTGCAGATGACAGCTTCTTCAATTTGTCTCTTCTCATCATTATTTCTAGTTTCATACTTGACATATCTAAATGATCCAAATCCTCCATATTCTTTCAGATTAGCACAGAAGTTTTCAACACTATGTACATTTACCTTCTTGCTTTTGACAATCTGAAATTTGCTTGCAACCTCTGATTCGGTGTCACTAGACTCTTTTGCCAAAATGAGTCTCCGAGTAGATTTCTTGTAGGTCTTTGTTACCTTGGGAGCAGTAACACTCTTTGTTTTCTTACTCCGTGAGGCTGCAGATGCTCTAGTGTTAGGTCACTCTGGAGGTGGATTCGGTGAGGCCTTTGATGTGTCATGTTTATTTCTCTTCAACACTTTTCCCTTAGGCAATTCGGTGCTCAATGTTATAGCTGCCTCTTGGGCTTTAGATTCCTCTTCGGTAATGGCAATGGTGCCTTTGACAAGTGTAGAGGAAGAGTCTTCTCCGAATTTCTCTGATAATGCCTTTATCATCTTTGTTGCCTTTCTTGTAGCTTTGGCTACTACAATGCTCATTTTTACTTTTCCTTTACTTCCTTATAGGTTCCATACCTCAACTCGGTAGCATGTCTTGTCAATGTAAGAAATGCATCAATTTGCTGTTGTGTGATGTCAAAGTCAATCTCGTAACCCATCGGTGACAAAGATTGAGTTCTTGGTTCCACAGCATTCACATAACAGTAATCAGTGTCAACTTCAAAACATATGTCATTTTTGTATTTCTCCACTAGCTAGGGTGGAATCCGGTACCTGTTATGTATTTTCTCTTGGAACTTACTAAAGTAATCATCCATAATATCATTGAAATTATCACCTAACTTCTTGATGAAGTCATTAATTTGATGGGTGATTGGTCGGTGTAGCTCCCAAACAACTTTACCGACTGATGGAAAGAATTTTTCAAAATAGAAAAACATGCATACAAGTAATGATCCAAACTTTAGTGTATTAGCCGAGTTGTTCTTCTTTGTCTTCCTGATGGTGTTCATATTCTCAAATAGGTTCTTCAGCAATACATCACATAGATCAATTTTCATTCCCTTTTTCACAATTTTGTATGCTAGGTCTACTGCTACACAGGGTACATTGTTTTCCCTTGCCGATTGGAAGAAACAGTAACCTATTACTCTTATGGCAAATTTTAGTTCTTCATCTGTGACATTGTTCAATTTCAATCCTCTATAATCTAATTCCACTCTGGTTAAACTGATCAATTCCTTCTGTGATATCATCTTTTGGGCTCGGGAAGGATCATAAATAGGGTAACCGATAATCAGATGAATGATTTCCTTGGTAATCTTAAATGGTTTCTCTTCTAGCCACATGAAATCATCGTGAACTCTGCTCAGAATAAACTTGACCCACTAGGGTTTGAACACACGGGGATAGGTTAGGGCTTCAGTTAATCCCTTTATCTTAATGTGCTCATACTTACTATTCAATTTACCATCTATGCATAATTCATCATAGGTGTCTTTAATTTCAACATGATCGAGTTCTTCAACATGACATTTGGTGAAGAATCTCACATCCTCGACTAACAACACTCTATTCGGGATGAGTGAAAAAGCGGTTTTGTCATCCAATTCAGATGCAACTTTGGGAGTCAGAGCATTTTAGTGAGGGCTTCTCTACATTCTTGACAACAATGGGATCTTGGATCTTAGGTGCCATTTTAGATTTTAGATAAAAGCTAACAAAGGATCCTTAGGGTTTTAGGATTTCAAATGACTGATGCTTTATATGTAGCAGATAATGGCAACTAGACACGATTAGTAAATCAACTTAACAATGCATTGAGATTGATGTAAATACCTTGAATTTTCTTTGTAGGAGGTTTGATCGCCTTAGATTCGCTTTGCTCTGCTCTCTCAAAAACTTGGTGAGTTGAAAATGACTGCAAAAATGCTTTTAAGTACACAATGTGCCTTATTGGGCTTCGTGCAGGTTAGGTCAAAAACATTAAATGCACTCGGTTCCACTAAACTTTCTTTCCTTTCTCTGCTTTAACCGAGTAACCAAACTTCCTTCATTCACCGACTTGACAGGCTTCCTGTATTCACCGACTTGACAGGTTTCCTGTAAAGTGCTTCAAAAGACTTTGATAGAATTTCAAACTTACTATTACATCTTAATTATGCAAATTTGAATTAAGTACATGATAAACTAGGAACAATTAAGATTTAACCTTGATAGAATGCAGTCCCTTCATACCTTTACTAATTAATTTGGAATAGGAGCACCTAACTCGGTAGGTAAGGTGCTTTCTTCATTTGACACAATTTCCTTCTTTTTCCAAATCATCTTTAATTTGTCTTTTATTTCTTCAATGTCTTTTCTAGGTTGATCTTTGCAATCTCTAGCTAAATGTCCAACTTTGTGACAATGAAAACATGTCATACCAGAGTTTCTCCATGATCTTCGATTGTACATCCCAAACCTTATAAAATAGTTGGCACTTATATGTCCATATCTTCCACAACATTCACACCATGTCCTTGTATTGTAATCCCATGGTACTACAGCATATTGTCGGTAAGGATTTGTGTAAGTTCGGTAACCTCTAGCATTTGCTCGGTGTGCATACCACATATAGTTCTTTTGCTTAAACCAACACTTCTCGGTACTATGTCCATATCTATTGCAGTTTTTACAAAACCTTTTGAATTTTACCTTCTGATAATTGTTTACAGACTTTGTCCTACATTGTTTACATGTGTGACCATATTTATTGCGATTGTAACAATAACCATTGGACTTAGTGACATTCAGTTGCTTACCTTTTCTGATTTGGCACATGTTGGTAGTGTGACCTTGATTTCCACAGTAGTTGCAAATAGGCTTCTTTCTTTTGATGTTCTTCTTGAATCCAGCTTGCTTTTATGATTCTCTTCTCTCGGTAGTATGAATTCCCTTTTTGGTAGAGTCTTTTCCTTTGTAACCGAGTCCTGCATCTTTGTTGGGTCGTCTTGTATTCAGTTGCTCATCCAACATCTTTGATGCTTGATAACTCTTCTTTAGTGTTTCTTTGGATTTCTTCTTTGTTTCAAGTTCATTGGTCAACCTTGATACTTCAAGTTTCAATGCTTGATTCTCATCATCCTTCAGAATTGCTTCATGATGTGCATAACCTAGTTGATATATCAGATTTTGTTGAATTCCAATCAACCTTATGATTTCATCATTCTTATCAGATACTAAGACTTCAAGTTGTTGTTTCTCTCTTTGTAGATCTCTTACTTTATCCTCGGCTGTCCTTAATGCATCAAGATTTTCAGTCATTTGTGTGCTAAAATGTTTATGTTTTCTTTTCATTGCTTTTAGTTGATCAGCCAGTGCTTTGTTCTTTTCTTTCAATACTCCAATCATTTCTTCAGTTTCTTCACATATACTATTCTTAGATGACGTCTCAATTTGTTCCACTAACTCTTGAGGGTCCTACTAATCATCAGATAATCTTCTTCTTACTTTCAGAGATTTTTGCATTTGCCTTTGCATGTCTGTGATCACTTGATTAGCATGATCCAACTCTTCTTGCAGATACACAATCCTCCTAGATTGTTTATAGCCTTCCATTGATAAGATCTTTCTCTTTAGGCAGTTAAACCCTTTTCCAAGATTGAAGCTCTGATACCAATTGTTAGGTCCAATATGGAAAGCTAATGTGCTAAGAGGGGAGGGGTGAATCAGTACTTCAAAACTTTTCTTTAATAATAACTTTACTATTATGCATAAACCGAATAGTGCAGTAATATAATATAAAGCTAAAACAAATAGATAGCAATCATACATGATTCACTCCATAACACATATATTTTGGTTATGTAGCAACTCTTGGTTAGAGAGAAAAACTACGGTGGGGATGGCACCCACAACTTCACTACTACAATAATAAAGAGTGCTCGGTTAGAGCTACATGTTTAGCTATTTCTGATAGCTTACCCTATTAGGAGTAACAAGGTCTATTAGATCTACCTTGCTAAAGTATTTTACAACACTTAAACTAAATGTTGCACCTGGTTAGAGGCTTTACAATTTATAGACTTGATTAGAGTCTTTTACCCTGTTAAAGGTTTCTCTTACAACTTCAAAATATTACAATAGAATCAATACAAATTTCTGCAACTTTACATCTGGAATGTTATAGTAGATTCTATGTGCTCGGAATAGATTACCTTACTTATAGCATACCTCGATAACCCATATAGTAACTCGGTAAACCCTTCTGTTTACTCTGTTCTTCGACTGTTCTCTAAAAACCTTCTCGGTGACCTCTATGTCTCTGTAACAGTCTTCTTACACTCATGCACACACACCTTTTTAATTCTTAACTCATGCTATATAAATAGATCTCTTATGTCGGTGATCCATTCATTGCTTCAATCTTACAAACATGTTTTATCGAATGAATAACCATGCAAAATATTTCATTGGTTAGATGACCTCAAAATCATACACAATCTTTAAGTGCGATTTCTAATGTGATAACACTTAGATGTTCCTCAATCTTGTAACATGTTTTCATATGTATGTCCAGGTTCAATGAATCTGGTAACACGTTTCACTCGGTGTTTCATCTTTGCTGCTCGGTAGACATGAAATGATACTCGATATATAGCTCCGTGTGTACTACGTTCTGAGACTACTTTCTCGGTAGAGATAACCAACTGGACTGTGCATACCGACTGAATATCTTGGTAGAGATAACCGACTAGAGTATATAGAATAACTTATACATAAAACTAATGGCAACTTGATAAGTAGTAACAAAATCCAGTATCCAAAATCTTTTGAAGTTTTGCTTTGAGGAGTAGTGCAATGTGTGAGTGAATCTTGTGTAACTTCTACTTTACTAGTTTTGCATCTAGACGAAGACCAAGATTGTGAACTACCAAGTCAAGATCTAGGCCTAGCATGTCAGCATATGAGCGAGTGAAATTGATCTGTATTTCTATGAGAAAATTGATAATTTTTTGTCTCTCTTGATTGGTTAAGGACTTAGCAATGAGCACGTTCTTTGGAGTATCTTCAATGCCCATATTGATAATGTTTGTTTCCTCTATCAATAAAGTTGATATGTCATGTTGAGGAGGAAAAATGGTAGGGAGGTCAAGTCTCTCATCCTCAACTACCTAATCCAGGTTTTCACTTTTGGATACACCCTTTATTTTTACTTTTTTCTCATCCAAAGGTACCTCAGAGAGGTTTTCACCTAGGGAATCAGGATTTTTCTTTTTATTATATTTTTTATGACTAAGGGCATTGACTTGACTACCAAAGTATCCTTTTTCATGTAATTGAATCCCATGAACTTTTTTTGTAGTCTTCTAAATTGAGCATAGTCAAGAGATTCATGAGAACATTGTTATCAATGCAGATGTCTTAAGATGGTTTGTCTCATTGGTCCTAATATATAAGCTCAGGGTGAATGAGTTGTAGTTCATGTGGGGTGGAAGGTGTTATGGGGGTGATGGTGTTGACATGGGTTTCAAAGAAGATGTCATCTTTGTATTCAAAAGGCATTTTGTGGAACTCCTCTTCATCAGAGTTTTCGACATCCAAAGAAGGACTTGAAGGGGCACTAGTAATAGTGATCTTATTCACTGGAGTATAACCCAATCCCCTGTTATACTTGTATGAGATGGAATTTATTGGTTCTTTGTTTCCTTTCTCTTCCATCCCTAGGTCATGTCCTCTATAACCCATCTTCTCCACTATGGTTGATGCTTTTGGATACATCTTCTTGGGTATTTTTGTTGGATCTTCATCTTCTTCCCAATACAACCATGAAGAAACATGTCTCAAGACTTTCCTCATCAACTGGACCCCATTATTTGAAGGTAGTATCCCTACATTGTATAATGGGTTTCTCATCTTTTTTATTTCTTTACGCTTACCAAATGACTTGGGAGATAAGGGGAGATTTCCTATTAATAAGACATCCTTGAGCTTGTATTCTTTACAGCCATTGTTTAGGATCTTGACTTTGGGCTCTATTTGAGATGAGGTGGAGGCAACTTTAGATGCATCAGATGGGGGAGTCAAAGAAGGTCTATTTAATGGGTAATGATATAGATGTTTCCCCTCTAAGAGCTTGCAATATTGAAAGGGTTGTGGATCACCTTTGATAGTGATCTCTCTACCATTGAAGGGAAATTTGATGCATTGATGATAAGTGGAATGAACAGTTTGAAAGGAATGAATCCATGGGCATCTGAGGAGGATGTTATAGGGGAGATCAAGATTGAGGACTTGGCAAGGAGTCTCAATTGTAATAGGGCCCACTTGAAGAGGCAAAGTGATCATTGTTTGCATATGATGAACCAACATGTTGATATGATGATAATGTATGCTCGCATTGATGTCAATAAGTGTAAGTGAACTGGTATGCAGATTGAAAGAAGTTGGTGAACCAGTATAAAGAGGTATGAAGAGATGTAGTGAACCGATGTCGGGGTTTCACTGAGTGTGACTACCGGTTGGTTGTCTCAGCTCTAGGGTTTCTAGTTTGGCAATCTTGCTTGTGTGATGCAACCAATGACATTATGTGATGAGTTAGCTAAGAGATGAGGATGAGATCATGATACCACATCATCTTTGTACATGTGAAGGATTTCCTTGAGGATCTTGCATGAGAAGATCGACTACATTAAAAGTCTACCTTGGGAATGAACATTCTTCTTGGCGGTATGAGAAGAAAGCCTGATGAGTTACTGATTTCTATGTGCAGTGAAGAATGGACAATGCAGATTGTCTTGTGATCTATTTGAAATTGTATTGCTCAATGCAAAGTGTTTGGATGGTCATGATTGGACCGCTTGTATTGTAAACCTAAGATGCTTAGGGTTTAGGGTTTAGGGTTTATGCTACCAACCTAATTATTGTCTATAAGGTCGATGATGTTTGTTATCGTAAGTTGTTGGCAAATATTGTGTGTGTATCTAAGTGATGAGATACTTGCCAGACCAGTAAGAGAAAACTATAGAGTGTGATTGCAGAAGTAGAGGAACTGAAAACGATTTGCCTTGGCATGTAGTGTTGTTATCAGATCAGAATTTTTACCTGTTGTCTTCTAACCATTTCAGCAGTTGGAAAATCCCTTTATCGAGTAGCTTTAATAGGCTTACTATAAATCCTCTAACTAGGTGACTCAAGATCATTGAGCTCTTCAACTCTTCTAGCGGGGTAACCTTTAACAGGGTATATAGCCATCCCTTAATCAGATGATCTTTAACAGGATCGGTTCCTAGCAGAATCTTTTTGTAAAGTCTTTAACCGGACTAGGCTCCTAGTAGAGTGAGCTTCAAAAGATTTCAAAAACAAGCTTGTGGTTATTCATCCCCACCATGGTTTTTCCCATTTGGGTTTCCATGTGAAAAATCTGTGTGTCATGTGTTGTGCATTTTTCATGTGATTCTTTGTTTAGGTGATTATGCATGCAGAGCTAATGGTTATTGTATTGGTGACACACCACATGCATATGATTATGGGTGAAGTTGTTATCAAGTATTGAATGTATTTGAAGTGTTCAAACTTATCAGTTTATGTTGTCTGAAGTTTTACTGTGTTTAACCGGTATTGCCATGGTTAAGTTCAGTGATGAAGACAACCGGTTGGTATTGCTTTAACTTGATAAGTTGTTGAGAAAGCTTTTTTCTATACTGATTCACCCCCCCCCTCTCAGTACCAGTTAGGGTATCTGATGTTCATTATTATTTATCAATTGGTATCAGAGCAACTCTAGGTCCTTGGTGATATAAGCTTAATCGCTTGAGGTAAAAGATCCTACCTTAATGATGAAGAGGGAAGGTCCTAATTTCAATAGAGATGACTTCCAAATGTGGAAGGAAAAAATGAAGATCTATATCAAGAGTTTTGGTGCTCAACACTGGAGCTATGTTGAGAATGCCTATGTAATTCCCACTGGCACTCTGATTGATGATTAGAGGAGAGAGATTCAATAAAATGGGCAAGTCATGGAAGCTCTTATTAGCAGTTTGTCTGATATTGAGTTCATTGATGTACAAGATAAGGACACTCCTAAAGATGTATGGGACACATTGGAAACTATTTTTGGTGGTGATGAACATGTAAAGAAAGCTAAGGAAGAGAGCCTTAGAGGAAAATTTGAAGACATGAGGATGGTTGAAGGTGAGATCATTCAACAATATGGCATACAAATCAAAACTATTGTTTGAGATATCATGAGCACTCGTGGAATGATTGATGATGCCACCGTTGTCAGTAAAGTCTTGAGATTATTGTTCCCATTCTATGCAATCAGAGTTGATGCTATTCAAGAACTAAGGTCTATTGACAAAACCAAGGTATCCTTAGAATCTATCATTGCAAAGTTAATTGCATATGAGTTGAATAGCTATGATGGCAGTATTCAAAAAATTGAGTCATCTTTTAGAGCATCTGTTGCACCAACCAGAAAAGGAAAAGAAACAAGTACCAGTTATGAATCCATGCAAAGTGGAGGTATGGATGATGAAGAAATTTTGATGGAGTTTGAAGCTCTTCTTTCCAAGAGACTTCCAAAAGGTACTGGAAAATAAAGAGGTAAGCTTCCTTTGAAGTGTTTTTCCTGCAATAAGATAGGACATATAGTTGTTAACTATCCTAACAATGAGAATAAGGATAAACTAGAGAGGTTTAGAAAGTATAAAGGATGAAATAGAAGAAATTGTCTTATTGAAGTGGATGAAGGTGTTACTGATGGAGAATCTGAGGATGAAGAAAATGAAGACATAGTATTTGTATCTAAAGGAAGAAGTGTCTGACAAGAAAGCACTTGTCTCTCGCAATGACAACTCTAATGAGTGGATAATTGATATTGGTTGTTCTCACCACATTTCTGGTGATTGGAAAAAGTTTGTCTCTAGAAGAATATGATGGAGGTGTTGTCAGATTTGGCAACGATGCACCATGCCTGGTGAAAGGTAAAGGATCCATCTCACTGAATGGTAAGAGCAGTGCAGATGAAGTCTACTGGTAGAAGGTCTTAAGCATACCCTGTTGAGTGTTGCTTAGTTAAATGATAAAGGAATCATTCTAGAGTTCAAAGGTGGAGTCTGCAATATAAATAGTAAAAGTGGTGAACTTATTTCCACCAGTAAGCAGACCAAAGGTAACCTATTTTAATTGAATGCCAAGATAAGTCGGTGGCTAATGGTGAAGTTTGATTGTAGTTGGATATGGCATAGAAGACTTTGTCATATGAACTTTGATAATATTGTAAAGGCTAGTAATATCAAGGCGGTAAGAGGATTGCCTTTGCTGAACAAACCTGAGAATTCGTTCTGCAGAGAATGTCAACTTGGGAAGATGTCTTCCTCAACTTTCAAAGGGAAGTCTTTTTCAACAGAAAACTTACTTGACCTTGTGCATACTTATTTGTGTGGTCCCATGAAAACTAGAAGTATTTAGGGAGATAGGTATTTCATGATTCTTACTGATGACTTCTCAAGAATGATGTGGGTCACATTCTTGAAAGACAAGTCTGAGGCATTTGGAAAGTTCAAAGCCTTTAGAGCGTTAGTAGAGAAGGAAAGTCGTCAAAAGATAAAATGCCTAAGAACTGATCAAGGAGGTGAATTCACTTCTGATGAATTCAACAAGTACTATGAAGATAGCAGTATCAAGAGGTAGTTGTCTGGCCCAAGGACACCACAATAGAATGGCATAGAAGAAAGGAATAACAGGACTGTAGTTGAAGCGGCTAGAACAATGTTGATCCAAGGAAAGGTTGCTCCCACTTTTTGGACAGAATCGGTGAGCACTATAGTCTATACTATGAACCATCTACTCATCAAGAAAGGTAGAGTTAAAACCCCTTATGAGTATTGGACCGGGAAAACTCCCAATGAGTTACTTTAAAGTATTTGGGAGTAAGTGCTATATCAAGAGAGGTGAGAATTTGAGCAAATTTGATGCTAAAAGTGATGAAGGAATATTTCTGGGATATTCCACTAAGAGAAAAGCTCTCAAGTGCTACAACAATAGAACACAGAAAATTGTTGAGAGTATCAATGTCAAGGCTGATGAATCCATTGAGGAATCTGAGGAAACCTGTAGCGAAGAAGTGGAAGATGAACCGGGTATAGCCTTCTGGGAACCGGTTAAGAAAGAAACAAGTAAAGATCTCAGTGTTCCTGTACCAGTAGAAGTTGTAGTAGGATAAGAAGAAGAGGTAAGTGAAGAAGAAGAAGAAGAAGAAGAAGAAGAAGAAAAGCTAGCAGATCAAGCTAGAGTCATTCCTAGATATGTGGAACTGCATCATGATCTGAAGCAGATCATAGGAGATAAATATGCAGGGATACTCACAAGAAGAAAAGTGAAAGAAAATTCTTGCATGATTTTTGAATTAGATCCCAAGACTTCCAAAGAAGCACTTACAGATGAAGACTGGATTAAAGCAATGGAAGAGGAGCTAGACTAGATATAAAAGAATGCAACATGGTCTCTAGTACCTAGACCAGAACACAAAAATGTCATAGGTACCAAATGGGTCTTCAAGAATAAGCTAAATGAAGAAGGCACAGTTGTAAGGAACAAGGAAAGACTTGTATGAAAAGGATATGCTCGAGAGGAGGGAGAAGACTATGGAGAAACCTTTTCTCCTGTGGCTAGAATGGAAGGCTTCTGAATGCTACTTGCATTTGCAGCATTTAAGGGATTTAAGGTTTATCAGATGGATGTGAAGTCTATGTTTTTAAATGGAATCCTAGAAGAGGAAGTGTATATTGAGAAACCGGAAGGGTTTGCCTTATCAAAAGATAGTAACATAGTGTGTAGATTACACAAAGCCCTATATGGATTGAAACAAGCACCTAGGGAATGGTATGAAAGGTTACACTCTCATCTTGTGAAGATTGGATTTCAGAGAACAAATGAAGATAGAAACATTTATCTAAAATCTGAAGGTGATCAAATTCTGATCTATGAAGTATTTGTAGATGACATAATCTTTGGAGGAGATGATAAAATAAGTCATGCTTTTGCAGATGAAATGAAGAAAGAGTTTGAGATGTCTCTTATTGGAGAGATAAAGTTCTTCATTGGTTTACAAATTCAGAAAATGAAAGAGGGTATCTTTATTACCCAGCCCAAGTATGTCAAAGAGGTATTGAAGACCTTTGGCATGGAGGAGAGCAAACAGGTTTGTTCATCGATGGTGACCGGTTGTAAACTGACTAAGGAAGATGATTCAGCATTGGTGAATGAAAAGGAGTACCGGTCAATGATCAGTAAGTTGCACTATGTGGTGCACAGCAGACCAGATATTGCTCATGCAGTGGGCATAGTAGCTCATTTTCATAAATGTCCTAGAGAATCCCACTTGGTAGCTGTCAAGAGGATTCTTAGATATCTGAAAGGAATAGTTGACTATGGATTTTGGTATCCATATAATGGTGACTATAACCTCAAAGTATATACCGATGCCGATTGGGTAGGTAATGTGGACAACCGGAAGAGCACAACCAGTGGAGCATTCTTACTTGGTGGAAGACTAGTCTCGTGGACAAGTAAGAAGTAGAGCTGTATTTCTTAGTCTATAGCTGAAGCAAAATATGTGGTAGCATTTATGAACTGCACTCAAGCAATCTGGATGAAACATATATTGGAAGGTTTCAAAGTACCTATATTTGAATCGGTGAATATATTTTGTGACAACACAGGTGCAATAAATATTTTCAACAATCTGGTAATCCATGCTAGAACTAAGCACATTGAGCTTAAATATCACTTCTTGAGAGAAACTTCAGAATAAGGAGGTTGTACTATAACATGTTTCCAGTAAGGAGCAGCTAGCAGACATATTCACTAAGCCCTTACTGAAGCCTGCATTTACCTATTTAAGAGGTGAATTAGGGGTTCTACCCCTTCATGAAGTCAACTAAAGTTGTGTGCTCCGCATCAGTCAGGTACTATAGTGTCAAATATTTCAAGATTGATGTGTTGAAGGATGCTACTCCATAGGGGGAGTTGCATAGTAGATAATGGAAGCTTTTGCCTCCACTTTGGCATTGTTGTCAAAGGGGGAGATGATATCTGATGTATGGGGAGAAGATATCTAGTGTATGGGGAGAATATATTTGATATATGGGGAGAAGGAATTTGATGTATGGAGGAGAAGATATCTGATAATGAAGATACACTGCTCTATGATGTCTTTAGTTGCAATGCTACATTAAGTATTGCCATCAATACCAAAGGGGGAGATTCTTGGCATATGATAAACCGACATGTTGATATGATGATAATGTATGTTGTCATTGATGTGAATAAGTGTAAGTGAACTAGTATGTAGATTGAAAGAATTTGGTTAACCGATATGAAGAGGTATGAAGAGATGTAGTGAACCAGTGTCAGGGTTTCACTGAGTGTGACTACCAGTTGGTAGTCTCAACTCTAGGCTTTCTAGTTTGGCAATCTCACTTGTGCAATGCAACCGATGACATTATTTGATGAGTTAGCTAAGAGATGAGGATGAGATCATGATGCCATGTCAGCTTTGTGCACATGAAGGATTTCCTTGAGGATCTTGCATGAGAAGATTGACTACATTAAAAGTCTACCTCAAGAATGAACATTCTTCTTGGTGGTATGAGAAGAAAGTGTGATGAGTTACTGATTTCTATGTGCGGTGAAGAATGGACAATGCAGAATGTCTTGTGATCTGTTTGAAATCATATTTCTCTATGCAAAGTGTTTGGACGGTCAGGATTGGACCGCTTGTATTGTAAAGCTAAGATACTTATGTTTTATGGTTTATGCTACCGACCTAATTGTTGTCTATAAGGTTGATGATGTTTGTTATCGTAAGTTGTTGGGAAATGTTGTGTGTGTATCCAAGTGATGAGATACTTGCCAGAACAATAAGAGAAAACTATAGAGTGTGATTGCAGAAGTAGAGGAATTGAAAAGGATTTGCCTTGGCATGTAGTGTTGTTATCAGATCAGAGTTTACCTGTTGTCTTCTAACCATTTCAATAGTTGGAAAATCCCTTTACCGAATAGCTTTAATAGGCTTACTGTAAATCCTCTAACCAGGTGACTCAAGATAATTGAGTTCTTCAAATCTTCTAGCGGGGTAACCTTTAATAGGGTATATAGCCATCCCTTAACCGAGTGATCTTTAATAGAATCGGTTCCTAGCAAAACCTTTTTGTAAAATCTTTAATTGAACTAGGCTCCTAACAGAGCAAACTTCAAAAGAGTTCAAAAACAAGGTTGTCAGTATTCATCCCCATCGTGGTTTTTCCCATTTGGGTTTCCACGTGAAAAATTTGTGTGTCATGTGTTGTGCATTTTTCATGTGATTCTTTATTTAAGTGATTATGCATGCAGAGCTAATGGTTATGGTATTGGTGACACACCACATGCATATGTTTATGGGTGAAGTTGTTATCAAGTATTGAATGTATTTGAAGTGTTCAAACTTATCAGTTTATGTTGTCTGAAGTCTTACTATGTTTAACCGGTATTTCCATGGTTAAGTTCAGTGATGAAGACAACCAGTTGGTATTGCTTTAACTTGATAAGTTGTTGAGAAAGTTTTTGTCTGTACTGATTCACCTCCCCCCCCTCTCAGTACCAGTTAGGGTATCTATTGTTCATCATTATTCATCATTCATTCCTTTAGAAACCCTTTCTGCATCATCATAGGCTTTGATTGTGATTCATCTTGACGTATCAACCAACTCCTTAGAAACCCCCAACTGCTTTATTAACTTACATGTACAAAGATTGAGTCCAAATCCACCATCTAACAAGATGCATTTAACTTTGTGTTTCTGGATAAGGGCTTAAATATGCAATATTTTTTTATGGTCCTCATATGTGGGAGCATAATTGGAAGTGAAAACAAGGTGTTGTTAGGCAGTGAGATTTCTAATGAGGGCTTGGAATTGGGCAGCATTGATTTTGTCAGGGACACACAACTCGAGGAGGGATTGTTCTAAAATATCCTTATGGACATGGGAGGTCTTCAGGAGATCTAGGATGGATATCTATGTAGGGGCCTTCCCAAGATGGTCAAGAAGATCATATTAGCAGGTGAATGACACGGGGGGCAAGTCCAACAGAGGAGGGACTCCTTGGATAGTTACTCTCCTTCGGCAAGTAGTTACATTACAATCATTCTGAGAGTGAGAAGAGGAAAATGTGGTGCCTTGAATGACTATCTTAGTAGGTTTAGGTCTTCTTGTTGATTGATACAAGGCAGGATCACCTTGGACAGTGATCCTAGGTCTTCTTTGGGAAGGGGGAGGGTTAGCTCCTTGGAGAGTGATGACATTGACATGGTTATGTGTAGGCTCAATACGACCCACCAAAAAGTAGAAACCTATTATATGATTGGTGTAATCTAGTTCATGACATTAGATGATGAGACCTTACCTTTGTCATGCTTTCGGAAAGGTTCCTGGTATATGTTGAGTTTGTCATTGTTATTACTAGGTTTTGTTGTCTCTACTTCAATATCACCCTTATCAATGAGCTCTTGTATGTATATCTTTAGCTTCATACACTTTCATGTATCATGCCCATTGATACGATGATATTCACAATACTCGTTCTCATTGTACCACATAAAATTGGGTTGATTAGGATCAAACGGGCGAGTTATTGGAAAAATGACCACACCCGCTTGGATAAACTTTTGGAACACAACCTCAATAGGCTCGGCAAGAGGAGTGTACTCTCTTGGGGTCCTATTATTTGATCAGGGTGTTCGCCCCTGGACTGAATTATTGTTGGGAGGCCTTTAAGATTGATTTTGATTGTTTTGATGAGTATTGAATTGGCAATTATTGGTGGTGGGCTTTGGAGGAGTGGCCACGGTCTGAACCCACTTTGCATCAGTAACACCATTGTTGACTACGTTCTTGTTCTTAGACCAAAATTTTGGTTTTTCATTGTGATAAGAGGAGGAATTTTGACTTGAATTTTGATAATGTTTTAGGGTACCATCCTCTAACAAGACACGTTCAATGGCTAGGTCCTTGTTAGTCAACTTCTAGAATGACTTTATGCATTGAGATGTAAAGGATTTTGATAGTTCAGGCACCAGATTTTTCTTAAATAATTCAATTTGATGTTGTTATGTCATATCCCACTATAATTTCCTGATAAGGTGTCGCCACCTTTGCAAGAAGTTAGCGAAATTTTCTCTGGGCCTCTATTTCGTGCATCGTTGACAATGTTATAGGCATAGTGAGCCATGATCATTTCTGCTAAGTTCAAGAAGGAGGTGATAGAACCTTGAGGCAAGGACGAGAACCATGTAAGAGCATCTCCTGTGAGACTCTTAGGGAAGAGCCTATGAAGATATAAATTGCTATAGGAGACTTCTTGACATAAGATATGAAACTCATGGGCATGGTCTTGAGGGTCCCCTTAGCCCTCATACTTCATGAACTTAGGCATCTCAAACCCTAGTGGGTAAGGTGCGATGGATATCGATGGGTCATAAGGACAAGAACAAAATTCCTCAAATGAATAAGGTTTTCTCTTGTTATTCCCTTCCTTCATGTTCTTGATGATGTTTTTCATGTCCTCGATTTCCTTGATGATATCTTGTTGCATATTTTGGACATGATGGATTATGCTTGCCCCTAGTATCGGATGAGTCATGGAAGGTGTACCACCACCACTAATATATTGATATGATGAAGAAGAGGGGATGTGAGATGTGATGACCAATGTCACGATTACTTGAATGACAATTGGTTGCGACCTACAAATTATTGTGATGGGAGGAAGTGAAGCATGGATGAAATTAGTGGTATTGTTGAGAGGAATGGAGGATTGTGCAATAGAGACATGTGGTTGGGTAGAAGAAGATGGCATAGAAGCATGTTGGAGGATATATGTGATCGGATTGGATATTGGCATAGATGTTAGGAAGGAGGAAGGTAGGATGGAAACCATGAGGATAGATACCACAGGTGTTATTGATTGGGTTTGAATGATAGGCAGGGGTGTGATTGGTTGGGGTTGAAGGATAGGTGTGATGATGTGAGCAGGAGAAAGGTCTCCTTATGGTTGTTGATCAAGATTGGATCTATCAAAATCAGGGGGAAGGCAAACTCCATTTTCAATAAGAATCTTTAGAAGACCACTAGAATTATGTCAGATATATTTCTCCATCATTTATTGATTGTATGAATCTTCTAGGAACATTCGCACTTCCGGGGAGAGGTCATCTTGATCAACCATGTTAGGGTCCCCTTTTGGTTGGGGATCTTGAATGTCGGGTTGTGCACCTTGTGTTGGATCTTGTGTGGGGTCTTGATATAGGATACTAATGGTTGGCATGCCATATTGTTGCTCAGCCATCTTTTTCTTTTGGGATCGAGTTGTGACCATACATGAATAGCCTTAGAAAGATTGATTGGAAGAAACAGGCTTGGTGAAAGGACTTAGCTAGGATTTTGGATTTGATGAAATTGGATAGATTGATTTATGGGGTCCTTGGATTAGGACACAAGTTTGATTAAGATTGCACCTTAGTCCTTGGATGAGGATTTTAGGTGGGAGATGTTGATGAAACCACAAGAAAGGTAATGACAAAGTTGGGTAAAATTTAGACCTTAGGCTAATGATCAAAGTCTCTTTTCTACTAAGGATTGACTAATGATCCAAAACAAAATAAAGACGTAAGATAAGAGTCTTGATCGAATCAAAGGATGAGGCAAAGGTACTTTGTGGGGATTATTTCCCAAGTACAAAGGCCAAATGATTAATTGATTAAAGATGAGGTCTAAATAGAACTTCACAAGGCATAAAACCTTAGCGTGAGGTTGATTTGATTGAGGCAATTGATTGAGGATTGATTTGATCAAATATGATTGATCAAAGATTGATCGATGTGCTAAGTCCTTAGAAACAGTTGGTGATGAAAGATCAAAGAAGGGCGATAGTGATGATTAGAAGAATTAGATGACTAGATTACCCTTGGAATGAAAAGGACTCAATAAATGATAGGTTCGGATGGCAAATTGTATGAAGGTATGTGACCACCCTGATTTTGACGATAGTTGGTATTGAAAGACAAGTCAGATCCTTGGTGTAAATCTCAGACTCTTAGTTCATCACTTGCATCAAACTCATTGCCATGACCATGAATATAATCATGATATTAGTGCAAAAGGTCCTATGCTTGAGCAAGAGTTTGTGGCTAGTATACCAAAACTTTCAGCATCTAATGAGTTGTGCTTGCGTGAGCTTCTTCTTCTTGATTGGACGATGGATTGACTTCTTAGGATGATTGTACAACTTAGGCATATGAAACATGAGGCGGGAAGAGTTCCAACGTAGTTTGACTTGTTGGAAAATTTGGAATTAAGTGTGACTTGAACTTGATTAAGGTTGATTCAAAATTTGGACTAGGATATGACTAGGACCAAACTAGGAATGACTTGGGTATGACTAGGACATGATGTGGGCGTGACTAGGGACTATGACTTGGACTAGACTTGACTTGGATTATGATGTGATAAAAGGTTGACTTGGACTTTGACTATGATGATTAGGATATTGACTTGGATACACTAAATCTACTCTTGGCAAGAAGACATAGCAAACACATTAGCCATGGACTCAAATAGAGACATCAAGCACAACATGCTATCCTAGGAAGTTGGTTGAGGAGGGAAAAATTTGCTTGCTAACTCAAGTACACACCCAATAGATAATCATAATACGGTCACTGATTCTCATGCAATGGATTCTCAATTCCATATTAGCCAACTCCAAATGCTAATGGGGGCATGATATGGCAAGTCTCTTGGGGCAGTTACTATCTCCCATGCACAAAGATTGTCCACCTTTTGGAGGTGAATTGAGTGGCTTCTATTCCTAGGGCTCTTAGTAAGGATTTATGTTTGAAGACTACCCCTTGTAGTTGCACAAGCATGATTGAGGCCTATATCCGTACAAAGTACCTAGCAAGATGCAGTTACACAAGCATGATTGAGATCTAGAGGCCCTATAAAATGCCCAATATGAGAGTAAACTCTCAAATAGCTTCGTCCTCCGAGATTTTCATCCCAAGAGGCCTATTTATTATAGTGAGTTAGAATTCTTGGGTTTTAGTTGTACTCACTTGGGTCATTCCCCTCTCACCAACGCCTGTGTGAGTGTGCAAGGAAGATCAGAACTGCAGGCTCGCTAAAGGTAAAGAGCATGCAAACAAACTAGAAAAGTGTCAAGGTTTTGGATTTCTTCTTGTCTGTATAGACAAGAGCATACTCTCCTACTTCTACACTTTCCTCAAACATGTAAGACACATTATTCTTTTGCACAATTAGATTTAAGTGCCTAAGAAAACAATTAAAAAGATAATGTTTTCTTGTATCTCCTTGGGCAACCTACAAAAACAATGTATTAGTAGTCTTTATGGTTTTGAGCAATGAATTCTTCGACAAGCGGAGTCTTGGACCAATGTTCTTTAGAAACACAGGTTAGTAGTCTGAAAAATTATCTTAAACCAATTGTGCAAAACTCACAAAATCTGATATATATGTAAAATTTTACAGAAACAGTGCTCGTTTTGTTTTGCAGACAACTGCGCTAAAGTGCCTATGCAAGCGTTGAAACACCTATGTACGTGCTGCAGTAGGGTTTGAAGACAGAAAATCAAAAAATGCGGAAAATATAAAAAAATTACAAAGACAGAAGGTTATACCTGCAAGAAGTCATGCTTTTCTAATGTCGGATACTCCAAAGCACGTGCACTTGCGCCAAAACAAACAAAACAGGTTAGCGGGTTAGCACAAATTTGAAAATTTATTTTTTTTAATATGAATGGGATTCTAATAGAGTGTCTGCACTATTCATAGAGATCTCACGCTAAAGTAGCGTAAAAAGACTAAATTAAAAGGATTAACTATTTTTTTTTGTTTTTTTTTAACTTTTTACTTTTTATGTATTTTTAGCTAACTAATTGTAAAACAGAAAGAAGAATATGTGAAAACAAAATAAGAAAGTGAATGGAAGAATGCTATAGTCAGACGTGTTTTGCTCAGCGCTCGTGCTGATTAGGCGACCTACAAAAAGCCAAGCTAGACAAATTCAAATTCAAACCGTGTACACTAAAGCCCATGCACACTGAAGCGCGTGCGCACATGCTAAAGACCCTATCACCTGTTGTGATCTCGAATTGCTTATGCCAAATTGTAGTCACTCACGCTATTCCAATACTTGTGACTAAAACTTACAAAAAAAATTCACAAAATCGTTAAATAAGGGACGTGGATCCAACTGGGCATGCCAAAATGAAGCAAGGGAAAACTAGAATGAAAGCAAATGATTAGTTTAAAGATAAATAAACATGAAACACTCAAACAAACTTAGAAAAACACCATCATACCTCCATATATTTCTGTGTGTTCCTCGGATTGAGCATGATGAGGTTGGAATAGCGCCCTTCTCCAACCTGATTGGATTTTCTCTTGGATGGTATGTGGTTGGCTCTCCAAATATCTACAATATGATTGATGGGAGGATGAGATGGATGGATAAATAGCTAAGTGATGGATGAGTATGGATTTGACTATAGTTTGGGTACTTGGATGATTATTTTGAACTCAAATGCACAGCATAAACTTACTTGATTTGGAGATGAAAAATGAAGAAGTGGAGTCTCCAATTTATAGAAGAATGAGAGAGGAAACAGAGGGATAGTATTGATTAAAGATGGAGGGTCAAGATTGCATGTGAGCCCACACATGGATCAAGAGGAGTTGACAAGAAAAGTGTGGAGTCCAAGAGATATGCCATAAAGGCATTTCTTGTCTCCACACTCCTCAAGGTTCATTGGGAAGGCTTCCCAATGTACCTAGGGAAGACAAAAGGAATAAAAATATTCCTTGAATGATGAGGAGGAGGAATTAAAAATTATCCAAAAAGGGAGCATGGGGATTGGAGGAATTGAAAGGAATTGAAAATTGCTTGGGTGAAGGGATATCTAGAGGAATGTGAGATTTTGAAAATCTCGCATTCACCTAGGAAAAGCATTTAAGGAAGGTGGTTGAGTGAGGGGACAAGGAGTTGACTTTGTGGCTAATCATGAGGATTAGCCACTAGCAACTCATTAGAAGAGAGATTAGAAGAGTGATTAGGTGAGATTAGGGCAAGTGGGATTTGTAGGAGGATTTGAATAGGAGAGAGAATGAGTGGAGGCAATTAAAAATTAGAGGAATACCGGTAAGTGAGGTTAGGAGGGTTTCTAGAAGAATTAATTAGGTTGATGATGGATTTAGAAGGTGATTTGTAGGAATCACCTGGGTTAATTATATAATTGGGATTAATTAATTAAAGAGAATATTTAGGAAGAATTCATTTTGGATACCTTGGAAGAATGGGGGAGAATTTATTTATTAAATAAATTAATTATTGGAGCAATTAACTAAATTTAATTTAATTAATACTAAGGAGAACAAGGATTAACATAATTAAATAAATTAACTATGTGAGAGTATTAAATTAATTAAAATAATTAATTTTAAGTGTCTACGACATCCACCATACAAAAATGAAGATACCTAAGACCATGCAAATCAACAAAATAAAGAAATATTACCATTCACATATCAAGTAGGGTTTCAATCTCCATTGTGTCTTGTCTCCATTGATCTTGTTTGATACATTTGCTCTCAAATTTTGTGTGTGCACAAGAGCTCA
The DNA here is from genome assembly GCF_030272615.1 of Cryptomeria japonica. Lineage (NCBI taxonomy): Eukaryota > Viridiplantae > Streptophyta > Pinopsida > Cupressales > Cupressaceae > Cryptomeria > Cryptomeria japonica. The sequence goes on along the minus strand of NC_081407.1, from coordinate 818,305,072 downwards.
AAAAAGAACAGATTGCGGTTGATAGATTCATCACAAAAAGGCTTGATTGCATATGAATTTTTAGATGCATTGATTAGTGTTGAAAAGGAAGAGGGCATCCTCTTATATAGAGAACACTGTATGAAATGGAGGGATAAGATTAATAGGTGTAAAGATAAATGGTTGGTTGGGATTAAAGGGTAGGTAAAGGAAATAATTAAATTATAAAGGGGGTAGGTAAGTGAATAATTAAGAGATGAATGACATGTATCATGGGTAGAAAAGGCTAATGAATTAATTAAATAAATAAAGATTTATTTAATTAATAGAGAAAGTGAGATCAATTAAATAAATTAAATATTTATATAATTTAGGAAAAAGGACAATTTAAATAAATAAATAGGAATTTATTTAATTAATAGAAGACTTAGGATAAAATAATTAAAAAACTAAAATATTTATTTGATTGGATAGGACAATTATAGATGTCTACAAAATGAAATTGAAATGATGGAAAGGAATTGTTTTCCTTTTCAGGGAGATGCTAAGTTATGACTGAAATTGAAATGATTATACCTCCTTATGAAGTTGTGTTTGCCTCTACATGGAATTAAGGTTTCATGAAATAGGATGTAGATCTCCACTTCAATGCTTGATCCTTGACTTTATTGTTGCTCCAAGGTTTGAAGGAAGATTGAAATATTCAATTGATTTTGAATGCTTGAGTGCTTGATGGATGCTTGATCTCTTATCTATTCATGTTATGTTCAAATGAGAGGGGAAATCCTCTTTATATACTTGCCTGTCGGATTAATTGGCTAATTTTATAACATAGGACAACACAGAAAGGAGAATCCCACCCAACTTGAATTGGGAAAAGGGTTTAAAGAGGGCCCAAAATGAGGGAGCACCCTGGTCCCAGTGAGGACGAGGGTGCTACACCCTATTCCTACCCTATTTTGGGGCTAGGATCAAGTGCACAACAAGTGGAAAGTCAAACATTTTGGTGTTTGTGATGCATATGAGCATAATCAAGTCTTCAATAAAGCCAAGGGGTGCAAACACTAAGGTGAAGACCAAAATGTGGTCAAAAATTGCAATGTCATGCCCAAAATTTAGGGCAAAAATGGAACGATTTTTTTTTTTAAATACTAATTAATTTACAAGTTCGCTCACACGACAAGCGTTAAAGCATTTGCCAAATCTATATTCGAGCTAATCCTGAAATGAACCAAGCATCAATTGTTGTTTAATTATATTTGCGGAAATCTAACTGGCCTAATTTTATCTCCACGAGATACCTAGTCATTAAAGTTTATTAAATCAATCACGTTAAAGAAATAGGAGACGAAAATTAATTCAGTCTCCAATATGACTATATAGTCTAAACATCCTTTTTTTTTAATACTCTAATTAAATTAACTAGGGCAAAATTAAGTATTTATTACATTAAATACATTTAAAATTATAAAGGCTAGGCTTTCTTCTTAAAATTTATATATTTCACTTTCCTTTTACTTCCTATTAGTAATCATATGGAGGTATTTAAATATGAAAAACTCTATTAAATACTTACTCCAATTTATAACCAGAGTATATATATATAAATATATATATATATAAATATATATATATATAAATATATATATATATAAATATATATATATATATATATTTATATATATATATATATATTTATACATTTATTTATTAATCCATTTAAAAATATCTTCCCAAGATAATAGTCAATTTGCCTTCCAACCCTAATTAGGGATTTATTTATTTTTATATATATATTAATAACTCTAAACTATCATATTATTTTACTTCATTTACCCTAGCCCTACCCGGGCTAGGGTTTAATCCCTTTTTTTTTAATTACCACTGAATTTTTTTTACAGGGCCGAAACCCCATGGCGGCGGCCATTTTTTGATGCAGGTTTTGAAGAAGGGCGACGGGGCCGAAGGCGCCACTGTGTGAACGCACAGTGGCGGCGCGGCACCACTGTGTGCCCACACAGTGGGAGCCACTAGCGGCTCACACCACTGTGTGTCCACACAGTGGCGGCCGCGTACAGTGGCGGTGCGGCACCACTGTGTGTCCACACAGTGGTAGCCGCTGGCGGCTCACACCGCTGTGTGTCCACACAGTGGCGGTCGCGGCCGACACTGTGTGTCCACACAGTGGGAGCCGAAGCGGCCCACACTGTGTGTTCGCACAGTGCATGCCGCGTGGCCCACACTGTGTGTTCGCACAGTGCATGCCGCGTGGCCCACACTGTGTGTTCGCACAGTGCATGCCGCGTGGCCCACACTATGTGCACACACAGTGGGGTCCGCGAGCAAACCAAAATTCCCCCCCTTATTTTTTTTTAGTATTTTTTTTTTTAAATATATTTTATATATATATATATATAAATTTATAAATATAAAAGTTATAAGGGTGAAAATATATAAATATATATTTTTTTTTCAATAAGTTTTACATGCAATTTTTTTTTAAAACAAAATAACAAAGGAAAAACATTATGTAAGATCGTATTACATACGCACATATAAATGTATATATATATATATATATATATATATATATATATATATATATATATATATATATATATATATATATTTGTATATATATATATAATTGGTATATAAACTTAGGCTCTTTTTGTTTATTTATTTTAATTGTTGATAAAGAAGATTGAAGCAAATCTATTGTTAATCTATTTATCAACACTATTTAGAAATACAATTTAGGAAATACTATTTAGAGATACAATATACTTTTCTATAATAAATGCATTTATTAATTTCTCAACTAATAAAAAAAACAACTAATTTATTTACATGTTAATAGCAAATACAAATCATGTTTTTTTTTTGCAATTAAAATGGAGATAGATTCTCAGCTAAAAGAAGAACTCAGATCTAAATAAAACTATTTTTTTTTTCTTATATTACAAAAGAAGCTTTTGCATGCAAATCAAAGCAATCCCTTTACTTTTCAAAATAGAAATAGAAACATATCTGGCTTTTTACAACCCTTTCAATATTCTGCAAATATTACAAGATGTTTCTTTATTTAGCTACAATATTAAATCACATGTCCTATCTCAAAATTACAACTTGCTTCTCATTCCACGAATGAGGTAAATTTCTACTAACAAATTTAAACAAAGTACTGCAAATGGATCTAAGTATCTTCAACAATAATCTTCTGCATCTTATTACTGTTCCTATTTTCTTCTCCTGACTTTTCCTGCATAATAAAACACAATATGACCATGGAGTGCTCACCTCCCAGCCTAGGCTAACTGGTAGCCACCCCCGAGCTCGGAGAACCAATTCCTAGACGGGTAACAAACAGGTAAACACATAGAAGGCAAAATACATATAGATTTTCAGACACAGTCCCAACTTGGCTTCACAGCACCACACTTTGGTGATGATCTTTTCAAAGGGTGGTAGTGGACCAATACCCTGAGGAGAACTGCAAGTATGAAATAAACAAGTAGCCACCTCATGGCAAAATAAATATATCAAGAATCTCAACCCCTTATTCCTTATGTCCCCCAAAGGCATTCTAGCCTTAAAACCCTCCTTATGACCCCCATTGCACAAACAGGCCATGCAGCAAGGGTCACACAAAGATCCCTTGTGATCGCTCTCAAACGAGAGTCTCTCACTCGAGGGTTGTCACTGCTACCACCCACAAGATCCTCTTCTCTCCCAAGAGTAAGAGGTCTTGAGAAAACTCCCAAAACACAACAAAACATAATGCAAGATTTTCAAATGAAATTCTAAATCAAGGCATACAAAAACACAGATTTCTTTCACCAATCATATATTCAAACACATGCAAGACAATAACCATCTTAAAGAATAAACAAACCAACCTTAATCTGCCCAATGGTAGTTTTGATATTTGAGGAAGAGCTGCCCAATCCACGAATCCTCTTTCTTCTACCCTTAGTCAATTTTTCTATTCCAAACTATTATTTTCTTTTCAAAATTTGTCTTGTCTCCAAAAATGGAGAGTGGGTGATTACCCTCCAATTCCCAAAAATCTTGCTTAAGAAGCTCATTCTCTGAGTTCTCACAAGTTTCTAAAAACCAAAAAGGAAAGAAAAGCAGAATGCAAAAAGACTCTCATTCCAAAGGAAAAAATCTCAATTAGATTTAAACTTCTAATTTTCAATTTTCGCACAACTCAAAAAAGCCAATTTTTAAAGCGTTAAAAAGATCATTAAAAAATAGAAACTTGCCTAAAATTACCCCTAACCCCTAGGTATACCTTATGGGCTTTAGGAAACCCTATTAAACTACCCCTAGGTGTTCATTTAACCCATTTTAAACCCCTCTGAAGTTTATTTTCGGGTCAAACATATGTTGACCACTCCAAAGATTATATTCCCAAAGTATTTATGACAACACATTATATTATTTAAGAAAAACTATAATTAAACACTTTCCCACCAAGAGACAAAATAAAACATTCAAATTTAAATCCACACGTGTCAAGTGACACAAATAAAAACAATTTTACAAAATAAAACATGAAATTGTCTCTTGTGGATTTTACACATTAAATTTAAATAACACTTAACACTCATGCAGCATATACTGTTACGAATAAAATACAACACAACGGGGTGTTGTCTCTCCAAATAGACAAACCCTGGCTTACGAACATACATAAGTCTAGGCTTGGTTCTCCGTAATTTTCCATGTCACATGGTAAATTCCTTGTGCATCTCAATTTACACATTAGTACATTCAAATATCCACATATAATATAATTCAAAGGAATACAATACACATCATCACTTGCATACAATTTTCATCTGCACAGATTAAATACATCTTTTATCAAGCAAAATTCTCATAAACAATTTCATCCCAATTCACATAAACTTAACCATACATCATAGTACTATATTCATAGTAAAGTCCTGCAAATTCAATAATGACAACTATCATTGCAATATCATCTTATCTAACAATCATGTAGTGTTCTATCTCATAAAGCATATAAGTAAAATCATCAAATCATAGCAATGTTATCCAAATCCTGAAATCATGTAAGTTCTAAGTCTCAAAATGCATCAAAATAAAGTATCCATAATAGTCTAAATATAAAATCCACTGAATGTCAGACTGAGTCGAGGTGAGGCCTCACATGCAAGGGGTGCAATTTTAGGACGCTACATTTAGCACCAACTTTAGCATGAGTATGAAGTCAATCATACTCTTGGTAAAGTACAAAGGGTTTCAATTGAAAGACTTTTACCAAGTCATCAAGGAGGCAAGATACACCAAGACCCCGATGGACTTTAGGATCTCACAAATTCAATGATAAGGTAAAAGGGAATATCATGAGAGAAAGAAAGAGAGAACTGTGACTATGACTAGTAAGGTTCTCTTACTATGAGTCATGAAAAGAAAAATACCAAAAATTAGAAAACAAAAGCTAAGTAACTTTAAGTATCAAGATATCCAAGAGAGAATCATTGAGCAGAGTGTATGCCCCCACATTAAAGAGATCATGTACACCTTGTTGGGAGCAATTTCTTTAAGGTAGGATACACCCAAAAAGACAAGCACATCATCATAACAATTTATCCCCCAAGAGAGGCCAAATCAAAGGATAATGATCACAAAACACAAAACACAAGGTGGTTTCACCTAACTTTAGAGTCAGTATGCTTTTTATGATAACTCATGTATATCATGTGTATATATATGTATAGAATTTTCTTCATCCCCCAAAGAAAGGAAACCACCATGGAAGAAGGGAACACGTGTGTCTTTTGAGTCAACATGGAAGAGACCAAAAGAGATCTTAATGCTTTGCACCATCCTCAAGAAGACAACACTAGGGACAACAAATAGAAGAATGGAGAGACAAATAGAAGGTCACAAACAATAAAGAGAGGAGAGAGAGAGAGAGAGAGAGAGAGAGAGAGAGAGAGAGAGAGAGAGAGAGAGAGAGAGAGAGAGAGAGAGAGAGAATCTATAATGCTAATGAATCTGATCAAGCACCTTATCCTCCTCTCGATATTGTTCATCATTATTTTGAGAAGGCACACAATATACAAGAGGAGCCACATTGAGCATGGTAGATGGAGCTATCACAAGTTCCAAACAAGGACCATGCTCTAATGATGAGTCACTTTGTTTGTTATTAGGAGCTAGGATTAATTCTTTTGAAAATTGTTTAGATAAATCATTGTCAACATCAACATATTAATATTCATCATCAAAAATAATAAGATCAACATTTTCATCATTGACAACATTATCACCTATTTCTTCATCAAGATTAACAAAAATATGTGCTCTAATAGGAATAGAACTTGAACCATCATTTGCTTTAAGCATTTTGCATCTTGGAGAATTAGGTTGAACATCTTTATTAGGAGAAAATGGAATTATGTAACCAGTTTGTGTCTTGGGAGAAGAGATGGTTTGGGAAGCAAGTTCACAAGCTCTAGCACGACATCTCCATCAGTGTTCTCTCGCACAACAGTTTTGTTTAGTTTTAGTTGAAGATTGTGAAGTTTTGGGTTCATCAGATAAATTCTTATTTTCTTCTTTTAAGGAAGGATGAATAGGAGGAGGTCTTTTAGGTTAAACAATAAGAGAGGTTGGTTTCTTCTCTTTGTAAAATATAGGAGGCAAAACCGCACCATATAAAGGAGGAATGGAAGGTGTAGGAAGGAGACCGGGTTCATCACGAGGAGGAGGAATAGGTCCACCCTCAGGAGGAATATCTTGACACTTGGGAGGAGGATAATTTCTATTCTTCGAAAGAGGGGTGGACTCATCCTTAGGAGAAGGAATAGATTGTTCCTTAGAAAAAATAATATATTTCCATAGGACGAAGGATATTCTTATCTTTAGGAGAAGAAATAGGTTTCTCTTTAGGAAGAAGATTATTTATTTTCTTAGGAGGAAGAATAATCTTATCCTCAAGAAGAGGTATATGATCATGAAGATGAAGGCTAAGTGGTTGATTTCCAGGTTTACTCAATGACAATATCATCTTATTTTTCCATTTTTTGTATGATTTGAAGAGAGCATCACTTCTAGGTTGAAGAGTTTGGAATTTTTCGAACCAAAAATAATTGAGACAAACATCTCCATACCTCATCGTAGGTTGATATATGTTATGATTAACAGTTATGATTTCATCATTATGAGGTGATTTCAAACACTTATGAATAGAAGAAGTAGTCTCTTTCATGGAAGAGAGCCAACGATGTCCCAACTTCACACGAAATTGATTGAATGTAGGAATGATAGAAAATTTTAACATCTAAGCATTTAGTGCCAATATCAATAGGAAGTGTGATAGAACCAATAGCAGGACAAAAGAAACCATCAAAAACTTTAACTACCACATCAATATCATCATATATCACTTGATGCAATTGCAAAGTATAAATAAATTCTTCAGTTATCACATTAACCATGAAGTCGGATCAATAAGCACTCCTTGAGAGGGTATGCCTTTGATTTTCGCACTGATGTAAAGTGGGCCATTAGGTGCTTCAATAGTCTCACTAGGATAAAATGTAATGCACAAGTTCTTAGGAGGTTCTTTTTTATCTATAAGGTTCACCACATTATTAGACTCTGGGCCAACATCATTGGGAGAGAAGGCAAGATGATCGGTCTCAATAACATTATTGGAATGGGAAGGTAAAGGATCAGTAAAAATTTGAAGGTTTTGATTAGGAGGAGCTACTGATTTATTTCCTTTATCATTCACACTAGCCATAGATATTGTATTGTTATGAATCAAGTCTTGGATCATACTTATCAAAGAAAAACACTTTTCAATATCATGACCAAGTTGATGATGGTATTGGAAAAAGGATTTAGAATCAAATTAAGGTGAGGATGTCTTAGATGGATCAATTGGTTTGATAGGGGGAAATTTAAACACATTCATTTGTAACAATTGAGACATAATACTATGAAAATATTCATTAAGAAAAGTGAATTATTTTCTAAAGTATTTGGACAAAAGAGGCACGCTTGTTGTGGCCACTACTTGAGTGTGGTTGTTGTCATTGAATTTGATGAATCCATTATTCGGTTTGAACTTTGCAAAAGGTTGTTGAGAATTTTCTCCCTTATCACTCAAAGCCATTCAAGATGATGATTGTTCGAAATGACTCATGGTAAGATGATAGTTGTGAACTATTGTACACAACTCCGTAAAGGAAGTAAACTCAGAAAAGAGAAGTTTATCCCTAACATCCTTTTGTGAATTGGCAATAAAAATCTTTTGAATATCTTGATCAGGCATAGGAAAATAAAAATCAGAATAAAAATGCTTATATCTACCAATAAAATTGGCCACTTTTTCTTTCACACCTTGCTTACAATGCATCAAATTAGTCAAAGTGATCTTAGGAACAATATTATTGTGAAATTGTTGAATGAAAGAATTAGTCAATAGTTGAAAAGAAGTGATAGAATAAAGAGACAAAGAACAATACCATTGAAAATATTCATCCCTTAATGTTCTAGTAAACAATTTAGCCAACAATCTTTGGTCATGAGCAAAGTCACTACACAAAGTTTAAAATGTTTTAACATGAGTCAAGGGATCACCTTTTCCATTACAAAGTTCTAATTAAGGGACTTCCACGTGCTTAGGAGGGAGAGCTCGGAGAATGTCATTAGATAATGGGCTCGCTACATCAAATGTGTGCACATTATACTTAGATTGATTCAAACAAGCTATTTTTTTGTTGTAAGGAAGAGAATGTTTGGGCTAGATTGTTGATTGTAGCTTCAGTAGAAGGATTGAAAGTGGACATGTTAGATTGAGGAGGAGGGGTAACATTTTTGAATGAAGGAAGGTGTTGAGAATAAGGAGGAATGTTGGTATAGGAAGGTGAGGGTTGAGAATAAGGAGGTGGAACATTATGATAGGTAGGTATGGGAGAGGATTGGGTAACACATGGAAGACTCATGGTAGGAGGAATGAAAGAAGAGGATTTTCCCCCTTGACTAACATTCGTAGGTATAGGAGAATATTTGGTAAGACATGGAAGACTCGTGGTAGGAGAAATGAAAGAAGAGGAGTTTCCCCCTTGACTAATATTTGTAGGTATGACATTTTGTGTAGAGGTAGCCATGATGTTTGATGTAAATGTGGGAACACTAGCCATAGGAGTAGCCAAAGAAATGGAATGAATAACTTGACTAGGAGGTTGTGTATAAACTAGGGATTCAACATAATTCTTCATAGTTATAATATTAGAATCAACAAGATGAGAAATACCATGCAAGATATCAACACCAGTTTTATCACTTTGAACCATTCTTTTTAATCCTTCAATCAATGGGAGAGTTTCACTTTCTAGGTATTATTGACTCATCCATCGTTGAATATTTTCAAATTGATTGTCAATCTTCTCCAATTGGTCAATGGAAACCCTAATTAGTAATTCCTCCACATGATGAGAGATATCTAAAGAATGAGAATAGACGGGGACACTTGTAGGTTTGGAAGAACCATTGATATCCTCATGAAAAAAGTTATCCAAATTAGACCCCATCTATGTAGTAATTAAACCTTAGGAAGCCTTAATTCTACAATTTCTTCTTATGGGGATATATTGTAGGTTGGACTAATAGTAGTATAACTCATGCACTAAGAGAGGGAAATTGAAATTTTGAAATTTGAATTTTGGAATCTAAGTTGCAAAATAATTGAATAATGCAAAATTCTAGGAAAAATGATTACTCACTTAAATGAAGAAATTTATTGAAAGAACAAAGAGCAATAATGTAATCTCTTAGGAAATTTAAATTTAAACTTAGGGATTTGTTAAAATGTACCTCTTAATTTAAAATTTAGAATTGCCCACTAGAGATAAAATTTTAAATTAGGGTTGAAAATGACCTCTTAATTTTAAAATTTAAATTGGAAATTATGATGTTAAAACCCCAACTTTGTTTTCGACCTTAAGCAAACCTAGAATCAATATAATTTCATAAATCTCCAGATTTAAATAATAAAATATTGCCAAAACAAGCTCCCGAAATTTGGGGAGAAAAATTCGAGACCAAGAGGTTGCCTCTTGGTCCGACCATCTTTTTGCCAAATTTTTGAGGAAATGAGATATTGTGATTCTAAAGAAAATTCCAGAAGGATATGGAAATCCAAGATGTCTAGATGTGTGAAATCAGGCCTTGAAGGTCGAAATAGGACATAATTAGGGTATTTGATGAAATGATTAATTGAAAAAATAAAAAGGGGCACACTTAGGTTTAAGGGCCCACTTTTACGATGTGGAGGGGGGAGAAAAGAAGACTTCAAATTTAATTTAATTAAAAAATTGGAAAATGCACAAGATTAATTTAAATTTAAAAATTAGGGTTTGTTGCATTAACCATTTAATTTTAAAATTTAAATTTGAAATTGAAATTTGTTCCAAGATTGTGATTTTGAATTTGTATTGAAATTAACAAACAAATGTGAAGATTCGAGATTTAAACAATCCACAAGCTCAATTTTTAAATTAAAAATTAGGGTTTTTAAAATCAACAATTTTAAAATTTTGATTGAAATTTGAACATGTAGATGAAAATTTGAACTGTAAAATTGAAGAGCACTCAGATTTGAGACAATTAACCCAAATTATGTAATTCACAAGTTGAATTTTGCAAATAAAAAATTAGGGTTTTTAGTGAAATTAACCTCTAAATTTTTAAAATTTGCAAGGAAATCAAACTTGCAAATGAAAGTTTGAATTTTAAATTGCATACACACTCAGATCTAAAAATAAAAATCAGAATTAAAGGTGTCGAGCTCACCAAAATGTAAAGGGAAAAATTTGATTTGGCAATTTGCAACATGGAAGGAGAAATCACCAAATCAATTTTTGCTTGATAGGGAGATGGCCTTTACATTCAAAAAAGGGGAGGAATCCACTAGATTCAATAAAAAATCAAATAAGGACTGAATACTATTGGTATTTTAGATATGTTGATATGTTTTTGTCATTGATGTCAACACTTGTCAACAATTATCAACACCTGTAGATTTGGTTATGTTCACCGGCAAGAAAGTGACTTATGCACAGTCACCGGTATTTGGTTCACCAGCAGGTTATATTGTTCACCGGCACTTGGAATGACTTGGAGACTACTTGGTTATGTCGAAGACATTGTTTGGACACTTTGTTTTGGTGATTTGTTCATTGGTATAATCAGGTTTTCATATTTGTTGTTACCGGCAAATAGGTCCAGGTTATGCACTAGCAAGCATATCTATTCCAGATCAGTACAGCACATCATAGAAATGATTTGTTATTATTGTAAATGCATTGAGCTGACATCATGCATCGAATATTGTTTCATTTGTAATTGATTTTATTGAAATATCTTTTAGTAAGCTGACCTACTCAATCGATCTTAGGTTATGATATAAATGTAAGATCTCATTTGTGAGATCAATATATGCAAGGCAAGGATAAGGAAAAGGATTGTAATAAGGTATATGCGAATATAAATAGAGATATACATGCAGACATCATTCAAGATTGAAAGAAGGTTTGAAGAAGGCATATCAGAGCTAATACGGTACTGAATCCAACATATGAAGATACTATTTTGAGTAGTACATAATCATTGGATTTAACCATCCAATTGTAGTCAGTGTGACTCCCATTTTGTGATTGAGCAGTGAGCTCTAGGCACTTGGCCTTTCTGCATGCATAGACCCCTTATTGTACACACATACTATCTCTAGTAGTATCATCTGATTGTGGATAAGGCTTCCCACCATGGTTTTTCCCCTTACATGGTTTCCATGTATAAATATTGGTGTTATGTGTTGTGGATGTTGTTGTCTTTCTGTTTCATGCATTAATCTTTATTGGTAATGCATTTAACTAATAAACTGTCTATCGGCATAAAGTTTGGTTTACCGGTATCAAGCATTAAGTTTTGGTTAAGTTATTTTTGGTTTGAATTTATTAGACAACTGATTCACCCCCCCTCTCAGTTGTCTTTGGGACCTAACAATTGGTATTAGAGCCTAGTCCTCTTTTTGCAGAAGTTTAACAGCTTGAAGAGATATAATGTCTTCTAACTATTTCAGGAAAGATAGTCCTAAATTTGATGGAACTAACTATGGCATAAGGAAGATCGAGATGGAGACACATTTGAATTGCATTGGAAAGGACATATGGGAAGTTACAAAGAATGGTTATGTTGCTCCTACTTAAGGTCAACCTAATCCACCAACCTTAGGTAAAGAAGAGGAAAATGATTGCAAAGCAAGAGAAGCACTTTTGAGCGCATTATCAGATCAGCAAATCATGGGATTATTAGATAGGTCTACTACTAAATCTATTTGGGACAAATTGGAAACATTGAATGAAGGAGATTCCATTGTCAAAATTGCAAAACTTGAATGCTTCCGGGTCAGGTATGAAAATATGAAAATCGAAGAAGATGAAAGGATTTCTACTTTCATGGAAAGAGTAAATGAAATTGTTTTGGGTATACAATGTTGTGGAGGAACCTTAAGTGAAGATGAAATTGTTTCAAAAATTTTAAGAGCATTGCCACCAGCATATAAAATGAAAGTAATGCTATAAATGAATTGAGAACCATGCCTAATACATCAGTAACTAGAGACACTTTGGTTGGAAAACTTTCAGCTTTTGAACTTAAGGAATTTGGTCCTGTTGCTACTATAAAGATAGATTTAGCTTTCAAGGGATCATCATTTGCATCATCATCATTTGATAAATCTGATTGGAAAGCCTTTTATGCAAGAGAACTTGAAGAAAGGAGAGAAAATGAAGAACTGGAAGAAATTAAAGCACTACTTGCAAGGAAAATGCCTAAAGGTCCAATTGGAAGTAAGTATGAAGGTAAAGCACCCTTTAAATGTTTTAACTGCAATAAGATTGGTCATATGGCATCTAGGTGTCCTGATTGACATGCAAGATTGAAAGAAGAATCTAAAACAACCTACAAGCCTAACCCTGAATATCAAAGATATCGATTTAAGAAGAATACAGACAAATCATGTTATCTTCCTGATGAAGGAGTCATTGATGATTCTGATGAAGATCCAGCAGACAATGGATGGGTTTTTGTTGCTATAATAGAAGATCGACTGGCACCTACTGTTCAATCGATAGAAAAGGCTCTGGCAGCTATAATTGAAGATAAGGATGAATGGATCATTGATTCAGGATGTTCACATGATATGACTGGTGATAAAAGTAAATTCTTAACCTTTAAGGAATACAATGGAGGTCTAGTGAGATTTGGAGATGATAAAGCTTGTTTGATCTATTGGGACTCATTAAATTTGAGTCAAAGTTTTGAGGCCCAATTCAAATTTTTTCTTTGCATTTCCAAATGAGTCAGTTTGAATGGCCTAGTTTGCGAGGGGGTGAAATGGAGCCAGTTCATTTTCAGGGGGTAAGGCTCGGGATTCATGTCCTACACCTTTCATTTGGCCTATTATATGATGTGCAACTTTCAAAGTTCAATTTGGATAAGTTTATGAGGTACCCATTTTGAGGGGTGAGCTAAAAGTGCATTTTAGGCACAAATGCAGATTTTATTGAGTAGCCTAATTTGAGCGATTGCATCTTTTTCCCTGATCGTCATGGAAAATTTCAAAAAGGATTCAATTCTATGCATAAATGTGAGTCAGCTTGCAAATTTTCAAGTCCTAATGAATCCATTTGCTCAGATTTCAAAGCCAAATCTGTTTGCAGTTTGTGTGTTTTGGCAAGTCCCTGTTTCGACAGCTAGTCGGAGCCCTATTTCGCATAAGTCTAAAAGTTGCCTCAGTGGGTATCATGCCAAAATGTTTTTTTTGAGTTAATGCTGATATAAATGAAAAGCTATTTTTCAAATTTCAAGCCTCTGCCAATCCGTTTGATCGATTTTCAAAAGGGTTCATTGAGTCATTGTTTTCAGTGATCCGTACTTTCAGTGTTATATCAGTTAATGTAGCCATTTTCATGAGCGCACTATTTGCATCCAGTCAGGCTTTTGCTCGAACGGAGAATTCTAAGTTTTAATATATACTTCAAGGTACCTATGTTTCAAATTTGAGGGCCTACAGAGGTCGTTTGATATTTTTGAGAAAGGCATCATGTGTTGCCAGGACATTGACTTCATCAGGTCCGCAGTGTTGACAAAGCCAATTGGGCATTTTTGAAAATTAATATCTCTTTGCTCGGGACTCTTCTTGAAAAACCGCTTGGCAGTGTTCATGCTTGTATATCAGAGTACACGCTTGTCAGATGGCGAGCTCCAGAAAGGTGTTTTGACAGGTTTGAAAATTACGTCTTCGCGATTAAATGCGAAAATGTGACGTAATTGCCTGAAGGTTGCAAATTCAATTTAATGATCCGAAAATGATGACGATCATTTCCAGAGGTATGTTTAAGGGTCGTGAGTCATTTCAGAGGTCAGTTGCATGAAAATGAAAAAAAATTTAGTCCGACCCACTTTGGGGCCCGACCTAGCTCATGCCTGCGCATTATTTTTATGGCGGAATGTTCTAAATTTCATGACATTTTAACTCCCTAGAGATAATAAAGAAAAGTGATTGATGCTATGGCTTACTCAAAGTTGAATACGCCACATTGGTATTCCAGAGATTCCAATCTTTTCCAGACTTAAGGAATGGTGCTCATAGCTTTTCAGAGTGGTACAAAATGAGGATGCGAGGGACTATTTGGATATGCTCAGATGAAAGGGAGGTCTTAAAAGATTTTAAGAAACTGATAAATAAAAACTTCAGCAAATGCAATGGCTGGTGTAAAGCCCAAATTCCATGACTTTGTCAGCATCCTCTCCACGTAAAACATTGCTAGGCGTAAACTCCAAGTTTAGACTTTGTTACATTGAACAGAACCAATGACTGTCTCAGAGTAGAACCAGAACATATTAGATTTTTATGATAGGACTTATTCCATTAAAGGAATCATGTCAAATTGCAGTCAAATCTTTCAGTGGTGGGAAATCAATAGACAATGGTGGATGATGGTAGCTTAGTTAACCTCCTCCAGGAATGTTGCAGATTCATTTTATTTGAATGTAATTCCTTTTGCCAAAAACATTAGAGAATTCCTATTTGCTCCTTTAAATGTTTTTCCTCCATCATGGCAAGTTTTTCCCCTCATGTGCTCTCCCTTTGGTAGCAGCTACAGCAGCAACAAACTCCAATCAATGCATTTGGCAGGTTGAATGCCTATCTCCAATGGCACATGATGGCTGGGGGAGAGCATTTTAAAATTAAAAAAACTTGATAATGCGAGTGCAAGCTGCAACCTGAATGTTCCCTCATGCTGTGAGATGGAAGGTGGAATTCAATGTGGTTTTAAAGCACAAAGTCTTCCCTGCGTGGCATGTGAGAGGATAGAGTTTTCAAATAAAATAAAATTGGTAAGCATAGTGAAGGGAGAAGAGGAATAAGTTTTAAAACAAATGCAATCTGTAGATGCAAACAGCAATCAGACCCTCCCTCCACGTGAGCCCTCCAAGAAAATGCAATTGGTGTATGCCTGAATCCTCCCATGCTGTGTGTGAAATTGAAAGACATTAAAAATTCAAAGCAATGCAATGAATAGGTGTCTCCAGCTTTTCAAACATGCTGAATCCTCCCTTGCGTAGAATGAAATGGTGTATAAGTTTTATAAATCTTTCAGCAAGTGTATTTTTAGATTGAGGGCGATGGTTTTGAAGCTTCCAAACAGTAGGTTCTATTAGTGGTTAAGTTTTAGTTCCCAAAACCTCAGCCACCATTCTCCCTTGCCAGCCGTTGAAAGGATAAAAGGCTTTGTAAACTTTCAAGTAAATAGCATTGGCAAGTGTAAATCTTGATTTCATGACCTTGCCAGCATTGTTCCCAGTTGTAGTGTTCTGAAAATGCATTTTAAATCTTCAGCAAATGCAATCTGCAGAGAAAACCTTCAAAAAAGCATTTTCAGGCAAACAACCTTATCCCACATTCACTATGGAAGGGACTTTTTTAATGTTTATAAGCAAATCTCCACCCATCTAATATGTCAAAGCCATCAAGGCTTTTGACGAACGGTGTCGTTGGGCGCCCAAGGTGGGCCCACGTGTAGGCACGGATCTCGAGATGATGGAGGAGGTGACTGAGTAGTGAAAAGGTGGACCCCACATAGGCACGCTTCTCAAGGCAAATAGGCAATTTTTTTAGGGAAAGGTCGACTTAACCAGTGAGCAAGTCCGAGATGATCCAACGAAGCACGTTGATTCGCAGGCCAAAGGTGCTCGCTAGTTAAACCCTACGAAACAGCAAAAAGAGGTAAAGACCCTACATGTTTGAGATGATCGGACGGCTCGCGCGACTTCGCGAAGGAAAGTTGCTCGTCGGTTAAGGTCCGTGAAACAGTGAAAAGCATCTCCGAAAATGAGAAGGTTAAAGGTCGAGCAAGTTCCAAGCAGATCGACAGTGCGCATGGTTTCGTGAGGCGAAGATGCACGAAACATACTGTCTGTGAATGGCGAAAGCTAGGTGGCGATGACGTGGTAGGTCCAATTGGTCGTCCAACAATCGGGCCCCGATGAGGTGGCAATGACGTGGCGCAAATGTGGTGCCTAGGTGGACGACAAGCAAGCAGACATGTGGCAGAGTGACCAGGTGTCATCCCAGGTGGTGTCTAGTCAACCCCATAAGCCAATCAGATCCCGCCATGTGGCAAAGCGTCAGGACCAAATGGGAGCAAAAATTAAATTTAAAATCAGTTAAAGATATAGTTTCAACTATATTGAATAATTCAAAAATTTAAATGATGTGCACACATGAGGAATTAATTCGCTCAGGGCTCCATTTTTGGTCAAAATGGCAAGTATTATATGTTTCCAGAAAGATCTCAGCATGAAGAATCCAATTATGCAATCAATTTTGGCAAAGATCAGATATTTGAGGAGCATTTTTTACGGGAATGAATTTTAGTTAGAGAGGAGACACTTGGCAATTTCAATTGCAAATTTGATTTTCTTCCCTCCTCTTTTTATTCTCAATTCTTCTCAGTTGTAAGGGTTCTAGAAATTTGGAGAATGGTTCCAGTTTTTATGGCTTCCAATTTTGAGTATTCGTAAAGATTGTATAGGGCAAGGCTTTTCTTTCAGTAATGGAGTTCAATTCTTTGCTATAGGTGTTCTTAGTTGTAGGTTCTTGTGTATGTAAGGCATGCACAAATTCGTGTAGAATTTTTCTCTGAATTGTAATCTCATTTTATTCAAATCTGATTCTTAAGGAGGATCATGTTGGTCATGAGCAGTTGTGTCTGTGAGTGTAATGTTGGTTTGTAGGTAATCTTCAAGGAAGATTTTAAACTCTGTGAACAAACATTAATAAAATAGGGATTATATTTCTGGATCTGATATTTTTTGTGGATGAGCTGAGTAATGCATTTATGCAAGGCATTAAATGTAGGAATACTTGAGAGTTAAGATGAATCTGTAGTATAAGTTTTCACCTATAGTTTGATTTGTGACTCTGTTGCCCTTAGATAAGGCACTGATCTTGCAATTAAGGGGATTCTCAAACCAATTTAAAATCCAATCAGAATAGCTTTAGTGTATGTTATGTTTTGGAATGTTTCATTTATCTCATGCTCAAGTATAGCTGAGTTTTATGTGTAGATCTAGCCCATCTGCAGTATCCCACTTGTTATTGAGCCTTAATGAGATCTATTTGTTTATGTTGATGTTGTCATAGGTGTAATAGGTTTAATTCTAAGCATCAAAGGTATACCCACCTAGGTTTTGCAGAGTCTGAAGGGTAGAAGGATTTAGATCCTTGTCATGTTGTCCAAGCCCTGAGGTTCTTCATAGATTGAATTGGCTACTTCATAGATCAATTGCAGGTGTACTTGGGTTATCACTTTTGGTGAACAACACGATCAAAGGAAAAGGCACTATATCTTTTGATGGTAAGCACAATACTGACAATGTTTACTATGTTGAAGGTTTGAAGCATAATCTTTTGAGTGTTGGTCAATTAGTTGAAAAAGGATTTCAATTACAATTCAAGAATGGTAAATGCAAAATCATGAATAGAACTGGTTTGGAAATTGCAACCAGTAATCAAACTAGAGGTAATATTTTTCATTTGAACAACAGTGAAAAAACATGTTTGATTACACATATTGATGAAAGTTGGTTATGGCATAAGAGACTTTATCATGTAAATTTTGATTGCATTTTGAAAATCAGTACAATTAAGGCACTAAGAGATTTACCTAGAATTATCAAACCTCACAATCCAGTATGCAAGGAATGTCAATTTGGAAAGCAAGTTAGAGCATCTTTTAAGAGTATTCCAGAAAAGTCCAATAATGTTCTTGACTTAATTCACACTGATTTATGTGGTCCAGCAAGAACTAGAAGCATACAAGGAGAGGTATTTTATGCTAATTTATGACTATTCTAGAATGTGTTGGGTTACTTTTCTTAGGGAGAAATCAGAAGCACTTGGGAAATTCAAGCTACTCAAGGTGATGGTAGAAAATGAAACCGGTAAGAAAATCAAATATCTGAGATCAGATGAAGGAGGTGAGTTCACATCTAAAGAATTTAATACATTCTATGAAGTGAATGGAATCAGAAGACAGTTATCAGCACCTTGAACACCTCAGCAAAATGGAGTTGTGGAAAGGAAAAACAGAACTACCTTGGATGTAGCTAAAAGTATGTTATCAAAAGCAAATCTACTTCATGTATATTGGAGAGAAGCAGCGAGTACAGTGGTTTACACATTCAACAAAGTTCACATCAAAGGTTAAACCGATAAGACCCCTCATGAACTATGGTTTGGTATTACTCCTACTCTTAAATATTTCAAAATATTTGGAAGCAAATTCTATATTAGAAGAGATGAGTATATTGGCAAATTTGATCCTAGAAGTGATGAAGGAATATTTCTTGGTTATTCATCTAAGAGAAAGGCATATAGATGTTTTAACAAAAGTGCAGAAAATTGTTGAAAGTACAAATGTGAAGATTGATGAACAGTTTAGAGGAAATTCAAGGTACATGGACTCTGAACCGGCAATAGAGATAATATCAAATGAACCTACAATGAGTACACCAATACAAAATGATCATCTAGTCACATTGGCATCATCTGAAAATTCCACAGTAACTGAGGAACAGCAACAAGCAAAGACACCTTGGTATGTAAGATTGAACCACTCTGCAGATTAGATAATTGGGAACAAGTATCAAGGATTTATGACTAGAGGAAGACTGGCAAATAAACAGGTATGTCTTATTTCTCAAATTGAACCAGCATCAGTTAATGAGGCATGTGAAGATAAATTTTGGATTAAAGCTATGGAAGATGAATTGGAACAAATTGAAAAGAATAACACATGGACATTGGTTCTCCAACCTAAAGACAAAAAAGTAATTGGAACTAAATGGGTATTTAGAAACAAACTTAATGAAAATGGTATGGTAATCAGAAATAAAGCAAGATTTGTGTGTAAGGGATATTCACAAAAAGAAGGAGTTCATTATAATGAAACCTTTGCACTAGTAGATAGAATTGAGGCAGTCAGATTATTCTTGGCTTTTGTAGCACACAAGAACTATAAAGTATATCAAATGGATATTAAATGTGCATTTCTAAATGGAGATTTTGAAGAAGAATTCTATATTGAACAACCTAATGGATTTTCTTTGACAGATGACAAAGATATGGTTTGCAAGTTAAGGAAAGCTTTGTATGGGCTAAAGCAAGCTCCTAGAGCTTGGTATGCTAGATTGGATAGATATCTTTTGAAGGTTGGTTATACCAAAGGTAATGCTAATAGAAACTTATATTACAAAGTGACTAATGATGACATCTTGGTTATAGAAGTTTTTGTTGATGATATAATCTTTGTAGGAGAAGATGGATTATGTAAAGACTTTTCTAACAAAATGTAGCAAGAATTTGAAATGTCTATGATTGGGGAGATAAAATTCTTCTTAGGATTATAGATTTCATAGACTGATAAAGGTATATTCTTGAGTCAATCTAAGTATTTGAAGGAATTACTAAAGAAATTTGGCATGGAAAACTCTAAACCAATAAGCATACCTATGAATACAACTGATAAATTATCATTGAAGGATGAATCAACACCTGTTAATCCGACTAGGTACATGTCTATGATAGGAGGTTTATTGTATTTGACACAAACAAGACTTGATATTATGAATGTAGTATGTATTGTTTCAAGATTTCAGAGTAATCCTAAAGAAAATCATGAATCAGCAGTAAAAAGAATTTTTCAGTACTTACAAGGCACTACAAATCTTGGCTTATGGTATCCTAGAGATAAAAACTTTGATTTATGTGCATACATAAATGCAAATTGGGCAAGAGATGTAGATGACAGAAAAAGCACCACGGGTGGAGCATTTTTTCTTGGTAATAGATTAATTTCTTGTTTGAGCAAGAAACAAAGTTACACATCTTTATCAACAGCAGAATCAGAATATGTTCCAGCAACAACTAATTGCACATAGGTATTATGGATTAAGAAAATATTGAAGGACATAAAGTTAAAATGCAAGGAACCTATAACAATTTATTGTGATAATATGATAGCAATTGATATATCTAAGAACCCGGTACTTCACTCAAAAACTAAACATGTTTCTATCAAATTAAATTTTCTAAAAGAGAATGTGGAAGCAAAAGAAGTGAAATTGGTTTATGTGAATACTAAAGAGCAGATTGCAAATATTTTTACTAAGCATTTGCCTAAAGAGACATTTCAATATCTCAGAGAGAAGCTTGGAATTCTACCCCCACCGGTACAGACTTAGACAGTTGATATTTGTCATCAACCGACATAATTAACAGAGAAATATTTTATTCTGGCTTTGATCAGGAGAGCTACTTCTCAAGGGGAATAGTTGGTATTTTGTAATGAATTGGTATTTTGTATTTAAATCTGGTTTTTTTATTACTTTGGCATTTGATGTCAAAGGGGGAGATATTGATATGAAAAAACACATTATCTTTTGGAGACATATTGATTACTCTTTGTATCTGTAATTTTTTATTTCTAGAGATTAATTGGTTTTTGGCATTTTTGTTTTGGCACTTTCATGGTTTATCCATCTTGTGTTGCCATCAATGCCAAAGGGGGAGATTGTTGGTATTTTGGATATGTTGATATGGTTCTGTCGTTGATGTCAACACTTGTCAACACTTATCAGCACCTGGAAATTTGGTTAAGTTCACCAGCAAGCAAGTGACTTATGCACAGTCACCGGTATTTGGTTCACCGACAGGTTTTATTGTTCACCAGCACTTGGAATGACTTGGAGACTACTTGGTTAAGTCGAAGACATTGTTTAGACACTTTGTTTTGGTGATTTGTTCATTGGTATATTCAGGTTTGCATATTTGTTGTTACTGGCAAATAGGTTTAGGTTATGCACCGGCAAGCATATCTATTCTAGATCAGCACAATACATCATAGAGATGATTTGTTATTATTGTAAATGCATTGAGCCGACATCATGCATTGGATATTGTTTCATTTGTAATTGATTTTATTGAAATATCTTTTAGTAAGCCGACCTACTCAATTGACCTTAGGTTATGATATAAATTTAAGATCTAATTTGTGAGATCAATATATGCAAGGCAAGGATAAGGAAAAGGATTTTAATAAGGTATATGTGAATATAAGCAGAGCTATACACATAGACATCATTTAAGATTGAAGAAAGGTTTGAGGAAGGCATATCAGAGCTAAACCGGTACTGAATCTAGCATATAAAAATGCTATTTTGAGAAATACATTATCATTGGATTTAACCATCCAATTGTAATCAGTGTGACTCCCATTTTGTGATTGAGTAGTGAGCTCTAGGCACTTGGCCTTTCTGCATGTGCAGACCCCTTATTCTACACATACTATCTACAATAGTATCATCTAATTGTGGGTAAGGCTTCCCACCATGGTTTTTCCCCTCACAGGGTTTCTACGTACAAATATTGGTGTTATGTTTGTGGATGTTATTGTCTTTCTATTTCATGCATTACTCTTTACCAGTACTGCATTTAACTAATAAACTGTCTATCGGCATAAAGTTTGGTTTACCAGTATCAAGCATTAAGTTTTGGTTAAGTTAATTTTGGTTTGAACTTATTAGATAACTAATTCACCCCCCCCCTCTCAGTTGTCTTCGGGACCTAACAATCAAATAAAGACTAAATACTACGTGGATTGATTGATTATGATATGCTTTTCCCGCTTTTGTAAGTTGAAATGCTGATTTAGGGTAAAGTATCAAAATTGAAGGAAAAACTGAGAAAATAATGAGTTACAGATGTGGGATTTAGTTGTACACCTGGATCTAAGAAATATGAGTTGATTTAGATCTGCCCTATGAAAATGCCCCAAAAAAGAAGGGACTATGGCATTACCTCTTGGTCCTTCAAATTTTTTGCACGTTGAAAAGGGTTTTTCTGTCTCTGTCTTAAGCTTATTTCTAGAAGTACAACTACGCACCTATTTCCTACACACAAAAAAAGGAGAAATAGGTTGGTAATAGGGGCTTGCCTTCGATCAAACCTCAGTTTTGGAATTAACCATGAAATTAACATAAATGAAATTAAAATGACTGAAAGGAAATGTTTGCCTTTTGAGGGAGATGTTGAATTATGACTGAAATTGAAAATATTTATACCTCCTTGTAAAGTTTTTCTTACCTCCACATGCAATTAGGATTTCATGAAATAGGATGTAGATCTCCACTTCAATGCTTGATACTTGACTTTATTATTGCTCCAAGGCTTGAAGGAAGTGAAAATTCTCAATTGTTCTTCAATGCATGATTGCTTGAGTTCTTGATGGATGCTTGATCTCTTGTGTATTCATGTTATGTTCAAATGAGAGGGTAAATTTGTTTCAAGGTGTGAGCCCTTTGTCTCCTTGTGTTGGGTAGTGCAGTGTTTGGGTTTGTTACATGGTTTAACCACCTCCTATGGATTCTATGTCTAGTGGTTGTATCGGGCATTAATAGGTCAATCTTTCGGTGCAACAACAACCACACTTGTAACAAGTGGTATCAGAGCTTGGTCACGGGTTCAAACCCCTCACTTGCACTGGGGGGGCATTATTGCAAGGTGTGTGTCCTTGGTCTCATGTTGTGCAGCACAAAACTCAGGTTTGTGACATGATTTAACCACCTCCTGTGGATTATATAAGTCTAAGTGGTTGTAACAAGCATTAACAGGTCGATCTTTAGGTGCAACAACAATCACAGTTCTAACAAAATTCTCTTTAGATACTTGCATGTTGGACTAATTGGCTAATTTTCCAACATAGGTCAACAATGAAAGGAGAATCCTACCCAAACTTGAATTAGGAAAAAGGGTTTAAAGAGGGTCCAAAATGAGGGGGACTATGTCATAGCGCTTGGTCCCAGTGAGGACCAAGGCACTACACCAAGGCACTACACCCTGGTCCTGACCTATTTTGGGGCTAAGATCAAGTGCAAAACAAGTGAAAAGTCACAAATTTTGGTGTTTGTGATGCGTATGAGCATAATTAGGTTTTCAATTAGGCCAAGGGGCACAAACACTAAGGTGAAGACACAAATACAAGTGAAAATTACAAGGGGTGCAATTTTAGGATGCTACAAATGGCTTTGGTTGATCCTCATATTAGAGGATGGTTTTATCATAATATCATGGATAGCTTGTTTACACTTTCAGTGGGATCTTTTGACAGTGGTGATGTGGTGGTGTTGGATTAGTTCCTGATTTTTTGCTGGTGGTTTTGTATCTTCTTGGCTTGGAGTTCATGGTTTACTTGATGTTATTGACATTTCAGTTGTTTGTGTGTAGACCTAGATGATATTCATTTAGGAGATTGTTATCATGATGCTATGGAGTGATTTATATCACGATTCAGTGGGAGATTTTAGTAGTGATGTTTATTCACCATTGGATGGTGGATGATATTCTTTGTGTGCAAATGTTTGGAGGATGTCTTAGATCCTATTGTTGCAGAAGGCTCTTTCACATTTGTGGGTACACTTGTAGGAGATGGTGATTTTCATGATATTTGACATTGTGGACATCTTGGAGGACTAAGATTTCTTGGTTGAGGTGTTATTTATGCTTTCATTTGACATGTTATCCTTATTTGATAAGATGGTTTATATTATGTTATGGTACACTCTTGATTCTAGATAGAGAAATGCAGTGGCAAACCACAATTTTCAAAACTTCATTTTCATTGATCACCTTGGTTATCCACTTTGCGTAGAGAAACATTTTTGGTTAATAGGAAGAAGACCTAAACCAATAGACTCATGTGGTAAATCTTATAATTACCAATCAACATGATGAAATAAATGATGGTCATCACTAGAGGTCCAAATAAAATCTCTAAGAAATTTGTCTACCTTTAAGTATATTACATGGAAGGCACCGAACAAAAAATAAATAAACATGAGTGGCAACTAAAAGTTTAGAATAGACCTAGAATCTACTTGCCAAATAGAGTTTCTTGGTAATTCAATACTAAAGCTATTTCTTTAACCTTCCTAAAATAGCCAACCATAACTCAATGGGATTAGCATGAAAACTAAAAGGGATACTCATGATTCTAAAAAAAATTTATGGGCAATCTATTTTCATTGGTATGAAACCAAGCAAGTGAGTTTGGGGATAAAATTGTAAGGAAACTTTTCCAGGCAACTTCATGACAATTTCCACATAACCCAATTGATATTTTTAAAAAATAATCGCATAAAATCCACATGCAAAGAATAGACAGCATACCCATCAAAGATGACATAAGATATACCTTGGGAAAACCCTCATAAGGGAGAAACCTAGCCTCCAAAAGAATCCATCACCATGCATTATTCAATAATGCAACATTACAAACAACTGTGAAAGCTTCTAAAACCTAGCCATCAACAAGAAATCCATGTGAACAAGCATATAACCACACATCCCATGACATGATTTCAACCTCAATAAATTATAACCTGGCTAACTAACCAACCCAAACAAATACCCTTGGGGTTTCTTTTATAAACACAAGATCCGACAAAACCACCAAGTGGTATTACATCAAAACTATGTGCTACAAAACCATGGGCTACCTACCCCCTTGACCCTACATCTAATATTGGGTACTTTATTAAATTAATTTCTCCAACATTAAAAAAATAAATATAATATCCTAATATTATAATACAATTCATCAAGTGGTGTTGAGAATATTCTCAAGGAATCTCTATATGTTAGACGTCCATGTGCAACATCAATTAAATATTACACTACACATCCATGGGAAACTCACACAATAAATAAATATTACAATTACAAAGATTACTATGCAAGATGTACAACACCTATTTTCCCAACATTCTCCCACTTGCTATATACATTGCATAAGGGCCAATAAGTAACCACAACATGAACAAGGGAAAATCCCTCTAGCACACATACCATCATGGAATCAAAGTGCTACATGTGCTCCATCAAGATACCTGCAACAAGAAACAAAGTGACCACCCTCTCATACATGAATTCTCCCACCCTTCACCATGCCACTGCCACTGGGCATGAAAAGGCCATCCAAAGAGAAAGACACACAACTTATCGCAGCAAATGATAAGTCTCATCTCAACTGATATCTAAACACAAAAACTCAATCCAAAGGTAACCAATGCATCAATAGCTATCAAGAACCAATAACCATAGCTGAAATAACACCCACAACAAGTGCTAACACATCCAACTATATGTACCTCTAAGGTATACATATCAAGTGAATCTCATATCACCAACATACACAACCTGTAACATGCAACCATAAGCTCCAAGTGCAATACCTCTTACATATGTACACCTATAAACTCCCACTCCATAGGTAACATCAAATCTGAAATGAATCCACTAACATCATCCCATAGAAAGTGTAACCATAACCATGCAGTATCAAGGAACATACACATCAAAATGAATAACCTATAAACCAATAACTTGCAAATACAACTCTCACCACAACTCTCCAATACTCTCCCATGTTCTCCATAACCAACAAAAGAAAGAGATAAAAGGAACCTCCATGTCATCTCCCACATGACAACACTTGAACTCAAAACTAGTGAACACATAGCTCCTAACAACCTCAAATCCAATGTAATGTGAAACCAAACATCTAGGAAGATAACCAGGACCAAAGAGAGAAATTTTCCAAATCAAAAACCTATAACATGTCCTTCTACATACACCTCTAAATGCTAATCAGCATGGATGTAAGACATCATAACACCCCAAACTGTTCAGTCCCAAACAAACATATAACATGTAATCAGCATGGATGTAAGCCTCTCATAACCAAGAAGATCAAACTAATACCACTCCCAATCCCAAGGGAATATGGCCAATAAACACTAACTCATTTGAGGTCAAAATCCAATGAAATTTTCTAACGAAAGTGAATTAATTTATTATTTTGTCGGGTACCTTTCAATTTAATGTGAGATTTTTTTTATTTTTTTTTTAAATTGGTCCCCTACGTTTGTCGAAATTTCGACAAACAATAATATTTGTCGCTAGTCTGACAATATTCCTATGAATGCTTAAAATCAACCTGTTTCCAATGGTCGATATATGGTTAGCGCCACCTTAATTTGTGGCCGACCAACAGGTATGTGGTTTGATGCCCTAGCTGACTATTCTAATATGTTTAATTACAGACCTATTTGATGATTCCAATTGGCACTTGAGGTTGACATAATATTGTGAGTAATCCAAGCATCCCTCTATAGTCACTCAACAAGGAATTTTTATGTTGTTTTAGTCTCTGATTTGAAAGCCATTGTCAAACTGTCCCAAAAACAGTGACAGTTACAATTTGGAAGTTTTCTTTTGTAAAGTATAGTTGTCTCTCACTTTTTATTCATTTTAAATAACCATGATAGTTATCACAAATTTATTATTACTTAATGTATGGAGTTGTCTGATAATGATGCACAAATGATGACTATTTAGGTATGTCCTCACAGTAAACTTCAAAAGTCGGACTTCTTCCAAATTTTGGAGTCTTCCATTATTTATAGGCCTTAAGGACCTTTTGAACATTGCCTCAAGTGCATGTAGACATCCATCAAAGTACCTTATGTCCCCTTGTGATCCATGTGGAAAGTGAACAATAATAATGAGTATACAAAAGTTTGTAAGTGTGATCCTTGACATTAATTTCACAAACTTGATGGGGTGTTACAAAACAAAAGCATATTGGAAAATGTTTCATTACAAGGTTTAATGTCTCTACTCCTAGAGTCTGATCCATGTGGAAAAAGTCTAAATCCTAAGTTCATAGTCCTTGTCAAGTTGCATTAACATCATGAATGGATGTGTAAAGTAGCATGTTTGAAGCATGGTTTCATTGTTCCCTATTGTCTTATTGATTAAGAGTATTGTTCCTTTGAATAACATGTTTCATTGTTCAAGCCTTGTATCCATGAAGTTGGCCTTTTAATGTGTTAAATCTTGATGAGGCTATTAATCCTATGAGGATCCAGTAATACTAAGAGGGGGGGTGAATCAGTATTAAAACTAATTCAACCTAAACTCAAAATCAAACTTATTTTAGCTTATCTCAGATCTAAAAGTATCTCAACTTCAGTAATCAGGTCTAACAACCTCTTTAATAGATTTTCTTAACACATTAATCAAATCATTTACCAATACTTTCACCACCAAAGTAATTATATAAACTTGATCAATTACCAATTCATTAACCTTTTCAATAAGATAAAAAACTTTCTCAAACAACTTCTTATCAGTACCGGTAACATCTAATAAATTACCGATAAAACATCATAACTAATTTCTCAGAAATAATGCATGAAATGAAATATAAACAAAAACATCACACGAAAAATATTCCACACATGAACACCATAAGTTTTTGATGTGGAAACCCAAATAGGGAAAAAACCACAATGGGAGTTGGCACCCACAAATATTGTACTCTTTCGAAGTATGCCCTGTTAGGAGATTAGCCTTGTTAGAAGATTACAATATGCCCGGTTAAGAGCAAACCCTATCAGGAGTCACCCGGTTAGGGAATTTGAATTGCAACTCAATTAGGATCTATATGATCTGTTAGGATCAACCTTGTGAGAGGAGTTAACACTCTTTTGAGAGTTTCCCTATTAGGGGACTTAAATGATTAAGGCCTGTTAGAACCTACCTGGTCAAGGGATTTAAAATGTTGCAACTATTAGGGAACAACAGTAAGAAAATGATATGTTTTCTTGCACTTCTCTACTTGCTTGATCAAATCCAATTATACGCTATACTTTGTAACACTCGAGTAGATTAAACACTTCACTTGGACATATTAACACATTCTCTAAGACCACCGACTTAATAAACATCAATTATATCGACATAAATAGCCATCTCAACTAGGGCAGCCACAAAACCTAATTACATCAAGAATTTACAAAAATATCACTAAAGATCATCGTAGATCGCTATCCAGATCATAACAACAAATTACAATACAATATCAATCATTGATTGATCACAACTCATCACAAAAATTCGATACATATCCTCAAAACACTCTCCAAGGCATTTTGCTTGATTCCAAGAAAATCTTCCTTGAATCATGCTAAAACAGCTATTAAATCTTTCACATGGGTTGTGTCGTGTTACCAACTTTAAGTAGACTTGTTGTCAATCACCATCAAAACATAAATCATTATCGGTTTGAAGATTTCTTCACTGGTCCTTAAACCCTACGAAAACCTTAGCAAAACTTCATCAGAAATAGAAACACACCTTCTGCTAATCATTACAAGTTCTGGTTCCAATCACATACATCTTTCCATAATACAAGTTCACCATCCAAACCATAAATCACCAGTCATTGCCAATCAACCGATCCAATCAAAACAATTCTGCTTTACCGGTTAAAGTCCTAATTCATAGACATTAGATCATTGTCGGTAAACCATCTTCTAGTAAACAAAATCACTTAGATGATAAAACAAAACACCAGGAACATTAGTTGTCAGCAATGACAACACAAATAATTGATTGCATCATCTATTCATAGAATCTCAATCTCCTCATCACAAATAGACTTCTATCCTTTACCGGTGCAGTCATCCAACTTCAACTACATAACCTGATCTGCATCAATTATGCCAAATGCCAACAATCTCCCCCTTTTGCATTGATGACAACACCAATAAGATACACAATCAGAATATCATCATCATCAACTTGCTTGCTGATATCACATGATTTCTCCTTTACATCTTCCCCTAAACCAATGCTTCACTCAATCTAATCTTCAACTTCTCACATGTCTGCCAAATCTGATTTCTATTCATTTCTTCTCCCCCTTTGATAACAATGCCAAAGATGTAAATGCATCACTTGTCATTAATTTTGTTGCTGCCTCTTTTACTATCTCTACTACATAAATCAAAAAATTATAATAGAGCATTAAATCAGAATTTTACATCAGACTTTCTCCCCAAAGGAGTAGCATGTACCTTTATCAATCCTTAGTGTAAAATAAACATGAAATCCACAGGATTGATGGATCTCCATCATTCTAGTTCTTTCAGTGTAGAGGTCTAACTCCTAGTTTACCTCTAAGAAACTCACAATTATCCTTCGGTGAGGGTTTAGTAAAGATATCAACCAACTGATCTTTACTCTTCACATATTCCATCTTCACTTCCTTATCTTGAACTCTTTCCCTTATGAAATGAAACTTCAATTCAATGTGCTTGGTTCTAGCATGTAACACAGGATACTTAGAAATATTGATTGCACTTGTATTATCACAATAGATAGTCACCAGTTCTGACATATCTATCTTGAATCCTTCTAGCACATGTCTCATCCATATTTCCTACGTGCAATTTATGGATGCAACAACATACTCAGCCTCAACTATAGATTGAGAAACACAATTTTGTTTCTTACTCATCCATGCCACTAATCTTCTCCAAGTGTAAAAGCTCCATCGTTTGTGCTTTTCTAATCATCAACATTACCTACCCAATCAGCATCAGTAAAGATATTCAAAGTAAAATCACCTTTATAGGGATACCATAAACCATAGTCCACTGTGCCTTGGAGATACTAAAAAATTCTCTTCACGGCCACCATGTGACTTTCTTTAGGCCCTTTTTCAAATCTTGCAACTAATCCAACAGCATGAGCAATATCCAGTCTAATATGGACAATATAATGTAGCTTGACAATCATCGATCTATACTCTT
Organism: Cryptomeria japonica; assembly: GCF_030272615.1. NCBI lineage: Eukaryota > Viridiplantae > Streptophyta > Pinopsida > Cupressales > Cupressaceae > Cryptomeria > Cryptomeria japonica. The sequence goes on along the minus strand of NC_081407.1, from coordinate 818,274,757 downwards.
TTTCACTAACAGCAGGGGATTCATCTTCTTTTGACAACATGCAACCAATCACCATTGGTGTACCTACCGATTTGTAGTCTTCCATTCAAAACTTCTTCAACGCCTCTTTGATATACTTGGTCTGACAAATAAAGATACCACCACCCATATGTTGGACCTGTAAGCCAATAAAGAACTTAATTTCACCGATTAGAGACATATCAAATTCTTTTTTTATTATATCAATGAATTCCATACACATATCATCATTGCCACCAAAAATTATATCATCAACAAACACTTCTTCTATCAACATCTTGTCTCCATCAGTCTACAAATAAATATTGTTGTCCTCATTTGTACGTTGGAATCCAATCTTGATCAAATGTGCATATAATCTCTCATACCATGCTCTTGGTGTCTGCTTAAGACCATACAAATCTTTGTGCAATTTACACACCATGTCTTTATCATCAGTCAAGGAAAATCCATTAGGTTGTTCAATGTATACTTCTTCTTCTAGAATTTCATTAAAAAAGGTTGACTTGACATCCATTTGGTAGACTTTGAATCCTTTATATGCAGCAAATGCTAGTAGCATTCTTACACCTTCCAATCTACCAACAGGTGCAAATGTTTCACCATAGTCCTCACCTTCCTCTTGAGCATACCCTTTGCAGACTAACCTTGCCTTGTTTCTTACAATCCTTCCTTCTTCATCCAATTTATTCCTAAAGACCCATTTTATTCCAATTAAATTTTTATCCTCCGATCTAAGAACAAGTGACCATGTTTGATTCTTCTCAATTTGATCTAATTATTCATTAATTGCCTTCACCCAATCATCATCCTTTAGTGCTTCCTTAACTATCTTGGGTTCAATTGTAGACATCAAACATGAATTCTCTCTAATCTTTCTCATGGTTTGCACATATGCATTCTTGTCACCAATTATCTACTCTTGTGAATGATTCAATCTGACATATCTAGGTATTGTCTGTGTTGGTTTTGCATCTTCTTCATCAGTTTCTTCATCTTCACTATCATCGCTCACCGATTGAGCACCTAGTTTTGTATTTGTGGGTTGTTTATTATTCTTTTCTTCCGGTTCAAAGATCACAAACTTTTCCTTGTTATCATCCTTTTCAGATTTAGAACTACTTGTACCTTCAGATTTATCAGATAAATCATCAACTTTTACATTAGCACTTTCAATAATTTTATTAGTCCTATTATTGTAACATTTATATGCTTTACTCTTAGAAGAGTAACCAAAAAAAATTACCTCATCATATTTTGCTTCAAACTTCTCAGTGTATTTATCTCTTTTGATAAAACATTGACTTCCAAAGATTTTAAAATAACTAACACAAGGATTTTTTCCATACCATAGCTCATAGGGTGTCTTATTGTTACCTCTTTTTACCAGTGCCCAGTTAAGATTATATACAGTAGTACTAACCGCTTCTCTCCAAAATATTTTGGATACATTACTCTGTAGTAACATAGTTCTTGCAGCTTCAACTATTATTCTGTTCATTCTTTCTGCAATGTCATTCTGTTGTGGTGTCCTCGGAGCTAACATTTGTCTCTTTATACCCTGTTTGTCACAATACTTAACAAATTCATTAGATGTGAATTCACCACCTCGGACTGAACTTAAACACTTCAAGTTCTTACATGTTTCCTTCTCAAACAAAGCTTTAAATGATTTAAATTTATTAAATGCTTCCTATTTCTCTCTTAGAAATGTTACCCACATCATTTTAGAATAGTCATCGGTGAAGATCATGAAATACCTATCACCATAATAACTCTTTGTTCTCATAGGACCATAGAGATCAGTATGTACCAAATATAAAACATTCTCAGAAATACCGTTCTTGCTCTTAAAAGAAATAGAGGTCATCTTACCGATTTGACAATCTTTGCATATCACACTATCTGGTTTGACAAGTTGGGGCAATCCTCTTACAACACTTCACTTGCTTATCTTAATTAGATTATCAAAATTAACATGATAACATATTTTATGCCATAACCAATTGTCATCCATTCTTGAAACCAGACAATTTTTAACATTATTGTTCAAATGGAATAAGTTACCTCTAGTTTGCTTCTTGGTAGCAATCAGTTCACCATAACTTCCAAGAATTTTGTAGACTCAACTCTTAAATTCAAGTAAATAACCTTTATCATTGAGCTTACCAACATTTAAAATATTATGCTTAAGACCATCAACCCAAAATACATCATCAGCATTACTCTTTCCATTTAGAGAGATGGAACCTTTACCTTTTACCATGCAAGGAGAGTTGTTTCCAAATCTAACAGCACCTCCATGAAATTCATTGAGGGTTATGAACTTACTTTTGTCTCTGGTCATGTGGTGTGAGTAGTCGTTGTCTATAATCCACCCATCACTATTCTCCTTATAAGATACTAGTGCCTTTTTATTAAACAATTCCACCTTCATAGCTACAAACACAATTTCTTCATTGTCATCTTCCTCTTCCGACTCCTCATTGGCCACACCTTCATCTACTACAACATAATAGTGTTTCTTGTCCTTTCCTTTGAATCTTCTAAACTTTTCTTTCTTATCGGTGTTAGGGAAGTTTGTTGGCATTCTTATACTATTTTGTATGACCGGTAAATTGTATGGTTTTCACTGTCGGAAACATCATCTCCTTAGTCTTCACAGTCCATTGGCAGTGAGTAGACCGGCAAGCAGTGAGTAGACTGGCAAACAGTAAGAAGATTGGGTAGCGGTGAGTAGATCGGCACAGCATAGGTTAATTGGGTGGCACCTAATAGTGTCTTTGTAATCTCCTAATAGGGATGGCTCTTAACCGGGCATATTCGAGAAGAGTACAAATTTTGTGAGTTCCTACTCACACCATGGTTTTCTCCCTATTGGGTTTCCACGAGATAAATCTGTGTGTCTTTGTGTATCTTTTCATGTATGCTTAATCTTTTGTAGTAAATATTTACATTGGTGAATGGTAAATTAGTTCAAACTTAAAGTAAAAGTTTCAATTGGTTAAAACCGGTAATGTACTGATTCACCCCTCCCCTCTCAGTACTAGTTGGGACTAACACAATTAACAGCAATATGACCAATTTTATTACAAGAGAAACACTTCAAAGGTAGCTTTCCTCTATACTTACCAGTGCCTCTTGGAAATCTCTTTGCTAACAATGCTTCAAGTTCCATCACTTGATCTTCACTGTCTTCATCTCCCTGGTTACTTCCAGGACTTGTCCTGCACTCATGATTTTGATATATATATTTTCCTTTTCTAGAAGATGAACTGGTAATAGAGGATTTAAAGGCAAATTTAGTAGATTTTGTCATACTATTGTCAAAACTATTTAATTCAAAAGTTGTAAGCTTACTGTAGTGTCGTAAATTATACACCCTTGCTAGGGTGGTACAATTCCACACTTAGTTTAGCACCCACCTTAGTGTGTTTGCATCTTGCATTGTAATTTCCCTTTAAGAATTTAATTAATTAATTTAATTAAATCTAAAGTCATATTTCATCACTGTATACATCATAAAATTGGGCCCATTACCCTAAGTGTGCCCCCTTTTTATTCCTCCTATGAATCATTTAATCATAAACCCTAATTATGTCCTATTTTGATCTTTTAGGCCTGACTTTGCATATCAAAACATCTCGGAATCATTTGTAATTTTAGGATTCGCTATAATATTATCATATCTACCGATCCTGAAAAATTTGGTGAAAAGTTGGTCGGACTGTGGTGGGAATGCATATGGTCCTCAGATTTTTTTCCCAAAATTTTGAGAGAATAATCCTATGATATAATAATGCTTAACCCCAAAGATCGGTAGGAAATTCAAATCCTAGGTCAGCCTAAACATGAAATTAAGATATAGGGTTTCATACTTAAGAGCTCTCTTTCTTCATTTGAAGCAACCTTCTTAGAATCTAAGAGCGGGTTTTTGGAGCATAAGAGCCTTCTTTATAGCGAAATAGTAGATATTTGAATTCTTCAACAACATTCAACATTCATCCACCAAGCATTCATCAAGCACCATTTTATCAATTGGGGGCTTTTGAAGATGTAGAAGAACAATAGGAGATCACCGACTGATGATTGGCTTGTACCTCTCCCTTGGGATTGGGTATGGTTTCATGTTGTTTTCATATCTTTCCATAAGCTTCCTTTTGATTCATATGCATGCTTTAGATCACTTTGCATCATGGATTTGGAGCATTTACTTTGTCAATTATAAGCAATTAGGGTTTATTCTTTAGGGTTGTTCTAGATTGTTTACTTTCATTTTAGGATCTTGCATGTACACAAGGTTCTTGCGCACGCATTTTCAGTGCATTATCGGCTATTTGTGAAGGTGGAAATCACCAACACAGGGGTTTGACTAAGGAAAAACCCCATATAGCCACCCCAAACCCTATTTTACAAATTCAGATAAAGGTTCAGATCCGAGCATCACTGGAAGTTTTGGGACCAGAAGAGCACACAAAGACGGTTTTTGGTTGCAGATCTCAGCAAAAACCATAAGGACAGGGGCATGGCACCCTACTTCTACCCAAGACAGTGGTGTGGCACCATGGTCCAGCCCTCTATCAGCAGGATTTGGCAGAATAGTGTCTTGCAGGCTTCAAAACCCATTCAGTCAGTTGCAGCTCTAGACTTGCAGAATCAAGACAGTGGCATGGCACCTTGGTCCCAGACATTTTTGATCAAATTTCAGACATAGGTGCACCTCTGATTTTGCCTTCTAATCTATACTTTTCAGCATTATATCAATTGTCCTTTGATATACATTCTTAGATTAGGGTTTTCTTGCTTACTTGCATTCTAAGTTAGATTGCATTTTTACATCATTCCTCTCTCTCATTTAAAGCAAGGGAATAGAAAACTTAAGAGGTGATCCTTGGCTCTCTCTTCCACACAAGAAGTGTCCTGAAGTCTGTCACCTCCCTAGGCTCTTTCGTATTCTGTGAGTGTGTATGAGAGTGGGATTAGGGTTTTCATGCTTAGTCTCACTTTTTCCCCTGCACATCTTTGGTGAAACCGACGTGAATCTAATTTCATTTTCATTGCATTGAATTATTAGATATAGATCTATTTTATTTTATTTTCTTTCAAAAAAAAAAAGAGGATAGATTTCTTTCATTTTCCTTACATTGTGTGTTTAAGTTCCATGCAATTTTCATTTCAAAATGTTAGATTTCTATTCGCAAGATTTTCATGCTTTTGATGATGTATATAATTATATTGATTATGAGTTTAGTAAGGATGAATTAGATGAATCTCTAGAAAAAAATTTGAACCCTAAGCCTTCTAAACCTTCATTTTTCCAAAAATTAATCAACCTTGTTACTATGCCATTTCATGGTGATGAGAAAGATAAGTTGAATGATTACTCTCATGGGTACATTCCTACCAACTCCTCCACTAGACCTAGCAACATGGTTGACTCCTGTGATTCCCTCTATGATGTTATGTCCCCTTTTGAATCCAAAGATAAACCTTTTAATCACTATGACCATGTTTTATTGGATGATGCCCTTGATGACTTTATGTCTTTGCCTAAAATTTCAAGCAAGAATAATGCATCTAAAAGGTTAATCAATATGATCAATGTGAATGAACATAGAAAACCTCTTTTTGTTGTCCAAGGTTCTTGTCCTTCCCCAACTTCATCTCTTTCTAATCAACCTCTTTTCATGGTTCAAGGTGGATATAGTAATGATTCCTTTAGCATTCCAAACAAACCTATCATTACGGTTCAAGGAAGGAATATCACTAAGAGTCCTTATAGCTATGATAGACAACTAACTAAGGAGAGTTATAATGTAGTTGCCCATACCTATAAAATGAGAAACAATAGGCAAACTAATCCTCCTCCATTTGTTCCAACTTCTCTACCTGATCCTCAACCCATTCTCCCTCAAGCACCTCGCATTTCACAAACCCTTGGTAAGGAATATGATCTTGTTGAACAACTTAAAGCTACTCCTGCCAAGATATCCCTTTGGGATTTAATTCAAACCTCCTTAACTCATCATGGAATGCTACAAGATGCCTTTAAAATATTGAATGTCTCATCTACAATGACATCCAATAATATGGCTTCCTTGATTAACTCTATTATAGCACCCAAGGCTCAGATTGTGTTTACACAAGATGAGCTGCCCTTTAGTGAAATTCAACAACAATATGATCCCTTGATGATTGTGATTATTATAAATGATAGTGCGATAAGATCAACACTAGTGGACAATGGTTGTGGCCTTAATGTTTGTAGAATTAACTTGTTGCATAAGATCAATGTTGATACATCCCTTATAAAGCTCCATTCTCTTTGTAGTGTCGTAAAATGTACACCCTTCCTAGGGTGGTACAATTTCAGACTTGGGTTAACACCCGCCTTAGTGTGTCTTGCATCTTGCATTTCTAATTCCCATTTAAGCATTTAATTAATTAATTTAATTAAATCTAAGGTCATGTTTCATCACTTTACATATTATAAAGTTGGGCCCTTTACCCTAAGTGTGCCCCTTGTCAACTTATGCCTCCAATGAATCATTTAATTATAAACCCTAATAATGTCTTATTTAGACCATTTAGGCCCAATTTTGCATATCAAAACATCTCGAAATTGGTTGTAACTTTGGGATACACTCTAATATCATCATATCTAGTAGCCCCAAAAATTTAGTGAAAATTTGGTTGGACCGTGATGGGAACACACATGGTCCTCGACTTTTTCCTCAAAATTTCGGGAGCACAATCCTATGATATAATAATTCTTAACCCCAAAATATCACCAAGAAATTCAAATCCTAGGTCAACCTAAACATGTAATTAAGATCTAGGGTTTCATACTTAAGAGCTCTCTTTCTTCATTTGAAGGGGTCTTCTTCTAAGAATCTAGGAGCAGGTTTTTGGAGCATTAGAGCCTTCTTTGCAGTGAAAGAGCTTTGAAGTCTTCAACAACATTCAACATTCATCCATCAAGCTTCATTTTATCAATTGGGGGCTTTTGAAGATGTAGAAGAACAATAGATCACCAACTGACGATTGGCTTGTACCTCTCCCTTGGGGTTGGGTATGGTTTCATGTTGTTTTCATATCTTTGCATAAGCTTCATTTTGATGCGTATTCATTCTTTAGATCAATTTGCTTTGTGGATTTAGAGCATTTACTTTATCAATAATAAGCAATTAAGGTTTACTCTTTAGGGTTGCTCTAGATTGTTTGCTTTCATCTTAGGATCTTGTACACACACAAGGTTCTTGCACACACATTTTAAGTACATTATTGGCTAATTTTGGAGGTGGAAATCATCAACACAGGGGTTTGACTAAGGAAAAATCCTATATAGCCACCACAAACCCTTTTTTTATCTTCAGGTACAAGTTTGGATCCGAGCGTCGTTGGAAGTTTCACAATAGGAAGAGAACACAGGGATAGTTTTGGGTTGTATATCTTAGCAGAAACCCCAAGGAAAGGGGAATGGAACCCTAGTCCTACCCAGGATAGTGGTGTGGTGCCATGGTCCTACCCTCTATCAATAAGATTTGCCAAAATAGTACTTTGCAAGCTCCAGAATCCATCCTGTTAGTTACAGCTCCAGAAGTGCAGAATCAAGACAGTGGCATGGCACCCTGGTCCCAGACACTTCTTCTCATATTTCAAACATAGGTGCACCTCTGATTTTGTCTTCTTATCTATAATTTTCAGCAGTATATCATTTTTCCTTTGATCTGCATTCTTAGATTAGGGTTTGCTTGCTTACTTGCATTCTAGGTTAGATTGCATTTTTGCATCATTCCTCTCTCATTTACAGCAAAGGAATAGAAAACCTAAGAGGTAATACATAACTCTCTCTTCCTCATAAGAAGTAGTCAAAGTGCATTACTTCCCTAGGCTCTTTCATATTCCATGAGTGTGTATGAGAGTGGGATTAGGGTTTCCATACTTAGTCTCACTTTTTCCCATACACACTCACTATTTGTGGATTTGATAATGTTGCTAAATCTTCACTGGGTATCATCACCTTACCTGTTAAGGTAGGTACTATTACTTTATCCAAACCTATCCATGTCATGTTTGGAGAATTGAAATACAACTTATTTCTAGGGAGACCTTGGATTCATGGCATGCAAGTTGTTCCCTCTACATTGCATAGGCAAATTAAAATTATTTACAACAAAACAACATATACCTTGCTAGGTGACACAAGATTCTAGGATTGTTTACAAACGTCAAGTTCTAAATCCTCTTCAACCAATTCTTCCCCGACTATCTTAGATAATTCCTCTAAAGATTCTACTCTAATTAGTGTGACCACTTCATCAAACTTGTCTCCTATATCTGAATTGATTCCCAATACTTCCTCAAATGGACCTAAGGTTCTTGAGGAAGAGTCTTCTCAACTCGACACTACTATTGAGGACACCTTTTCTCCTAAGAAGGTTCTTGTAGAAGATGGTTGGGGATCCCTTGATTTCAATCCTACTTTTGTAGGGGAATACAGAATTCCCCCTAGAGAACCTAAGGTCAAAAAGAAGAAAGAAGAAGAAGAACTTAACAAGAAATCCACTTTGTCTGGGCCATTGAGTAATAACATTGTGGCAGCTTCTCAAACTTCAACTCCCTTAGTTTCTAGTCTAGAGGATTATGATTCTTCACTTTATGAAAATCCTCCTTCTTCTTTGAAAATGACTAACCTTTATGGTCCTGGTTTTCACATACTAGCTAGGCGCGAATATAATATAAATGGATGTGGTGCTCAAGAACAAGGGATTAAAGTTCCCTTGGAAAACAACTTCTGTGATATGACATTTGGGCTTGGATATGATCCTTTCAAGCATACTTAAGCCTCTAAGAGACCATCTATTAGTTTGAATGTCATTTCTACTTCTCTCTTGCTAAAATATCCAGAATATATTAACTGTGACTCTTCTTGTGCCTTTGTTTTGGATGTTTTCTCTACCGATGATTCCTTAGCTGAATTCTTGGGAGCTTATGACAACCTTCCTCATTATCACCATAACCACAGTTTTCCCTGTTGGCCATTTGGTGGAATTGATTATGTGTTGCATTTATGTTTTTTTATTTGTCCCAACACTAGTTGTTTGGATGCTTTACCGGCACCCTTCTAGTCTCGATAGGTTAAGTGGTTTCTGGTTAACTTGGATCTGGCATGATCTTGTAGGCTCTGGTATAGTCTGGTGATGGAATCAGCTTTTTCATAATACTTATACTTATATTTGGTCAGTTGGTTTTTGTGTAGAGATTGGATGCTATCCTGCCTGCTTAGAAGATTGGTTTCTGGTTTCGGCAAGGGTTTCACCGCCAGAGCTTTTGATGGAGATCTTTGATAAATTGTATAAGTGGTGTTGGTGTAGCTTCTGATGGAGTTTCAGGATGTTGTTGGTCATCATGTTCAAGACTTGGCAGATGGAGATCATTGTTGAAGCGTATGGACCTATACTTGTTCCCGGTTGATCTAGGTTATGGACTGGCTTTAATGTAATGTGTGGATAGGACCTATTAATGTATTTCTGGCGTGTCTTATGTGTTGATATTATTTGTTTGGTCTAAGGTTGACATGGTTTGTAATTATGTAATTGGTTTATTGTCTGGTGGCCAACCTGATTGTTTATGGTCGAGGGTTTGTCAATATAGATGTAAGATCTCATTGTAGATCATCATGGTTAATGTTAGAGGTCATGGTCAAGGAATGTAATGTTCTAATAATACAATATCATTCAAGCAGAGGAGTTGGTTGATCATTAGAGATCAAATTGGGTTTATGTAAGAGGATTTAGTCCTTCGGTATTGAGATTAACTGGAACTATACTCAGGCATAGGAGATGCTATCTTTTGCAAGTCAATGCTTCTCTAGATTGTAGTCTGGATTTCTATGTAGTCAGTGAGGCTCCTTTTGTGATGAGCAGTGCACTCTAGGTTGTTGGCCTTCTTGCAAGTCTAGGCCCCTTAATTGTAATTCACATAGTTACTACAGAAGTATTATCTAATTGTGGGTAAACTTCCCACCATGGTTTTTTCCTTTACCAGGTTTTCCACGTACAATTCTTGGTGTTATGTGGATGGCTTTTATTTTGTGATTATTGTTTATGCTTAATTGGTTTATTTGCTATTCCAGTATTAATATTTTGGGTTTTGGTATTAAATTTTAAATTGCTAATGGTTCTTGTAATATGTGACAACTGATTCACCCCCCCACTCTCAATTGTCTTTTGGTTATTTGAGCTATCTAACAATTGGTATCAGAGCTCTGGTCCTCTCTGCAGAAAGTTTAACTGCTTGAGGAAGATCTTATGGTAGCTAATAGTTCAAGTTCATCCAATTCTTCTGGAGCTATCTTTTGAAGAGATATTTCGAGGCTTGATGGAACAAATTACACAGTATGGAAGATTCGAATGGAGACTCATCTGAGATGTCTTGGCAAGGAGATTTGGGAGATCACACAGAATGGTGTCACACCCTATAATCTAGGATCTGGCAATCCTCCTCCAGCAAACATGGACAAGGAGCTTGAGAATGATTGTAGAGCAAGAGAAGCCCTCTTGTGTGCACTTTTTCATCAGAAAATAATGGGATTAATCAACAAAACATCTACAAAGGCTATATCGGATAAGTTGGAGACTCGTAATGAAGGTGACCTTATAGTGAAGATTTCTAAACTTGATGGTTACTGGGTGACATATGAAAATGTGAATATGGAAGAAGATGAAAGGATTACTGCATTCATGGAAAGGGTAAATGAGATTGTTATGGGAATTCAATATTGTGGTGGAACTCTGAGCGAAGATGAAATTGTTTTTAAAGTCCTGAGAGCCCTATCACCAACTTATAAATTGAAGGCTACTGCTATTAATGAGTTGAGAAAAATGGCTAATACATCTTTCAACAGAGATACTTTGGTTGGGAAACTATTTGCTTTTGAGCTTGAAGAATTTGGACCTCTTAGAGTTGTGAAGATTGAACTTGCTTTTCATGCATCTACACCTACAATCAGTAAGCAAGATTGGAAAGCTTTATATGTAAAGGAGTTGGAAGATGATGAGTTTGAGAAACTTGAAGCACTATTTTCTAGAAGAGTACCAAAAGGACTGGTAGGTCATTTTGCATCTAGATATCCTGAAAGAAATTCAATATTTGAAAAAAGAGTTAGAAGATCATTTAAGCCTAACTCTGGCTATCAAAACAAGTATAAGTACAAGAAAAATAGAGATAAATCATGCTACATAGCAGATGAGAAAGGCATTACTAATTATGATGATAAACTGGGAGAAGACTCTGCTAGTGGATCCGACAATCGGAAGGAATGGGTGTTCCTAGCTATCAAGGAAGATGATCTGGCACTGGAAGAGAATGTACCTGAAGAGAAGGCACTTGCTGCTAATATTGAAGACAAGGATGAATGGGTAATTAACAATGGTTGTTCACATCATATGACTAAAGATAAAGGGAATTTTCTATCTTTGGAAGAATTTGATGGTGGTCTAGTTAGATTTGGAGATGACAAAGCATGTATGAGCAAAGGAAAAGGAACTATATCATTGGATGGTAAGAACAATACTGACAATGTTTATTATGTTGAAGGTTTGAGGTATAATATTTTGAGTGTAGGACAATTGGTAGATAAGAGATTTGAATTATAGTTCAAGGATGGAAAATGCAAAATCATTATCAGATCTGGCTTGGAGATTGCAACCGGTCCACAAACAAAAGGTAATATATTTCATTTGAACTCAAGTGAGAAGACATGTTTGATTACACAGATTGATGAGAGTTGGATATGGCATAAAAGGTTGTGTCATGTGAATTTTGATTGCATTATGAAGATCAGTTCAACTAAGGCATTTAGGGATATACCTAAGATTATGAAGCCCTATAATCTGGTATGTAAAAAATGTCAGATGGGTAAACAGGTCAGAACCTCTTTTAAAAGTATAGAAGATAAATCAAATGATATTATTGATCTTATTCATACTGATTTGTGTGGCCCTGCTAGAATTAAAAGTTTTCAAGGTAATATATATTTCATGCTAATCATTGATGATTATTCTAGAATGACGTGGGTTAATTTTTTGAGAGAAAAATCTGAAGTATTTGAAAAGTTTAAAATCTTTAAGGCTAAAGTGCAAATTGAGACAGGATTGAAGATTAAATGTTTGAGATTAGATCATGGTGGAGAATTCACATCCAGTGAGTTTAATAACTTTTGTGACAAGTATGGTATAAGAAGACAATTTTTTACTCCCAAGACACCTTAGCAAATTGGAGTTGTGGAAATAAAGAACAGAACTATCTTGGATGCTGCTAGAACAATGATGATGGAAGCTAGTCTACCTCATATCTACTAGAGAGAAGCAGTGAGCACAGTAGTTTATTCATTCAAAAGAGTACATATCAAAGGAGAAACTGGTAAGACACCTTATGAATTATGGTTTGGCAATATACCTACAGTTAAGTATTTCATATTTTTTGCTAGTAAATGTTATATCAGGAGAGATGATATTATTGGGAAATTTGATCCTAGATGTGATGAAGGCATATTTCTTGGTTATTCTAATGAAAGAAAAGAATATAGATGTTATAACAAGAGATTGCAGAGAATTGTGGAGAGTGCTAACGTCAAAGTAGATGAGTTGAATAGAAGTCAAATCAGAGTTTATGAGAAGGAACCGACAATGAAAATGATTATATCTAAACCGATAGAATCTTTACTAGAATAGAGATTTGAACCAATTACTCCAACAACATCAGAGAATTCTATAGTAACTGAAGAATGGGGAAGAGGAACATAAAGTCAGAAGACTCCTAGGTATGTAAGATTGAATCATTCAGAAGATCAAATTATTAGGGATAAGAGAAATAGAGTGATGACAAGAAAAAGACTAGAAACTAATGAGGTATGCTCAATTTCATAAGTTGAACCAGTATCAGTAATTGAGGCATGTAAAGATGAAAATTGGTTGAAAGCTATGGAAGAAGAATTAGATCAAATTGAGAAAAATAACACATGGACCTTGGTTCCTCCGCCTAAAAATAAAAATGTTATTGATACTAAATGGGCTTTTTAGGAATAAATTGAATGAGGATGGTCAAGCTATAAGGAATAAGGCTAGATTGGTTTGTAAAAGATATTCTCAAAAGGAAGGAATTGATTATGGAGAAACTTTTGCACATGTAGCTACGATTGAAGCTGTAAGATTGTTTCTTGCCTATGAAGCTTATAAAAACTACAAAGTTTATCAGATGGATGTTAAATGTGCATTTTTGAATGGAGATCTTGATAAAGAAGTTTATATTGAGAAATATGATGGTTTTTCACTATCAGATGATATAGATATGGTTTGCAGGCTAAGGAATGTTTTATATGGATTGAAACAAGCACCTAAAGCTTGGTATGCAAGGTTGGCTAAATATCTTTTGAAGCATGGTTTTACTAAGGGTAGTGCTGACAGTAATTTATATTATAAAATCACTGATGATGAATATAATGATTATTGAAGTATTTGTTGATAATATTATTTTTGGATGAGAAGATAGTTATGTATAGAATTTTCTAAGAATATGGAGAAAGAATTTGAAATGTCTATCATTGGTGAGATGAAATTTTTCTTAGGTTTGCAGATTACTCAGACTGACAAAGGTATTTTCTTCTATCAAACTAAATATGCTAAGGAATTATTAAAGAAATTTGGTATGGGAGATTCTAAACCAATAAGTACTCCTATGGTTACAAGTGAGAAATTGACAAGGAAAGATGTTTCTACACCGGTAAATCCTACAAGATACAAATCTATGATTGGAGGTTTGCTTTATTTGACATAGAATAGGCCTGACATTATAAATGTTTTTTATATTGTTTCAAGATTTCAGAGTGATCCTAGAGAAAATCATGAGATGGCAGTGAAAAGGATTTTTAGATAATTGCAAGGTACATCAGAATTGATAGTTCTGATACTTAATGTAAGTACAGATCCAATAGCCAACAAGATGAGAGGGGGGGGTGAATCATACAAACTTAATCTTCCATAAAAACATCAGATTCAACCTCAGTAACATATACTTCAGTAATATAACAAAAACTGCTAAACATGCAAACTCAAAAGTATATAAACATCATATCACTCATAACACCAGATTTAACGTGGAAACCCAAATAGGGAAAAACCACTGCGAGATTTTGGACCCACTAAGAAATATACTCTTCTAGAGTATGCTCGGTTAAAAGCAAATCTTGTTAAAGATTACAAACACATTGCTAGATGTGACCCGGTTAAGGGATTTCCTGCAGATCTGTTAGGATCTTCACTTTGTTAGAAGTGACCTTGTTAAAGGATTTCAAACACTCAATCAAAATTTCACCTTGCTAGAGGGTTTTACAAATAAGATTATTAAGTCCACTCGGTTAAGAGATTTTCTGTCACTTTCACAAAATAACAGTAATAAAAATCTATCTACAACTTCACATCTAAAATTCTAAAGCAGATTCTTATTTGCTCAATACAATCTAGACATAGAACTAATCTTGTCCATTTGCTGGGCTTCTATACTCTATTATTCAAATAGGTCTTCAAGCTTCTGTGCTTGGTAATCACTATGTAGCATTCCTATGCATACATTTGCCCACATACATTGTTTATCAATAGCTCCCTATTTATAAACAATTAGCTAACTGCTTAATCTCTTTGATCACATTTCTCATGATCAATCTTTGCTGTAGATCTTCATGTCAATTTTCCTTTGCCATAGATTCATTAACAAACTTCATGCACAACATACCAATCATTTAATCAGTTCTAGTTTATCAGCTTCCTTCATTAAATAACATGTGTAACCATTTAATGTATTATGTTACAGCTCGGTTACAACTCGGTAACAACTTGGTAAATACTAAACTTCACTCGGTAGACATTCCGCCTTCATTAACCGATAGCGATAACCTTAGGGTTTACCGACTAGGTTCCTTAGGGTTTACCGACTAGGTTCTTTGCTCAGTAACATAGTATAGTATTAACCTTACAATTTATAACATATGTATGATGTTAAAACAATCTAAACATCATGATCTCATCATTGTCTGACTTGGTAATAGTTGCCCATTGAATACCTTATTCATCCCCTTATTCATCATATTCTTTCTGTCTTTTACCGATATCTTTATACTCATCAAATCATACTTGCCAAGATATGGCAACATCATACTGAGTTAGAAAATCAATTTATTGACATCAATGACAAAATAATAATATTAAGATAGTAAACATCCTTAATCAGTTATATCCATAATCATCAACAATCTTCTCAATATCCTTATTGAAATGCCAATAATCTCCCATTGTCTATTATAATGCCAACAATCTCCCCCTTTGACATTGATGGAAAAACCAACTGATTTGACCTAATTGATTCAGATTGTTGTGATTTGTTTGTGAGATTATAAAATGCTCTCTTCCTATCATCAGAATTATCCCCCATACATTAGACTTCTCCTTTTTTCTCCAGTCTTTCTTTTCTACTTTTTTTTCAGTCTTTTCCATTCTTCTTCTTCAATCTTCTCCCCCTTTGACAAAAATGCCAAAAAGTAAAGAACTAAAACATAATTTCTTCTTGTAAGAAGTGAATTTTTGCTATAATGTGTCAACTTAGTCTCGGTCAGAGCATTTTTTCTTCAATTCCTATGTCTTGTATTTCATCCTGCACTGTTTCCTGCACACTTTTAGAAAGCATCCCAAAGTGTGTAAATCAGCATCAACTCCTAAAAGATATTCTATAGAGTCATCGAATTGATGCTTTCACCGAACTCGGTCAATGAGTAGAAGATAGGGGTAGGAACCCTAACTTACTTCTGAGATAATCAAAAGTGTCCCTTCGTAGTGGCTTGGTGAAGATATCTGCTATTTGTTCCTTTGTGCTAACATACTCCAACACCACTTTCTTCTCTTGAGCTTCTTCTCTAAGATAATGATATTTGATAGAGATGTGCTTTGTCTTAGAGTGCATAATAGGATTCTTTGAAATGTTAATGGCACTAGTATTGTCACAAAATATAGTTACTGGCTCAATAAGTTTCTCATTTATACCTTCCAACAGTTGTTTGATCCATGCTATGTTGGTACAATTCAATGTTGTAGCAACATATTCAGCTTCTGTTGTTGATTGTGAAACACATCCTTGTTTCTTGCTAAGCGAACTAACTAGTCTTCTCCTAAAAAGAAAGCTCCTCCACTTGTGCTTTTCCTATCATCAATGTTGCCTGCCCAATCAGCATAAGTATAAACTTTTAAATCAAAATCATTTCCTTTCTAATATACTAAGCCATAATCCTTGGTGCCTTTCAAGTATCTAAAAATTCTTTTGATTGCTGTCATGTGTGTTTCCTTAGGATCTGCAGAGAATCTTGCAACTATACCTACTGCATGTGCTATGTCTGGTCTGTTGTGAACAACATATTGTAGCTTTCCAATCATGGATCGATGAAATGTCTCATCAACAGATGTAGATTCATCATTCTTTGATAGTTTACAGTTGGTAGAAATAGGAGTACGTACTGGTTTTGAATCCTCCATTCCAAATTTCTTCAAGATTTCCTTTATGTACTTGGATTTAGTAATGAAAATCTCATTTTTCATTTGCAGTATCTGTAAACCTATAAAATACTTTTACTTGGATTTAGTAATGAAAATCTCATTTTTCATTTGCAGTATCTGTAAACCTATAAAATACTTTATCTCACCAATTAATGACATCTCAAATTCTTTGCTCATTTCATTTCCAAAGTTCTTGCATAAAGAGTCATTTCCACAAAATATAATATCATCAACAAATATGGTTGAGATCAGTATTCCATTTTCATCATTCTTCATGTACATATTGTTGTTCTCACTTGTCCTTATAAAACCAATCTTAATCAAATAAGAGTGCAATCTTTCATACCATGCTCTAGATGCTTGTTTCAGACCATATAATGCTTTGTTCAATTTACATACCTGATCTTTACTCTTGTCTTCAACAAATCCTTCAAGTTGTTCATTAAAAACTTCTTCTAATATTCCATTCAGAAATGCAGATTTGACATCCATTTGATATACCTTGAAGTTTTTGGAAGCAGCATATGCCAACAATGTTCTTACTCCTTCAAGTCTAGCCACAGGTGCAAAAGTTTCACCATAATCAATTCCTTCTTCTTGAGCATAACCTTTTCATACTACTCTTGCTTTATTTAGAATGACCTCACCTTTTTCATTTAGCTTGTTTCTGAAAATCCACTTTGTATCGATTACATTTTTGTCCTTCGGTCTTGGGATTAGTGTCCATGTGTTATTCTTCTTGATTTGATCAATCTCTTCTGTCATAGCATTTATCCAATCTTCACTATTAAATGCCTCTTTCACTATTCTCGGTTCAAATTCAGATATTAGACATGTGTTCTATCTCAGTTTGTTCCTTGTCATCACTAGATCATCCTTATCTCCTATAATCTGACTTGGTGCATGATGTCTTCTGACATACTTGGCTAATACAGGCTCAGTAGGCTTTGTATGATCTTCTTCATCACATAGTAACTGGATATTCTCTTCATTTTCTTCAACAGCTTTCTCGATAAGACTTGTCGGTTGAACATAGACAAATTCATCATAATCTTTTGGTTCTTTGGAATTTCCTTCATCATTTCTTTCTGCAAATTCATCAATTTTCACATTTGCACTTTCTACTATTTTGTTAGATGATTTGATCAGACATTTAAATGCTTTTCTTCTAGAAGAATAACCTAGAAATGTTCCTTCTTCACTTTTCTGATCAAACTTGTCATTTCTATCATCTTTGTGAACATAGCATCTACTTCCAAAGATTTTAAAATAACTTACATTAGGTTTCTTATCATACCAAATTTCATATGGTGTCTTCAAAGTACCTTTCTTTAGTTGTACTCAGTTTAGGGTGTAAACTATTGTGCTTATTGCTTCTCTCCAAAATGTTTGTGGCACTTTCTTTTCAATCATCAGGATTCTAGCACAATCCACAATAGATTTGTTTCTTCTCTCAGTAATTCCATTTTTTTGTGGAGTTCTCGGTGTAGAGACTTGTCTTTTAATACCATGATCATTGTAGAATAAGTTGAACTCATCAGATGTGAACTCTCCTCCTCTATCTGATCTAAGACATTTCAGTTGTCTTCCTGTTTCATTTTCAACTCTTGCCTTGTACCATTTAAACATTTGAAAAGCTTCTAATTTTTCTTTTTAAAACATTACCGACATCATCCTTGAATAGTCATCCACAAATAATATGAAATATTTATCACCATGATAACTCTGAACCTTCATAGGACCACAAAGGTCAGTGTGCACAAGATCTAAAATTCCCTTAGAGGTGTAAGACTTACTTGTAAAGTTTGATCTTGTCATTTTACCCATCTGGCATCCTTGACACATAGCGTTCTCAGGCTTTTCAAGACTCGGTAGACCTCTTACTTGGTGCTTCTTACTTATTTTGATCAGATTATCAAAATTTACATGACAAAACCTTTTATGCCATAACCAGGTATCATCTATCTTTCCATACAGACATTTATTCCTAGTTGAGTCAAGGTTAAATGTATTACCTTTTGTTTGTGTCTCAATAGCAGCTAACTTTCCATGCTTGTCATGAACTTTGGCAATTCCTTTCTGAAATTCTATTCGGTAACCTGTATTGTTTAGTTGTGATACACTCAACAAATTGTATTTCAAACCTTCAACCCAATAAACATCATTGCATCTTGCATTGTCAAGAAGTTGTATAGATCCTTTACCTCTTACTGGATATGGTGCGTCATTACCAAATCTGACATATCCTCCATCATAATCTTCTAACATAACAAACTTGTGTTTATCACCTATCATATGATGTGAGCATCCACTATCTATGATCCAAGAATCATTAGTATTTATGTGAGATATTAGGGTTTTTTCTTCATACCTTTCTTCATCTGATCCATCTTTGATAGCCACATAAACTACTTCTTCTGTATCAGTTTCATCTAATTTATCATCATTGGATTCCTCATCAGCTATTAAGCATGTCTTTCTATCTCTTCTTCTGAAGTCTCGACATCCTCTATAATGATTATCTTTCTGTCTGTCATCTCGGTAATCTCTATTTTTAGTAGAATCTTTGTCAGGACAGTTAGAAGCCATATGTCCTATTTTATCACAATTGAAACATTTCAAAGGTAGTTTTCCTTTATACTTACCTTTGCCTCTCGATAACCTTCTGGCTAATAGTGCTTCAAACTCTTCCTACTTTCTGATTTCCTCATATAGTTTGTGTACTTCTTCCATGTTCTTACGAAATCTTTCACTTGCTCCATTGTGATCTCCTTCAGAGTACTTATACTTTCTTTCATTGTAATCATTAGATTCATCAAGATGAAAAGAACTAAATGCAGATTCAACTTTATTTACCGAAGATCCACTGTTATCAAAGTTACTTAACTCAAATGCATGTAGCTTACCAATAGTAGCATCTAAAGAAACTAGCATATTAGGTACAGACCTCAATTCATTGATTGCAGAGACTCGGATTGCATAAGCCGGTAGAAGGGTTCTTAACAACTTACTTGTTATATCCTTTTCTTCAATAGTTCCACCTGCTCCTTTGATTTGATTGACAATCTCCTTTGGTCTTGTATTGTACTGGGTTATGTTCTCACCTTCATTCATCCTCATAGATTCAAGTTGTCCTCTTAGACTATCTACTTTTTCTCTTTGAACATTTTCATCATCGCCATATACAGATATGAGCTTGTCCCACATTGTCTTTGCATCATTGCAGCCTTCTAGATCATTAAACTTTGAGTCAATCAATGCAAATGTTATTTCAATCATTGCTTGGATATGTTCTTGCTTTGTCTTTATTTCTTCCATAGTCAATGGATAGGTGCTCGATGTGATGAAATCATTCTCCAGATAATATACCTCATATTCTCCAATTCCTGATAGGTGCAGCTTCATCCATTTTTGCCATGTAGAGAAACTTGATTTGTTTAGCTTTGGTGCATCCCTCTTATACATCTTTGGATCTTTCCCTCAAGTACCTTTAAACTTTTTCTTCTGGAGTCCAATGCTCTAATACCAATTGATAGTTCTGATAGTTAATGTAAGTACAGATCTAATAGCCAACAAGATGAGAGGGGGGGTTGAATCATACAAACTTAATCTTCCATAAAAACATCAGATTCAACCTCGGTAACATTTACTTCAGTAATATAACCAAAACTGCTAAGCATGCAAACTCAAAAGCATATAAACATCATATCACTCATAAAACTAGATTTAACGTGGAAACCCAAATAGGGAAAAACCACCGTGGGATTTCGGACCCACTAAGAAATATACTCTTCTAGCGTATGCTCAGTTAAAAGCAAATCTTGTTAAAGATTACAAACACATTGCTAGATGTGACCCGGTTAAGGGATTTCCCTCAGATCTGTTAGGATCTTCACCTTGTTAGAAGTGATCTTGTTAAAGGATTTCAAACACTCAGTCAGAATGTTACCTTGCTAGAGGGTTTTACAAATAAGACTGTTAAGTCCACTCGGTTAAGAGATTTTCTGTCACTTTCACAAAATAACAGTAATAAAAATCTATCTACAACTTCACATCTAAAATGCTAAAGCAGATTATTATTTGCTCAATACAATCTAGACATAGAACTAATCTTGTCCATCTGTTGGGCTTCTATACTCTGTTATTCAAACAAGTCTTCAAGCTTTTGTGCTCGGTAATCACTATGTAGCATCCCTGTCCATATATTTGCCCACATACATTGTTTATCAATAGCTCCCTATTTATAAACAATTAGCTAACCGCTTAATCTCTTTGATCACATTTCCCATGATCAATCATAGCCATCAGATCTTCAATCTTGTCCAGGTTCAATGTATCCTTCGATCTGAAAAACATTTTACCTTGCCTAGGAACTTGCATACATTTCTTGGAACTTGTGCTAGAGTAATGCGGTTCAATTTGCACTGTAGATCTTCATGTTGATTTTCTTTTGACATAGATTCATTAACAAACTTCATGAACGGCATACCAATCATTTAATCAGTTCCAATTCATCAGCTTCCTTCATTAAATAACACATGTAACCATTTAATGTATGCTGTTACAGCTCGGTTACAACTTGATAACAACTCAGTAAATACTAAACTTCACTCGATAGACATTCCGCCTTCATTAACCAATAGCAATAACCTTAGGGTTTATCGAATAGGTTCCTTAGGGTTTACCGACTAGGTTCTTTGCTTGGTAACATAGTATAGTATTAACCTTACAATTTACAACATATGTATGATGTTAAAACAATCTAAACATCATGATCTCATCATTGTCTGACTCAGTAATAGTTGTCCATTAAATACCTTATTCATCCCCTTATTCATCATATTCTTTCTGTCTTTTACCGACATCTTTATACTCATCAAATCATACTTCTCAAGATATGGCAACATCATACTGAGTTAGAAAATCAATTTCTTGACATCAATGACAAAATAATAATATTAAGACAGTAAACATCCTTAATCAGTTATATCCATAATCATCAACAACCTTCTCAATAGCCTTATTGAAATGCCAACAATCTCCCATTGTATGTTATAATGCCGACACAGAGTATGGTTTGTGGTACCCTAAGGATGATAACTTTACTTTATGTCCATATACAGATGTTGATTGGGTTGGAGACGTTGATGACCGAAAAAGTACTTTTGGTCGAGATTTATTTCTTGGAAAGAAGTTGGTTTCATGGATCGACAAGAAATAGTCATGTACTTCTTTATCTACTGTTGAAGTTGAGTATGTTGTTTTTGCTACTAATTGTACACAAGTTTTATGGATAAAGCAAATGTTGAAGGATATAAAGGTGAATTGTGATGCACTGGTGGTTATTCACTATGATAACTCTGTTAATATTGATATATCAAAGAATCTAGTATTTCATTCTAAAATAAAGCACATATCTATCAACTATAACTTTTTGAAGGAGAAGGTGGAAGCAAATGAAGTTAGGGTGGTTTATGTGAACACTAAAGAGGAGATTGCGGATATTTTCACTAAACCTTTGTCCAAGGAATCATTTAAGTACCTTAGAGACAGATTAGGAGTTTTATCCACTCTGGGAGAGACTTGATTGATGTGGTTTGGCATCAGTCTGGCATGCACTATCAAAGATACTATTCATTCTTGCACTGAAGTAGGATGCTACTGCTCAGGGGGAGTAGTCAGCTTTGTGATTCAGAGGCTTATGTTTTTGCCTTGATATTTCTGTCAGATTTCTGACATTGATGTCAAAGGGGGAGTGATATTGATGCGAAAAAGAAAAAGAAAGGGAGAGAGATATTGATAAAGAAAAAATTCAGAGCTATATGTGGGAGGTTGTTGGCTGTCTTCCACAAGGGGAGACTTGTTTGGCATTTCTTAGTACTTAGATGTTTTTCACATCTACTATTGCCATCAATACTAAAGGGGGAGATTGTTGGCCATTTGGTGGAATTGATTATGTGTTGCATTGATGTTTTGTCATTGATGCCAACAATAGTTGTTTGGATGCTTTATCGACACCCTTCTAGTCCTGATAGGTTAAGTGGTTTCTGGTTAACCTGGTTTCGGCATGATCTGGTAGGCTCTGTTATAGTCTAGTGATAGAATTGGCTTGTTCTTAATACTTAATACTCATATTTGATCAGTTGGTTTTTGTTTGGAGATCGGATGCTATCCGTCTTGCTTAGAAGATTGGTTTCTGGTTCTAGCAAGGGTTTCATGGTAGAGCTTTTGATGGAGATCTTTGATGAATTGTATAAGTGGTGTTGGTGCAGCTTTTGATGGAGTTTCAGGATGTTGTTGGTGATCATATTTGAGACTTGGCAGATGGAGATTATTGTTGAAGTGTATGGACCTATACTTGGTCCTAGTTGATCTAGGCTATGGACCGGCTTTAATGTAATGTGTGGATAGGACCTATTAATGTATTTTTGGGATGTCTTATGTGTTGATATTATTTGTTTGGTCTAAAGCCGACATGGTTTGAAATTATGTAATTGGTTTATTGTCTGGTGGTCGACATGATTTCTTATGGTCGAGGGGTTGTATATATAGATGTAAGGTCTCATTGTAGATCATCATGGTTAATGTTAGAGGTCATGGTCAACGAATGTAATGTGCAAATAATGTAATATCATTCAAGAAAAGGAGTTGGTCAATCATTGGAGATCAAGTTGGGTTTATGTAAGAGGATTTAGTCCTCTGGTATTGAGCTTAACCAGAACTGTACTCAGGCATAGGAGATGCTATCTTTTGCAGTTCAACACTTTTCTAGATTGTAGTCTAGATATCTATGTAGTCGGTGAGGCTCCTTTTGTGATAAGCAGTGTGTTCTAGGCTATTGGCCTTCTTGCAAGTGTAGGCCCCTCAATTGTAATTCACATAGTTACTGCAGAAGTATTATCTAACTCCGGGTAGGCTTCCCACCATGGTTTTTCCCTTTACTGGATTTTCCACATACAATTCTTGGTGTTATGCGGATGGCTTTTATTTTGTGATTATTGTTTATGCTTAATTGGTTTACCTGCTATTCCGGTATTAATGTTTTGGGTTCCAATATAAAAGTTTAAATTGCTAATGGTTCCTGTAATCTGTGACAACTCATTCACCCCCCCTCTCAGTTGTCTTCCAGTTATTTAAAATGTGTAACATTCCCTATTTTCTAAATGCAGAAGCTTACTTTGGGAAAGAAATAAATAATGATGAGATAGTTAAAGGATTTCCTCAATTAAAATATGCTCATCAACAAAGATATCGTAATAAATGGCACCATTGATATCAAGATGGATCCTTGTTTTGAAGATAAAATCATCAAGATAGGGAAAGGTCTTGACGAAGAAGAGAAAAAACAATATGTTGAGTTGTTACATGAATTCCCTGATATCTTTGCTTGCATATATTCTGACATGCCTGGCATAGATCCCAAGATTTTCACTCATAACATTGTCCTAATTCCTTATGCTAAATCTGTGAAGGAAAAGATTCAAAAGATTCACCCTAAAGTGGCATTACTTGTTAAAGTTGAGATTGAAAAATAGTAGGATGTTGGATTCATTCATCCTATCGATTATCCCTCATGGATTTCAAACATTGTGGTTGTGACTAAGACTGAAAATAAGATTAGAATGTGTACGGATTTTCATGATTTAAACAAGCTCTCTTTAAAAAATGACTTTCCTCTCCCAAATATCGATATGATAGGGGATTCAATAGTAGGTCATTCTTTCTAATCCTTTATGGATGGTTTCTCAGGATATAATCAAATCTTCATCAATCCGCAAGATCAATATAAAACTTCTTTTACCACCCCTTGGGTTACGTTTTGTTGGATTGTGATGTCTTTTAGATTGAAAAATGTAGGCGCAACATATCAGCATGATATTGTTAGACACAAGATACCACTGAGAGGTGGGGTGAATCAGTGGTTTCCAATTTCTTCACCCTTAATCTCCTAGGTATGTGTATTGATTAACATCCTAATACTTAGTAGGCATGTTGATAAGATAAACCAAGACAATTAAATGCAATAAGACACAAGGGCACATCACATGACACCAATATATACGAGGAAAACCCAAAATGGGAAAAATCTTGGTGAGAAATGCTGCTAGAGTCTACTGCTCCAATCTAGCCTCACAATGGAAATTTGATTACAATGTTTAGGGCACCAACCCCTGATTTAGGGTACCAACCCAAGGATCACCAACCATTGATTTAGGGAACCAACCCAATGAGCACCAACCCCTAATTTAGGGCACCAACCCCTGCACAGAGCTCCAACTCATTGATCTTTAATGAACATAATCAATTACAAAACTAATAGCCTTGTTACAAATGAACTTTGTAACTCTTTTACAAATCTCTTCACCAAATTCTCTATCCAATTCACTGTCAGTTCTCTACTCACCCTCTCACTATTGCAACCTTATCTCTAGTTGGAAACTTACCAGTTCAGCCTCTTCTTCTTCTTTGTTGGTTTTTCTCTCTTCCGGTTCACCTTCCTCTTTGTTACACTGCTTCTTGTCACCACTGGTCTTCTTCACTTATTCAAATATCCACTATTGGATTACTATCAGTTCTCATCTTACTAGCTCTCTTTTGTTTCTCACTATGCTCTTCTCTTTTTTGTAATCTTCTTTACCTCTTATAGATCAGTTATGTTACCACTGGTATACTCCTCTCTCAAAATCAATGGAAAACTACCAGTTTCCTCACTGTTGTTGGTTGAAATCTCCAACCCCGCTCTCTCTCACACTCAATTTCTTCTACTTCTTCTGGTTGAGCACTTGACTTATTTCACTTCTTCACTAGCAACACCACTTTCTCATTCAGTAGAATTTTTCACTAATTTTGACTTTCATATTTATAAACAAGTCTTCCCACCAAAAACCAATTCAAACTTCAGGTGGTTAGGGCTTCTTCATTGACCTTGAGGCATACCAAATCCAATCATATCTTCTTCTATAGATCGACCACTTGCAATAAATCAATCAAACTCCACCAATCGCACAGCTTCCAATACACATTTGCTAAGTTTAGCAAACACTGCTCCTTGAATTTGCACTTGTCAAACACCTATTAAGCAATCATGAAAATAGATTTACCTACCCTGATCAGCACCTAGACACTCGGCCTCGATCATGAAATCATCAAATTAGATCTCTTTCCTCTGATCAGTCTCGAGCCAGACTCTTCTTTTCTTCAACCTGTGAAACACGCTATTGACATTATTGTCAACCTGTTACCACCTACCTCACCAAAAACACTTTCACCATCCTATGCATGCATGTCACTTCACCTCCACATGGCCCTTTTATTTCTATCTACCTTTGCTAGGTTGGTTATGCTGGTTTGGATAAGATCACCGACTAACCACACAACCAGTGCTTCTTTTATGCCGATTCTCTAACCCTGCTGGTATCTCTCACTTTCTTGGTTAACCATCATGTCTGCACTTATCTTCATCAGGTGGTAGCCTTTCACCTTTGCCTATTTGGTCTCTCACCAATTGACATAGTATATCTACTTTCTCTACTACAGATACCAGTAGATATGTTTACTGGTGGATGACTCTCTTGTTTACACACTGATGATACCCTAGATGACTTCATGCCATCATTCTTCAACTGTTATGTACCTATGGCAACACTAATCTTCATATGCATCCTAGCAACTCCATGTTTGTGACTGCAGACTTACTTGTGTTCTTCCGCATCTAATTGATTCTCCTCTCAACTGATTTGTACCAGTATCAAACTCATTTGTCAAAGTGAAAAACCCATCACACTTCAACTGTCTTGGTATCACAATATGCCTACTCTTGCAGATCTGGTGCATATCTTTGATTTCACACACCTGAGGCATCTTTCTGATTCACTAGTAGATCTGGTATGAGCCTTCAATCACCTGCCTTTAACTCTTTTGTCTTGTCTTGGAGAACTATGATTCACTTTATGCATAAAAGGAGATAAGCTCCACTTACCAGTGGGAGTGGATCCTTGCCATCTGCTTCTGATATTGCATCAATATGGCTTCCCTGTTTGAGAAACACATCTTCAAATAAGCACATGTGATCCAATTTGGGCACACTCATTGTCAGTCTTCTCTTCATCCATTGGGTATCCTACAGATTGATATCTAATAGTATACCATTGATGTGTACATACTTCTCCTTTGGTGTTGATGTGATTCTTGATAACATTCCCTCTCTTCATCACAATCAACAACCCAACATCTTGCTCTCTTGTTGGTTGACAACAATGCACTACCAACATGTTGCTTACCGGTCTATAGAACTTATGTCTACAGCACAAGTCAACATTAACTTGTGTACCAGTGACTCCAATGGCCACTATGCAAGATGACTTTCTCTTCCTTACCAGTAACACACCATTTTTGGTATCCATCAATGCCATCACTACTCATCAATCACCCATACCAGTTGCCATCCTATACTAGTTGACATCAATGACAACACAATGCCAACAATATCCCCCTTTGGAATTGATGTCAACACATGTAGTATCTGTTAGTCCCAACCGGTGTTGAGAGGGGAGGGGTGAATCAACACTTAATCAAAATTTCACAATTTAACTTTTATCTTAAATATTCTTTCATCTAAGATCCAACAATATACTTAATCACTGAAATAAAATATTCAAGCATGAAAAGTTGACAGTGACACCAAGAAGTTATCTCATGGAAACCCAATAGGGATAAAACCATGGTGTCAGTAGGAACTCACAAAATTTGCACTCTTTTGGAGTACGCCCAGTTAAGAGCCATCCATGTTAGGAGATTACAAAGATACTGTTAGGTGTCACCCGGTTAAGGGATTTTGAACAAGGCCATTTAGTGCCTTTACCCTGTTAAAGATAGCTTGGTTAGAGTACTTAGAACATCAGCTAAGATGTTACCCGGTTAAGCGATTTTGCAATAAGGACCTGTTAAAGTCTACCCAGTCAAGGGATTTATGCTACAGTTATTAGAAAGCAATTCGATGGATGATCTATTGAATTAGCTATTGATAGCTTGATCAAATCTCAATATGCATTCCACTCAATACACATCGGTTGTGTCTTCTCTACATAGCATTGATTTCCTTCTTACACCTTTGGCTATTCACTCATTCGGTCATCTCTCCTTCAGCACTGCACTCTACTGGTCCTCTGACCTTTGGCTCTGCACTCTACTGGTCCACTATCTTTTGGCTCTGCCCTTAGCCAGTTCTCTATCCTTTAGCTTTGTACTCAGTCGGTTTTCTATCCTTCAGCTCTACACTCAGCTAGTTCTTTGTATTTCGACTCTACACTTGGTCGATCTACCTCACACATACACTCAACTATGCTAACACCTCTTAGCACTTCCTCTGACTTTTCTCTTCACCCTGGATCGCCTTCAACAAGATTTCCTTATTTCAAATTTCATGATCAAAAACTTTCTGAAAGAGCTCAAGAACTCTTTATACATTTTCAATCGACACCTATAGGCATATCCTCAATCAGATCAATCAAAGATTTCAAAAAATTTAAAACTCAAACTCTCTCGCTCTTTCTCTACGTGCTTTTCACCAATTTTGCCAAGTGTTCAACCAGTTCTTCTACCGCATCTTCCAAGGATAGAAACCTCTGAGACATGTCCAATCAAATAAATATGAACCAGAGAATCCACATGTAATCATGCTTGACTGCATGGTAACTGAAAGTTAACTTTATGAACAAATTTTGGCATAGACACAAGCCTACCAACTCATTATTTGCCACCGCAACTAAATGGCCGATCATTGCTCTGAAACTTATCGTGATCACCTGTCATCCTTTAGTCATACCAATGTACTGGTATGTAACTGTACTTCTTGCTTTACCGATTCATTCTTTGGTTCTCGTTTTGTTGTGTTAGCATCATGTTTCTCCCTTGTTAGCCAGAGAGTTACCGGTTGGTTGGAACAAACACGTTTCTTCACTTGAGTCACCTTTTGTGACTTCACCATCATCAAGGTGACCGATCTTGTTGAATGATAGATTGGCTGACTTACTTTATCTTTCCTTGAGCTAAATTACCCTTTGATCATTCAATACCCATTCATTATTGCTTACTAAAAAGCAACATCACTTTACCTATACCAGTACACCAGTTAGTATCTTCATCGATAAGTGTTGAACATCAATGACAAAACTTAGTATATATATCAGTTTCTAGATTGAGCAGTTTTATCAATGCCAACAATCCAACAGTATTTGGCATACTATAGATTCTCTCTTCCCCTATGTGTGATTCATGGGTTCTCACATATGTAGTATGCTTCATACTACAGAGTCTCTCTCCCCCTTTGACATCAATGGCAAAGGGAACTGCTAGAATGTTTCATTCTCCTTTTGTCTGTTGGGCACTGACACAGTTTTGTCTCTCCCTTTTTCTCTACCGGATGCTTCCCCTACTTTGACCATCATACATTGAATCCTCTCAATTCATAGGACAATTTAAAATGGAGGAATCATACACCAGCCGCTTGTCAAACTGCAATAGTCCCATCTGATACCAATTGTTCTTAAGAATCAAATGTGATTGTACTACGAGTGCTACCAATTGGAAAAGTGGATACCTATAATCATGAAACTCTCTTAGGTATTCCTACAACAATTTCCTTCTTCTGCAGTTGATGTCGTCAATACACCTATAAGTTTAAACTTGTCGGTTACATCATAAGAACTTGAACTCCCCCTAAGTCATACATCTCATGTCCTCATTGCCTTTCAGATTCAAAAACTGGAGCTCCAATTCGTACCATATACCATTTGAGCTATGCATATGTTATCAAATGATGATGCTCCATTATATCTACCATATCATATGACATGATCCTAGATGTACACAATGCCATACAATATCACTATCATGCCATATATCAAATTGGCTAGCCCAAAAAGATGCATGCATACAAGATCAATTATTGGGCCAGCATATATCATGCAGGTCTTCATCAGCACCATTTGAGACATAAACTCCTCATTCCACACTACCAAAGTTAATGCAATGATCCTGGACCTCATTGTCTTACATAACCTACACTACTGGTTAGTATACCTATCAGTAACCTACTATGCATATCTGTTTCCCACATCAGTCCATCTTTTTTACTGGAGCACCTTCCTCTAACTCATGTCTTCTTTTGTCAATTAGCTTTTAGTATTGATTGCAAATTTTCTATCCATTTACATGGGTATAAATAATCCATCTCTCATCTATAGGTGTGTAGCCAAGGCAAACACTACACACACTTATCCTCTCATTTCCTTCCTTCATACCAACAACAGCTTGTTCCTCTATTTGTCCTCTTCCACTGAGGGGGTGAATGATAAGGTCAGTGTACTACTTCCCCTAAGGTCGTACATCTCCTTTAAGCCTTAGGAGATATTACTTATGCATTGATTGCATAATGTTGGTCCATGGTCCTACTTTCTTCCTTCTTCCTCCATACCTGCATGACTTCACTTTTCTTCCCATTTTCAGTCTTGGGAGTAGGTTTTACTTTCTTCTGTCGATTTGCCTTTTCTCTACCGGATTCAACATCATGACTAGAGACTTTTCTATAGAAGCAAATAGGGTTCATGCCAAATGCATGTTTGGAGGACCTTCTGTAAAATTGGTTTGACCATCTTCTTTCAGTCATGTTATTGTAACTGACTACTAGAACTGATGATCATCTTGATCCTATAGGAACATTTCTCCTTTGGATCCATAAAATTCTTTGACCTCCATATGCCCTATATCCATTTCTATGTTGAAAATAGCTCATATACTGGCTTCCAAATGATTGTAAGTCATTCTTCCTGCATTCAAAATCTCTATGGCCAAATCTATTGCAGTTATAACAAACACTATTTACATAACCAGGAAAGGAAATATGCATGTTTCTACTCCTTGATACATTTTTCTCATACACATAATATCTATGAGATCCTAGATTGTTCCTTCTATATCCCTTTCTACATTCTTTTGTCATATGGCCATAACCATTACATGCAAAGAAATAACTGAAGAAGAAAGATTTATAACTTACAAACTTATTCTACCATGCACGGGGAGATCTTACCAGTTTGGCATCTCCATTTCTACTTCTCTGGGGATGACCCTAGGTTGTCCATTCTTTGCATTTCTTCCATCTGATCTCTTCTTTTCCCACACCTTCTTTGTCTTGTGGGCGATAGCATTTCCTTTTCCTCTACCGGTAGGACGTATTCTTTATTGTCTTCTCATGTTCTTTCTTTCAGTAAAGCTGCCTTCTCCCATCTTCCCTTTTCCTTTGGGATCTGCATTGTTACTCCTTCTTGCAGCACTAGTCTTAATCCTTGTCTACATGTCTTTCCTGGTTGTGTTTATATCAACCTTCTTCCGGGGAGTATCTCTAACTGTAAAGATCTAACCCTTGCCATTTCCATTTGAAGATACAAAGTGAATATCTTTGTGGGAGGTCTCCTTGCTTGTAGAGAATTCACTGGTACCACATCCCAATCCTCTAGTATCATTGGTATGCTTTTTCTTTTTCAAATTTTTTTCTAAGGCATCACTACTACCATCAAACCCGATTCTTACCTTGATCTCATCCTGACATTTCCAAACGTCATTTCGAAGAATATCCATTTCTCCTACTAGTTGCTGATATTATTTTATAGAGCCCCTCCCCGATCAAGCTCTAATTAACTCAGTTGACCATGGTTGACCTTATTAATAGATGCTATAATTCAATAGGATGGGCTATGTTAGATGGATAGATTGGTGAGAAAAGTAATTGAACTAGGTTATGGAATCATTTCACCTTGAGGTGTACATTTTGATGTGTTATGGATACATAACTTTATATGATTCTAGAATAGGATAACTTTGAGATGATGTATGTCATTATTAGATTTGTAGGACTTTACTATGATGATAGAAATAGGATGCATGTCTTATGTATGGATCAAAATTATGAGGATTATGATAAGTGCTTATGTGGATTTATTTGGATATAAGATATATTGATTTGTTTAAATGAAAATTGTATGTAGAGTGTTTGATGTGTATTCTTATTCATGTGTTTAATATTATATGAGGATATTTGGAATTACTAATGTGTAATTGAGATGCGCAGGAAAATTATCCATGTGACCATGGAAACATTATGTAAAACCAAACCTAGACCTATGTACGTTCGTAAAACCAAAGGTTGTCTATTCGGAGAGATAACACCCCATATGTATCGTATTTTATTTGTGAAAGTAAATGTTGTATCTGTGTTAAATTGAATTATTAATTTGTGTAAATCCAACAAGAGACAAATTTCATGTATAATTTTGTAATATATTTTATTGTGTCACTTGACACGTGTTGATTTATGTCTTGAATTTTTGACTTGTCTCTTGGAGGGAGTTGTTTCAACCATAGCTTTTATAAACATTTGAATATGTTTCTAAATTTTCCTTGGGTAGAAAATCTTTGGAGTGGTCAACTTAGGTTTGACCCAAAAATAAACTTCAGATGGGTTTATAAGGGGTCAAATGGACTCCTAGGGGTAGTTTAAAGGTGTTTCCTAAAGTCCATAAGGTATACCAATGGGTTAAGAGTATTTTTAGGCATGTGTCTACTCCCATGTGACTATTTAGTCACCTCAAAAAGTGGGTTTCCTAAGGTGAGCGAAAATTGAAATTAGAAGGTGTCATCTAGGCTAGATAACCTTCTTTTTAATGAGAGATCTTTTTTTCCACTTTTTCTTACTTTTTCCTTTTTCAATTTTGGAACCTGTGAGAACTCTCTCTAAGGTCTTTTTAGGCAAGAATGAGAGATTTTGTGGGTAATCACCCACTCTCCATTTTTGGAGACTATGCAATTTTGAAAGAATACAGTTTTGGGATAGAATTTTGGCTAAGGGTAGAAGGAAGATTTGTGGATTTGGGTTGCTCATCCTCAAGCTAGTTCTAGCAAACCTTTGGCCAGATTGAAGGTTGGATTTACCTTCTCCCTTTCATGTTGCATGTTTTTGTTGGAAAGATTGCTTGTATGTAAAAGTTGGTTTCTTGTATTTTCCTTTGTGAAAATTTGTATGTGACCTTTCGATTATTTCTTTTATGCATTTCTTGTGATTTGGGAGTAACCAAGGCCTTCTACTCTTGGGAGAGTAGGATGGTCTTGTGGGTGGTAGGAGTTTGACAGCCCTTGGGTGAGAGGCTCTCATTATGAGAGCGAACTCAAGGGGTGTATATGTGACTCTTGCTGCATGGCCTGGTTTATGCATTTGGGGGTCACAAGGGGAGAAAGTATGGCATGAATGCCTTGGGGGGCATAAGAATGTGGGGTTAATGAATGTATGATATATCTTTGTTTGCCATGAGGCGGCTTTGTGATCTACTATTCTTGTAGTCTCCTCGGGGTATTTGGTCCACTACCACCCATGTAAAAACATCACATTTTGTGATGAAGTGTAGCCTTGGTTGGGAACATGTTTGTTGTATGTTCTTCCCTTGCTTGTTGTGTTTCCATGTGTGTAACCTGTCTAGGGATTGGTTCTCCAAGCTCGGGGGTGGCTTCTAGTAAGCCTAGGCTGGGAGGTGAGCTCTCCATGGTCATAGCCTTGTGATTTATTTGCAGGTTGCTTCGAAGAGAAGGAAAGAAGAAGGCTTTGAGTGGATCATAAATTTAATTGTATTTTAGTAGCAAAATGTACATATTTGTGAAGCCCTCATTTAGTAGAAATGAGAGGCTAAGTTTGAGATCTAACCATTGTAAAAGTTATCAAATGTATTAAATGTATTTACTTGCCTCAGTTTTTAATTAAGAAATAAAGATGTAAATGTTATTTGAGCACATTCTGAAAAGGAAAGAAATAAAGGAATAGAGTTATTTCCTTATAGATGTAGAGATAATGTTTATGTTTACTTGTTGCAATATGTTAGGCAAGAAATTTATTTATGCCTTATTAGATTTTTGAATAAGAAATGATACTAATTTATATTTGCAGTTTAAACTTAAAGAAAGCATGAGCATATATTTTAGGGTTATTACTAGAAATACATTATACCTTGTTGTTTATGGATTTAAAAATATTTAAAGAGAAGTTAGTTGCAGATTAAAATTAATTCATTTCTGGCATATTATCTAATGCTGAAAATACATGTATAGAAGGAAATAAATAAATCTAGTTATAATTTTTTAAACCCAAAAGATAGCTAAATAGATATAGACAACGGAAGGAAAAAAAAAGGACACTGAAATGAATATGCCCAATGTTTTAAATCTGCATCCAAACTATGGTATTTATTGCAAAGAGAAATAAATAAATTTATCCTAATCTGATATTTTAAATAACCTGCTTTAATGCTTGAAATAAATGGACTTTACATAAGAAAATATCTTGATATTCATACTTTGAGTAAATATATGTTGCTAAGTTTTTTTTTTAAGAAAAATTTATATGCCTTCATATTTAAAACATCACACATATGCAAATATATTATATATTTGGAAACCTTTGAAAAATGAAATATTTAGTTATTTTGATAATTCTCGTTTATTTATGTTTTATTTTGATAGTCATTCTTAAATTTTTGTACAAAAAAAATATATATATATTTTCATATTAAATTTAGCCTAGATATTATATGCATAGAAAAGATATATATAAATATATATACATATAAATATATATATAAATATATATACATATAAATATATATATAAATATATATACATATAAATATATATAGATATAAATATATATATATACATAAATATTTATTATATAAAACAAAAAAAAAATATTATATATTATTTTTTTTTAGGCAACCCTATCCCAAGGGGACCCGGAGCCGAGGCTCCCATGGGCCCCCCCCGGGCGGCGCGACTCTCTGTGGATTGCAACCCACAAAGGTGTCGAGGCGCCACTGCGGGTTGCGACCCGTAGTGGCACCGGCGCCACTGCAGGAGGCATGGCCTTCTGCCACTACCCCTCTGCAAACAAGCGCCCTGCACGTGACAACCCCCCCCTTGCAGCCACCATTCCTCCACCATTTGTCTTCACCCTCCTCCCTACAAAAATATCAAGAAACCCTAACCCAGTTTGGGTTAGGGTATTTTGAAGTTATAAAAATAATAAAAAAAAAAAGTGAGTGTGAATTCTTTTATTTATAACTTTAAACTTTTTAGGGTTCATGTTTATTTTAAAATGTAAGAATTTAAAAACCCTATATCCTTATATATGTGTATGTGTGTGTGTGTGTGTCTATATATATATATATATATATATATATATATAACTTTAAATTTTTCAGGGTTCATGTTTATTTTAAAATGTAAGAATTTAAAAACCCTATATCCTCATATATATATATATATGAACGTATACTCCAACTTGAGTTTAATTATTTTATTTAAACATTCATATTTTATATATGTTCATATAAACCTTTAAATATGATGTTTTAAATTTTAAATTACCTTGGGATTTAATCTGTTAGGAAAATTATAATGACTTTATAAATTATTTTGACCATAAGGGATTATTTTTAGTCCACCCAAATTTAGGCAAGTCCAGATTTAATTTTCTAGAGCAATTTCCACTATGGGTTTATTTGGCCCTTTAGTCGAGATTGTTAGGCACATTTTTTATTATTGTTAAATTCAATAATAGGTTTTAATAATCTTCATGCCAGAACTAATTAATTTAGTTCCTAAGTAATTAAAAGGTTATTGTAAATTATTGGCTAAATGAATTAATTTATTTATTAAATGGAATAAATTCTTTGGAAGTGGATATCATGGTGGAATTATATATATATTCGAAAATAAGTCCAAGACCTTGATCTTGCGAACTCCTTGAGCCTAGATGGAATCTTATACTAAACAAAAGCAATTAACATTTTAACGTTTGACACTTCAATTTTCAATTGCTCGATTAATTAATATTATTATGTTAAAATCATATTAATAATTAATTTAAAGACACAAGATTTAATCAAGTATAAAGGAGGGATGTATTATCACGGATGGAGGAAACTTGTTAGGAGATAAATAATTACTATTGAATCAAGTAATTATATTAATGCCTATTTAGTAGAAGTTGATCTAATTAAGAATTATAATTTGCAACTGTAATAAAAGGGACATTCGGTGTGAATATAATATTGTCCTTATAAAAATGTATTTGTTTCGTTTGATTATACGAGTTATCGTAATTTGATATGTTAGGAATATCCTAACTTTGTCGCCTAGGAGTTTTATAGAAACCTAAGGTTTCTAGATAAATTTGTTCTATTCATTGTTCACGTTAGAAAAATGTTTTAGTATAATTTCACGTGGAACAACCTGTTAAGTTGTCGCATCTAATTAAGCATAGGTTGCATATAATTAAGTGTAAAAAATAAAAATGTCGTGTGTGTTTTTGCCCAAAAGTTTGGGCATGACATTTTGGTATCAGAGCCCTAGGTTCATACACTGGTGAACATGGGCTTCATTCATAACTTAGTTGAACTAAACTATGGGTTTAAAGTATAACACCTAGGTGGGAAACTTGTGAAATAACAAAGTGAAACATAAGTGAAAATTATTCCAAATCAACAAATCAACATATATCAATTCAAGGGGTTCCAAGGGTCACTAAAAGCCCTGAAATTTGAAACTAATTAGTCATAATGTTTATGGCATAATAAGACCCCAAAGGCTACAAAAATTTTAAAATTATAAATGTTCTCGGCATTTAATAAACGAAACTTAGATCATTAGTACTTATAAGGTTACCATTCAATTGGAACCCAAACGCAATTATTTCCCTAATCAAATCAAGTATGAGGAGTTAATTCTACAATAAAATACCTCTAATGGTAACTAAGAGAATACCATCCATCAAGGTATGTTCTTGACTTGGAAAGTCAAGCAAGCTAGTTAGACATAATATGAAGGCGCCATAAACAAGATAATTGAGATAGTGACAACTCGAGTTAATTTTTTAAGCTATGCGAAAATTTTGGTGGTTCGAGGACCATGACTGCCATTTGAGACCACAATGAAGAAGTGTTAAGAGGTACTCTTGTGAATATTAGAAAGAAGCATTAACCTATCCTAATGAATAGGTGCCTTAAGTGTGTGGTCAGGCTAGATTTCTTGTTAAGAGCATTCGTTAGACAATCCTTGTAGCAACGCAGAGAAGCGAGAGTTGTCTAACCCTGAAGATAAGGACTAAAGTGATGAATGACAATCTCCTTGATAAGTGGACCCTAGCAATATTATAGATGAATTAACTGAGAAGAAAGGATACATGAACTTCTTAGGTTAAAGCATGTAATTGCAATAAACCCTAAGTTCCTCTGTAGTTATATAATTGGGGAAACAAGCAAAGTAAAGCCACAAATAGTTCCCTTATGGGAAGACAATCTTCGAGAAAATCAATGGCAAGGAGAGTAGGGACGATTTGGGAATTGTACAAAAATCCCTATTAAAGTGCAAGGAGTATAAAAGTATTAGGATCTTATACTCTAGGAATGAGTAACTAATATTCGTTCAGAACCTAAGGAGAAAAGTGCAACCCAATCATGACTAGTCGCTAGTTACAAGACAATATGTAACACAATTTAACTACTTGACACAACCGAAGTAGGTTTGTAAATTTATGGCACTCAAGTGTGAAGGTATGCGAAAACATTTAAGTATGGATGAAACAACATGCAGATGGAAATGGCTTATGGAAAGATAGTATAGCAGTATTTTAATATGAAGGTTTTAATAACAATTAGTTGGCAGTATAAGATATTTTATGAGAACATGGATAAGGAGCTGAATTATGTGGTTAGCCAAAGGAGAACTTGGAAATTATGGGAGTCTTAAGACATTGGTAATTATTGGACATCCTTATGTTATACCATAATTGGGTAATAGGATATTATGATAATAAGGTGGTTTACGTGGTTTGAAGGAAATTGTAATTTGTGATATGTCGAAATTGGCTAGTAAGTAAGTATAAATAAGTAATATGGAAAGAGATGAAAAAAAATTTACCAAATTTTAATTAATAGGGTGTTGGTCACTTCTCGAGTGCACACCCCCTTGATATCATAAGTTGCATAAGGGAAGTAGGAGGGAATAAGTCAACTCTCTGCGTTGTTTGAAATATGTCATGAAATGTGTGGGAAGGAATTAGTTGTCAAGCGTTATTGATTTTACTGGACAATTAGTCCACCCCAAATGGTTCTTAACCATAAGTGTTAGTAATTTGGCAACATGCTCCTTATTGACGAGGATGAAAGGATGATTAGAGGTGAAAATTCAAGGAGCTAGCAAAGGTGCTAAGAAAACAAATGATGTCCCTAGTAGATTTATATGATTACATTTTTTTTTCAAATCCTAAGTGTTTCTAAGTATACAAGTGACAATTTTATGCTGAACTATCCATCGCATGTGAATAAGACATGAAAGTGTCGATGCATGAGTTACCACGTAATATTGAACTAAGGTTTAGCATTATAAGAAAATTAATGGAAGTCCTAGAAGAATGGACGAAGAATGGTAGAGTTAGTGCAATCACCTGTTAGATATAATTATGGATGTTAATAACCCTAAATAGATAACAGATTATGTCAGAAAGTGTGGCTTGCGATAGCAATCACGTGAAGGTTAAAATGGAACATGATCTATAAAACGATTGAAATCTCATGTGTATAAGATATTTCATAAATAATAAAGGAATATAGATAATCTAAGAATCTCAAGAGTCTAATAGTCACTTCATAACACACTTAGGATGTGTGATCTTGCGTGATGTGTTGTGGTTACTCCCTATAGCATGGCTAGTATGGTCATCTTGTTTTGAGTTTGATTCGACGGTATTTTTGATTTTCTTTGAATAGTATTTTGCGATCTAGGGGCTAGCACTTTCTTTTTATTTATTTATTTTTATGATGAAAGGACCACTAAATTTATGTTTCTTTTTATTGGAGCTATGGCACTTGCCATGCTGCTAATTTTAATATCTTTCAATTGCCGGCACTTTTCTTCTTTGATTGGACTTGGTAAAAGTAACTTTTATTTTGATCTTTTAAAGTGTCAAGTGGTCAATTTGACGTTAATATAGCTAGCCCTAGTGATGTGATTTGTGTAATGTCTATCATGTTCGTTGAACCACTGATAGTGTGTCAAGGGAGAATACCGCAATGAGTGAAATTAGGCACATAGAACAAACAAAGAATGTTATTTCGAAATAAGGTAAAGAAAGGAATATTCTCTTAAATAAAATTATTTGCGAGTAATCTAAGAGAGGAAATTTATAACAAAAAATATATATATAAAATACAAAAATAAAAATATATATATGTGTGTGTGTGTGTGTGTGCGCACGCGCGCGCGTGTGAGTGTATGTGTGTGTGTGATCTAGACCTAGTGAATTGCGAAAGTAAGGATAATTACAAACTGGTAAATTTGACATGTGTATGGAGATGATTGCGTGGATGAGATTAAAAAAAATAAGTATTATTAATTTTCATCACTCCCTTAGAATGGGATGGTTATGTAATGTTTGGGTTTTGGGAATAATGTACCTATGAAACTAGAACCTTGGTGCCTAGAACTACCAAGCATTGTGGGCCCTAGGAGTAGAAAATTTCCCTACTCATGGGTAGATTCAAAGAACTTAAACTTGATTATTCCTTGTTGCTTAAGGATGTTGGAAGAAATCATGCACCTAGGGTGGTTTACCAAATATGTAATTAACCCCCTTGTGAGGCACCTTGATGTAAAATAAGTAGATTCATTATGGATAAACTGTAATGTCAATTCCCTTTAGTGGCGAGCATGGATGACAATTGCAGTGGGATAAACATGTTTTACACGAACCCTAAATAAGTATGACTCCTAGAAATTAATAAGTAAACTATCATGTGTAACCTTGATTATGGGAGTTGATGTGTGTTATTGATATAATTTGGATGGTGCATTAATGTAAGTTCTTGAAAGATAGAATTTTGTAAACACCTACCTGAGATTGAAGGGAAATGTAAGAATTTAACCCTATGAAGATAGTAAGCTAATTACAATAATAAGTTGGTTTTGGTAATGCATCTTTCTAGTAGGCAAGATAAGATTTAGAGTAACCTATTGAAATTGTGGGAAATGTTATGTCCCTATTTCGTATTCTTCTCATGCGAATTCCAAGGGTAAGTTGATCTATAGGGGAGGAGGATGTAGAGCCCCTCCCCGATCAAGCTCTGATTAACTCAGTTGACCATGGTTGACCTTACTAATAGATGCTATAATTCAATAGGATGGGCTATGTCAGACGGATAGATTGGTGAGAAAAGTAATTGAACCAGGTTTCAGAATCATTTCACCTTGAGGTGTACATTTTGATGTGTTATGGATACATAACTTTATATGATTCTAGAATAGGATAACTTTGAGATGATGTATGTCATTATTGGATTTACAGGACTTTACTATGATGATAGAAATAAGATGCATGTCTTATGTATGCATCAAAATTATGAGGATTATGATAATTGCTTATGTGGATTTATTTGGATATAAGATATATCGATTTGTTTAAATGTAAATTATATGCAGAGTGTTTGATGTGTATTCTTATTCATGTGTTTAATATTATATGAGGATATTTAGAATTACAAATTTGTAATTGAGATGCGTAGGAAAATTATCCATGTGACCATGGAAACATTAGGGAGAACCAAACCTAGACCTATGTACGTTCGTAAAACCAGGGGTTGTCTATTTGGAGAGACAACACCCCGTATGTATCGTATTTTATTTGTGAAAGTAAATGTTGCATGTGTGTTAAATTGAATTATCAATTTGTGTAAATCCAACAAGAGACAAATTTCATGTGTAATTTTGTAATGTATTTTATTGTGTCACTTGACACGTGTTGATTTATGTCTTGAATTTTTGCCTTGTCACTTGGAGGGAGTTGTTTCAACGATAGCTTTTATAAATATTTGAATGTGTTTCTAAATTTTCCTTGGGTAGAAAATCTTTGGAGTGGTCAACTTAGGTTTGACCTGAAACAAACTTCAGATGGGTTTATAAGGGGTCAAATGACTCCTAGGGGTAGTTTAAAGGTGTTTCCTAAAGTCCATAAGGTATACCAATGGGTTAGGAGTATTTTTAGGAATGTGTCTACTCCCATGTGACTATTTAGTCACATCAAAAATTGGGTTTCCTAAGATGAGCGAAAATTGAAATTAGAAGGTGCCATCTAAGTTAGATAACCTTCTTTTTTATGAGAGATTTTTTTTTTCCACTTTTTCTTACTTTTTCTTTTTTGAGTTTTAGAAACCTGTGAGAACTCTCTCTGAGGTCTTTTTAGGCAAGATTGAGAGATTTTGTGGGTAATCACCCACTCTCCATTTTTGGAGACTATGCAATTTTGAAAGAATACAGTTTTGGGATAGAATTTTGGCTAAGGGTAGAAGGAAGATTTGTTGATTTGGGTAGCTCATCCTCAAGCTAATTCTAGCAACCCCTTGGGCAGATTGAAGGTTGGATTTATCTTCTCCCTTTCATGTTGCATCTTTTTGCTGGAAAGGTTGCTTGTATGTAAAAGTTGGTCTCTTGTATTTTCCTTTGTGAAAATTAGTATGTGACCTTTCGATTATTTATTTTATGCATTTCCTGTGATTTGGGAGTAACCAAGGCCTTCTAC
The DNA here is from genome assembly GCF_030272615.1 of Cryptomeria japonica. NCBI lineage: Eukaryota > Viridiplantae > Streptophyta > Pinopsida > Cupressales > Cupressaceae > Cryptomeria > Cryptomeria japonica. The sequence goes on along the minus strand of NC_081407.1, from coordinate 818,233,468 downwards.
TCTTGGGAGAGTAGGATGGTCTTGCGGGTGGTAGGAGTTTGACAACCCTCAAGTGAGAGGCTCTCATTATGAGAGAGAACTCAAGGGGTGTATATGTGACCCTTGCTGCATGGCCTGGTTTATACATTTGGGGGTCATAAGGGGAGAAAGTATGGCATGAATGCCTTGGGGGGGATAAGGATGTGGGGTTAATGAACTTATGATATATCTTTGTTTGCTATGAGGTGGCTTTGTGATCTACTATTCTTGCAGTCTCCTCAAGGTATTTGGTCCACTACCACCCATGTAAAAATATCACATTTTGTGATGAAGTGTAGCCTTGGTTGGGAAAATGTTTGTTGTATGTTCTTCCCTTGCTTGTTGTGTTTGCATGTGTGTAACCTGTCTAGGGTTTAGTTCTCCAAGCTCGAGGGTGGCTTCTAGTAAGCCTAGGCTGGGAGGTGAGCTCTCCATGGTCATAGCTTTGTGATTTATTTGTAGGTTGCTTGGAAGAGAAGGAAAGAAGAAGGCTTTGAGTGGATCATAAATTTAATTGTATTTTAGTAGCAAAATGTAAATATTTGTGAAGCCCTCATTTAGTAGAAATGAGAGGCTAAGTTTGAGATCTAACCATTGTAAAAGTTATCAAATGTATTAAATGCATTTACTTGCCTTAGTTTTTAATTAAGAAATAAAGATGTAATTGTTGCTTGAGCACATTCTGAAAAGGAAAGAAATAAAGGAATAGAGTTATTTCCTTATAGATGTAGAGATAATGTTTATGTTTACTTGTTGCAATATGTTAGGCAAGAAATTTATTTATGCCTTATTAGATTTTTGAATAAGAAATGATACTAATTTATATTTGTAGTTTAAACTTAAAAAAAGCATGAGCATATATTTTAGGGTTATTACTGGAAATACATTATACCTTGTTGTTTATGGATTTAAAAATATTTAAAGAGAAGTTAGTTGCAGATTAAAATAAATGCATTTTTGTCATATTATCTAATGCTGAAAATACATGTATAGCAGGAAATAAATGAATCTAGTTATAACTTTATAAACCCAAAAGATAGCTAAATAGATATAGATAATGGAAAGAAAAAAAAAAGGACACTGAAATGAATATGCCCAATGTTTTAAATCTGCATCCAAACTGTGGTATTTATTGCAAAGAGAAATAAATAAATTTATCCTAATCTGATATTTTAAATAACCTACTTTAATGCTTGACATAAGAAAATATCTTGATATTCATACTTTGAGTAAATATATGTTGGTAAGTTTTTTTTTAAAACAAAATTTATATGCCTTCATATTCAAAACATCCCACATATGCAAATATATTATATATTTGGAAACCTTTGAAAAATGAAATATTTAGTTATTTTGATAATTCAGGTTTATTTATGTTCTATTTTGACAGTCATTCTTAAATTTTTGTACAAGTATATATATATATATATATATATATATATATATATATAGAACACGATATGTGAGTACCCCCCCCCTTGCGATCGCCATTCCTCTACCATTTGTCTTCGCCCTCCTCCCTGCAAAAATATCAAGAAACCCTAACCCGGTTTGGGTTAGGGTATTTCGAAGTTATAAAATTAATAAAAAAAAAAGTGAGTATGAATTCTTTTATTTATAACTTTAAAATTTTTAGGGTTCATGTTTATTTTAAAATGTAAGAATTTAAAAACCATATATATATATATATATATATATATATATATATATATATATATATATATATATATATATATATATATATATATATATATATATATATATATATATATATATATATATATATATATATATATATATATATATATATATATATATATACAGTTATATATATATGAACGTATACTCCAATTTGAGTTTAATTTTTTTATTTAAACATTCATATTTTATATATGTTCATATAAACCTTTAAATATGATGTTTTAAATTTTAAATTACCTTGGGATTTAATCTGTTAGGAAAATTATAATGACTTTATAAATTATTTTGACCATAAGGGATTATTTTTAGTCCACCCAAATTTAGGCAAGTCCAGATTTAATTTTCTAGAGCAATTTCCACTATGGGTTTATTTGGCCCTTTAGTCGAGATTGTTAGGCACATTTTTTATTATTGTTAAATTCAATAATAGGTTTTAATAATCTTCGTGCCAAAACTAATTAATTTAGTTCCTAAGTAATTAAAAGGTTATTGGAAATTATTGATTAAATGAATTGATTTATTTATTAAATGAAATAAATTCTTTGGAAGTGGATATCATGGTGGAATTATATATATATTCAAAAATAAGTCCAAGACCTTGATCTTGTGAACTCCTTTAGCCTAGATTGAATCTTATACTAAACAAAAGCAATTAACATTTTAACGTTTGACACTTCAATTTTCAATTGCTTGATTAATTAATATTATTACGTTAAAATCATATTAATAATTAATTTAAAGACGCAAGATTTAATCAAGTATAAAGGAGGGATGTATTATTACAGATGGAGGAAACTTGTTAGGAGATAAATAATTACTATTGAATCAAGTAATTATATTAATGCCTATTTAGTAGAAGTCGATCTAGTTAAGAATTATAATTTACAACTGTAATAAAAGGGACATTCGGTGTGAATATAATATTGTCCTTATAAAAATATTTTTATTCCGTTTGACTATAGGAGTTATCGTAATTTGATATGTTAGGAATATCCTAACTTTGTCGCCTAGGAGTTTTATAGAAACTTAAGGTTTCTAGATAAATTTGTTCTATTCATCGTTCACATTAGAAAAATGTTTTAGTATAATTCCGCGTGGAACAACCTATTAAGTTGTCGCATCTAATTAAGCATAGGTTGCATATAATTAAGTGTAAAAAAAAAAAAAAATTGTCGTGTGTGTTTTTGCCCAAAAGTTTGGGCATGACATATTTTATCCTTGACTTCTAGCTCAGATGCAAGATCATTACACTGGCACACCTTAGTTTCTTCTTGTTGAGTCTTTAATTCTGAGACACATTTGTCAAATTCTTCAAGGCCTTTGATCAACCAGTTCTACTCCATAGTTACAGCATTCTTGAATAACTTGTACTCATTCCTCACTCTACTAAGTTCTTGGAGTGCACTAACAAGTTCTCCTTCAAGATCAACTCATGCTTCTTCTTCTTCTCCACCTTCACTATCACTGCCAAACACATCTTGTCAGTGGGATCTATTTGTCTTATCACTTTAAGATGTGTGCTCCTCAGTTTCTGTCTCTTGGACCATGAAGAGATTACTTTTTTCATCATTATTACTGCAACTTCTAACTGATCTGCCTTCTACACCCACACATGTATCTGTTGCACTCTTCTTCTTGCTTCCACAATCTAATCCAACATTGGTCACCTCATTAACATATAGATTCTTCAATCTATTCCACAAACTCTTTGTTGATCTACATCTGTCCACTTATGATGAGACATCATCTATTAACCCATGGAGTATATCCTTCATTGCTAAATCATTACACTAGTTTCTTCTTTCTGCATCTAAATCAATGGGAGGACTGACTTTACTAGGGAATCCATTTACAATAGACATCCAAACCTCATACCCTAATGAAGATAGGTAGACTTCCATTCTGTAACACCAACTAGAATAGTTAGACCCATTAAACACCAGAGCAGAGACTGACTCAAAACAACCCATTGTGTCCTTATACCAGAATCTACCCAAGCTAGAGAAATATTATCAACGAGAAACCTAAGCTCTGATACCAATTGTTGGACACAAGATACCACTAACAAGGGGTTTAATTAGTGGTTTCCAATTTCTTCAACCTTAAGCTCCTAAGTATCTGTACCAGTTAACATTCTTATACTTAGGAGGCTTGTTGATAAGATAAACCAAGACAATGCAATGCAAGCATACATAAGGGTACATCACATGACACCAGTATATACGAGGAAAACCCAAGATGGGAAAAACCTCAGTGAGAAATGTTGTTGGAGTGTACTACTCCAATCCAGCCTCACAATGGAAATTTGGTTACAATTTTGAGGGCACCAACCCAAGGACCACTAAACCTTGCACCAAGCTCCAACTCAGTGATCTTCAATGAACATAATCAATTACAAAAGTAATAGCCTTGTTACAAATGAACTTTGTAACTCTTCTACAAATATATTCACTCGATTCTCTATCCAATTCATTATCAGTTCTCTACTCACCCTCTCACTGCTGCAACCTTACAGGTTCAACCTCTTCTTCTTCTTTGTCGGTTATGCTCTCTTCTAGTTCTCCTTCCTCTTTGTTATACTTCTACTTATCACCACCGATCTTCTTCACTCAGTCAGATATCCACCATCTAAATACTGTCAGTTCTCTTTTTACAGGTTCTCTTCTATTTCTCACTGTGCTCTTCACTTTTCTGCAATCTTCTTTGCCTTTTCTTTGTCAGTTCTATCACCACTGGTATACTCCTCTCTCAGACTCAATGGCATACTACCGATTGCCTCACTATTTCTGGTTGAAATATTCAACCATGTTCTCTCTCACACTCAATCTCTTCTACTTCTTCTCATTGAGCACTTGATTGATTTCACTTCTTCACCAGCAGCACCACTCTCTCATTCAGTAGTATTTTTCATCGATTTTGAGTTGCATATTTATAAACAAGTCTTCTTGCCAAAAACCAATTCAAACTTTAGGTGGTTAGGATTTATTCATCGACCTCAAGGTAAACCAAATCCAATCAAATCTCTTTCAAGAGATCGACCACTTGCAATAAATCAATCAAACTCCACCAATCATGCGACTTCCAGTACATGTTTACTAAGTTTAGCAAACACGGCTCCTTCTTTAGTCTGCACTTGTCAAACACCTATGAAGCGATCATGCAGATAGCTTCACCTACCCTAATCAGGACCGAGAAACTCGACCTTGATCATGAAGTCATCAAATCAGATCTTTGTCCTTTGATCAGTCTCGAGTCGCACTCTTCTGCTCTTCAACCCATGAAACACACTATCAACATTAATGTCGGCCAGTTACCACCTACCTCACCAACAATACTTTCACCGTCCTATGCATGCATGCCACTTCACCTCCACATGGCCCCTTTCTCAGCATCCACCTTTGCTAGGTTGGTTATGTCAGTTTGGATAGGATCACCGACCAACCACACAACTCATCCTTCTTTTCTGCTCATTCTCTAACCCTGTCGGTATCTCTCACTTTGTTGGTTAGCCATCATGAATGCCCTTCTCTTCATCAGGTGAGAGCATTTCACCGGTTGATATAGTATATCTACTTTCTCTACTGCAGATACTGGTAGATATATTTACCAATGAATGACTCTCTTGTTTATGCACCAGTAATACCCTGGATGACTTCATGTCATCTTTCTTAAACTGTTATGCACCTCTAGAAACACTACTCTTTATCTGCATCCTGGCAACTCCATGTTTGTGACTGCAGACTCACTTGTGTTATTCTTCATTTGGCCGGTTCTCCTCTCAACTGATTTATACCAATATCAGACTCATTTGTCAAAGTGACAAACCCATCACACTTCAATTGTCCTGGTAGCACAATATGCCTACTCTTACAGATTCGGTGCATATCTTTGATTTCACGCACCTGAGGCATCTTTGTGATTCACTAGTAGATCTAGTGTGAGCCTTTAATCACCTGCCTTTAACACCTATGTCTTCTCTTGGAGAACTATGATGCACTCTATGCATAAAAGGAGATAATCTCCACTTACCAATAGGAGTGGATCCTTGCCATCTGCTTGTGACATTGCATCAATATGGCTTCCATGTTTGAGCAACACATCTTCAAATAGGCACATGTGATCCAGTTTGGGCACACTCATTGTTAGTCTTCTCTTCATCTGGTGGGAGTCCTGTAGATTGACATCCAATAGTATATCGGTGACCTGTACATACTTCTCCAGTGTTGATGTGATTCTTGATAACATGTCTCCTCTTCATTACAATCAATAGCCCAACATCTTGCTCTCTTGTTGGTTGGCAACAATGCACTGCTAATATGTCACTTACCAGTCTACAGACCTTATGTCCTCAACACAAGTCAACATTAACTTGTGTATCGATGACTCCAATGGTCACTATGCAAGATGACCTTCTCTTCTTTACTAGTAATACACCATTTCCGGTATCCATCAATGCCAGCACTGCTCATCAATCACCCATACCGATTGCCATCCTATACCAGTTGACATCAATGACAACACAATACCAATAGGTATGACTCTCATATTCCATGACTATATGCATAAGACCTTATAAGATTGTGTTGATGACATCTTAGCCAAATATGTTCTTCATACAGATCATGTTAAGATCCTTCGTCAAATCTTTGAGATAATTCATAAGTATAACATGTGTTTGAATCCTCGAAAATATTTTTTTGGTGTGGATAGTGGAAAACTATTAGGATTCATAGTTTCACATCATGGCATTGAGGTGGATACAAAGAAGATAGATGCTATTGTTAACATACCACCTCCTAATAATTTTTCCCAATTAAAAAGTTTGCAAGGAAAGATCCAAGCTATTCATAGGTTCATTTCTCAACTTGTGGATCATACCTTTCCCTTCACATAATTGCTTAAAAAGAATATCACTTTCTAATGGAATGAGGATTGTTGTCAAGCATTTGAAGACCTAAAAACTTATTTGGCCAATCCTCCTATTCTTCAGCCTAATGATCCTACTAAGCCTTTCCTTTTGAACACCTTTGCTTCCCCTCAATCTCTTGCAGCCCTATTGGCACAATATGATAAGGATGGTAGAGAATGCCCAGTTTATTACATAAGCCGCACTCTACTCAGTTATGAAGTCCGATATTTTGTAATAGAAAGACAATGCCTTGCTTTAGTCTTTGCAACCCAAAAGTTGAGGCATTATCTCTTGAATGTTGAGGTCCATGTTATCATTAAATGTATTCCTCTTAAGCATCTATTTTCCAAAACTGACCTCTCTGGACGCTTAGCTAAGTAGGTTATGATGTTGACTGAGTTTGACCTTAAGTTTGTCTCACAAAAGGCAATAAAGGGTCAAGCATTGACTAACCACTTAGTTGATACTCTTTCACCCTTCTCCCTACCTAATCCAAGTCATTTCCCAAGGAATGCATTTTTTCCATTGAGGTTGATGAGACTTGGGAATTGTACTTTGATGGCCCTAGGTGTCATATAGGATCAGGGGTAGGGGTTGTCTAAATCTCTCCTAAAAAGAAGCCTATTCCTTTATCATATTGTCTTAATTTCTTATGTACCAACAACCTTGTCGAATATGAGGCTCTTATAGCTAGAATTAAAGCAGCCTTAGCATTGAATGTGAAACATCTACATATTTATGGAGATTCTCAACTAATCATAAGACAAGTGATAGGAGTTTATCAAGCTAAGCAAGAAAAATTATCACAATATAGAGATCTAGCTATATCCTTGTTGCAAACATTTGATTCTTATACCATGGAGCCCATTCCTCGAAAAGATAATTGACATGTTGATGTGATGGCATGTGTTGCCTCTCTTGTGTCTCTAGATGACCCCTTAGTAGATCTTAAATTCACTATTCACAACCTCTTTACCCCGGCTATTGTTGATAATCCTAATGATGTGGTGTATTGTTGCATTATAGATTCTGATGAATGGTACTCACATATCGTGAGATATTTGAGTGATGGTACCTTTCCTGACTCTACAAATAAGAATACGAGGGCTAGGATTCGCAAATTGGCTGCTAGATACATTATCCTTTCTAATGTTCTTTATAGGAGGGGTTATAATGGTCTTCTCCTTCGATGCCTAAACAAAGCTAAAATCCTTATTGCTCTTGAAGAAGCACATTCAAGTGCTTGTGGGGGGCATTTCATGGGTAGATCTTTAGTTTAGAGATTTCTTTGAATGGGATATTATTGGCAAACCATGGAAAAGGATTCATTTCCGTTTATTTTAAAATGTCATCAATGCCAGCAACATAGCAATTTGATCCATGCCCCTGCCCAAGAACTTTGATCTCAAGTGGCATCTTGGCCCTTTTCTACATGGGGTTTGGATCTCATTGGTAAAATATCTCCTCCCTCATCTTAAGGACATACCTTCATCATAATTGCAACTGATTACTTTACAAAGTGGGCGGAAGTCATTCCTCTTCGATCCACTACCGCTAAAGTAATTTGTCAATTCATTTTGGAAAACATTATTTCCCGATTCGGGATACCTTCCACCTTAGTTTTGGATAATGGAATGTCATTCAAAAATAAGGATGTGACGAAGTTTCTCAAGAAATATCATATTCAACATAAATTTTCTACACCTTATTATCCTCAATCAAATGGTCAAGCTGAGTCTTCTAATAGGATAATTGAACAAATTCTTTGAAATATTGTAAACAAGCATGGTAAGGATTGGCATACTCAATTAACCTATGATCTTTTCTCCTATTGCGTGAGTGTACGTGTTGCTACGGGTTGTACTCCTTATAATCTTGTTTTTTGTATTGATGTCATTATGCCTTTGGAGTTAGAAATTCCTTCTTTGAGAGTTTCTCTTAGGGGTATAGTAGATGATGATTCCTATGGAGAGAAAAGACTTCAACAACTTGAGATGCTCTATGAATGACATATAAATTCCCTCGAACATATTCAACCTTATCATTAAACTTTGCAGAAAAGCTACAATGATAAGGTTATTCAACATTCCCTCTTAGTAGGTGAATTAGTCTTTTACGAGAATCAACGTAACGTGAATGCCTTACTTGAGGAGAAAGTAACATTCAGCCCTAATTGGCTTGGACCATACATTGTTGTTGAAGTCTTTGGACCAGGTGCTTACAAGATAGCAAATGTGGAAGATGCGCCTCTTAAGGAACCCATAAATGCTATGCACCTTCGTAGATAGTATGCCTGGTTCTCTCTCTCTCTCTCTCTCTCTCTCTCTCTCTCTCTCTCTCTCTCTCTCTCTCTCTCTCTCTCTCTCTCTCTCTTTGGTCTACTTTTTGTTCTCTCTCTGTATCTTTTCTTTCTTCAAAACTTGGTAATATGTTAGCATGTCTTCATTAAAGTATGTAGGATTAAATGATGTTATATTGTTTGGTCTATATTACTTCATTCTTGACAAGCATGTTTCATTACTTTATTGTTTGTCTTGGATTCTTTTAAGTAAATTGTAATAGATTTACATTTCATATGTGCTAGCATGTTATATAATTTCTTATGTGTTAAGTAGAATTATGTCATGTTGCATTTAATTAGAGTTGATTAAATCAGATTAGTCATATAGTTCTTAAGCTTAATACATTCTTCTTTTACATTGTCAAAGTAGCATTTAATTAAATACTTAGTTATTTAATTAAATCACACGTGTATCAATTTTATCATGAAGCATTGAGATATCAATCATGTGGAAATTAAATTAGGCATACATGTTCATCACTAAATATGTTACTTCTAATCTAAGCAATGCATATATTGTTAAAGCATTAAAATAACATGTTTGAGATAACATGAGCATAAAAAGATACATATCCATGAGTATCATAATATATACATCAATACAGCAAGATCATCTGCTATCCTTGGGACTAGTAGCTGGAGAATGGTGGCTAGATTCCCCCTCCTAATCTAGTTGTGGGGGTGGCCTCATGGGGGTGTATGATGATATGGACCACGAGTGGCTCCGCGAGGAGCTCCTGTGATCCCTCTCCATTATAATCCTATGGTATGTGGTTTCCTTTGTCTATGATGCTGCTAGGTCATTCTTTGTCTACCGTAATCTCTCTTGTAGGACCTCCATCTCCATCTGAATAGGGGAGAAAAGGTCCTCATTTTGTCCTGCACTCCTCTAGGATTTGTGTCCTACCTGTGAGGAACTAGAAATGTGTGTAGTCACAATGAGGTTTGTCACTACATTTTGACTAAGAGAGCGCCACTCATGGATGGTATGCGCAAGAAAGAGAGAAATTTGTATCAGTAACATTCTATATCATCAAATCTAAACAAGTAGGATACATAAATTAATCAATAAACAAGACACCTTGTGTGGATCTCTCTCTCGCTAGGGACTGTGGAAAGACACTGCCTGAGACTAGGACCAGCTAGGCTCTTCACGCTCGTACTGTCTTTGTACAATGGGTATGGGTCGATGGGGACTAAGATCGGGACCCATTATAGGGTCCTTCTCTACCTGTAATGGGAGGCTTGGTGGATCTAGGGCTATGGTGTCCTCCTCGGAGTGATGAGGTATTGCATCTGACTCATCATCCTCAATCTCCTCCTCCTCCTCATCTTCCTTATCATCATCATCCTCCTCCTCATCCTCCTTTTCCTCCTCCTCCTCTCCTTCCTCCTCATCATCTCCATCTTGATCTCCCTCTCCGATGTTAAGATCATCTCTATCTCCGCCTACCTCCTACTCTCTTGTGTCGTCAACCTGATCATCTGAGCCCTCCTCAAATGTATTAGATCCCTCTTTGTCGCTTGTATATCTCCATGTTCTGGCATTCCCTCCAGGGAGGTCTGCTAGGAATATGGCTCCAAGGTATGTTCTCCCCCACCATGTGATGTACTGCTAGTGCGTGCCCGCATTATCTCTATAGTCTGTTGCAATGTCTTGATCTGACCCATCTGAGTTTGTGATGTCGATCTCATCACTGGTAGGCCTAGGAATGGCTCCTAGCCTCAACATCATGTGTGAGTGTCAGATGTACACAGGCACATTAGTAGGAAAACACTTCTTGAACTTGAACTATTGCCGAAATTGATCGAAGTAGAAGGGAATGACTATGTGGTTGTACCGCACCTCTAGTAGATGGTTCCTTTGCATGATGAGCAATTGTCTGTGTATCTTTGCCCACAAGTACATCCTAAGGTAGGGTCTCCATATGACTCCTCACGTTGTCAATCTATCTAAGGTCCACCTCCAATGCAAGAGATCACCAAATCACCACTCACGGGTAAGTGGATAAGCAAATACCCCAGGCTACTCTGGGACTAAGTCTATAGGGACTCCAGCATACCTAGTGTAGGTAATATGCTCAAACAGTAGCGTGCATGTCATCAGGTTTCATCCCTACCCAAATAAATACTCCCCAAGGTTGTGATAGAGATACACAAGTATGCTCCAACCCCAAGAGTATACCCTCCTATGTCTCTCCATCACCCGAATAGTGTAGATGAGTCCTCCATGCATGTGTGTGTTGCACCCATTAGGGCACATGGCTAATGCAAGGGTCATGATCATGAGTCGCCTCGCTAATGGAACCTTGCGATTAGGGTGTAGAAGCCAACTGACCATGATATGGCCCCTCGTCTCATCAGGTATCACGCTTCCCATAGCATACACCTACTCTCTCCTATAATCCTCCTCAGTACAATCAGATCGATATCTCACGGTCTCCCCCCTAATAGGAAGGCACAAGATGTAGTATACATCCTCGAGGGTGACCATCATCTCCCCAACAAGTAACAGGAATGTCGAGGTGTCTACATCCCATCTCTCCATCAATTCCATCGACATCACAAAATGGAATCTGATGGTTGACATATTAATCTTACCACAAGCCCACCATATGTAGCAACTCCCTCTCCCCCGGTGTCAGCCATGGGATGTGCTCCTGAAGGCTTTGGAATGTGAGCCCGATGGTATTCTCATGGATGTATGATAGTGTCTGCAAAAGCAAAACATTTTCTCATCAGTAATCGATCATCATCATCATCATCATCATCATCATCATCTAATCAAAGCATTCATTTTGTCTATTCCTACATTCAATGGTTTGATCTCGTGTCGCCACTAGTCATCCCAAACAAGGACCAAGGCACCCTGAGTGGACCAAGGTGACCAGGTGGGACCAGGGTGCCCCCTTGGGACTAGGGCACCCTAGGACCCCAAGGTGTCCAAACAAGGGGGCATGGACTTGGTTTCGATGATGACATCACAATCTTCAAATCACTAAAAGCGTGAAAAGTCAATAGCGAGTCTATGACAAGTCAAGTCACCTCATCTAAGGGTTGGCTGGCAAGTACGAACTGGCACAGGATCTCCATCCATGTAGGTCACTTGGGTTGGCATCGAGGAATGATGGCGAATAAGTGGGCTCCTCTACAGTGAATAGTACCAAAAATGTCAAAAAGTGACAAACGAAGGTGTCACTTTCATATTTATGAGGTATGCACTTTTTCATTTTTTTATGCTTTTAAGTTAAAAACCCTAATTTTTGCACTTTTCCTTCAATCTATCATGTCTCAAGCTAGAGAGCTCCAATTTCACACTGTCAATAGCATTGAAATCATGAAATATCTCTCTCACTCCGCATTGGTTCCATAAAGCACTTGGATGCACAATCGAGCCTTGTTGTGAACATCTTCATCAAAATGTTTATCACAATTCATTGTGGTAAACATGATACCCTATTTAATCTCACTAATAAGCAAGCTGAAACAAAGGGCATATAGCTACCCACAAATTTCATCACTTTCCTTAGTAAACATTAGGTGATTTTATGATCTAACATGTGGTTTTGTAGGGTGTGGTTCCTAACTGTGTACTGCAAACACCAATGGGGGCTTCGTATGATAACTTATGCCTATATCCTTTTTCAAAAGATGTTTACATTTCTGTACTTTAGCTTGCATATGCACGTAATGTCATATGACCGCTAAAGTGAGGGCTAAATGTAATGTCGTAAATTGTACACCCTTGCTAGCATGGTACAATTCCACACTTAGTTTAGCACCCACCTTAGTGTGTTTGCATCTTGCATTCTAATTTACCTTTAAGCATTTAATTAATTGATTTAATTAAATATAAAGTAATATTTCATCACTTTATACATCATTAAATTGGGCCCTTTACCCTAAGTCTACCCATTTTATTCCTCCTATGAATCATTTAATCATAAACCCTAATTATGTCCTATTTTGATCTTGTAGGCCCGACTTTGCATATCAAAACATCTCGAAATCAACTATAACTTTGGGATTTGTCCTATTATTATCATATCTAACGATCTTGAAATTTTGGTGAAAATTTGGTCGAAGCGTGGTGGGAATGCACATGGTCCTTGGCTTTTTCCCCAAAATTTTGAGAGCATAATCTCTAAGGTTTCATACTTAAAAGCTCTCTTTCTTCATTTGAAGGGGCCTTCTTCTAAGAATCTAAGAGTGGGTTTTTCAAGAATAAGAGCCTTCTTTACAGCAAAATAGTAGATCTTTGAAGTCTTAAACTACATTCAACATTCATCCACCAAACATTCATCAAGCATTATTTTATCAATTGGGGGCTTTTGAAGATGTAGAAGAACAATAGGAGATCACAGACTGATGATTGGCTTGTACCTCTCTCTTGGGGTTGGGTATGGTTTCATGTTGTTTTCATGTCTTTGCATAAGCTTTATTTTGATTCATATTCATGCTTTAGATCACTTTGCATCATGGATTTTGAGCATTTACTTTGTCAATTATAAGCAATTAGGGTTTACTCTTTAGGATTCCTCTAGATTATTTGCTTTCATTTTAGGATCTTGCATGTACAAAAGGTTCTTGCACACACATTTTCAGTACATTATCAACTATTTGTGGAGGTGGAAATCACCAATATAGCCACCCCAAACCCTATTTTACATATTCAGAAATAGGTTCGGATCCGAGCATCACTGAAATTTTTGAGACTAGAAGAGCACACAAAGACAGTTTTTGGTATCTCAACAAAAAACCTAATGATAGGGGTGTGCCGCCCTGGTCCAGCCTAGGATAGTGGTGTGGTGCCATGGTCCTACCCTCTATCAATAGGATTTGGCAAAACAATGTCTTGTAGGCTTCAGAACCCATCTTGTCAGTTGCAGCTCCAGAGTTGCAGAATCAGGACAGTGGCATGGCACCCTGGTCCTAGACATTTCTGCTCAGATTTTAAACACAGGTGCACCTCTAATTTTTCCTTTTGATCTATAGTTTTCAGCAGTATATCAGTTGTCCTTTCCTCTCTCTCATTTATAGATAGGGAATAGAAAACCTAAGAGGTGATCCTCAAATCTCTCTTCCACACAAGAAGTAGCTCAAAGTGTGTCACCACCCTAGGCTCTTTCATATTCTGTGAGTGTGTATGAGAGTGGGATTAGGGTTTTCATGCTTAGTCTCACTTTTTTCTCCTACACACTTACTGTAGACACATAAAATTGTCCAATCTAATTAAATAAAGATTTTTTATTTAATTAAATAAATATTTTTTATTTAATTAAATAAATATTTTTTATTTATTTAATTATTTTAGCCTAATTCTTCTATTAAATAAATGAATCTTTATTTTTTTAATTAATTAATTTATCCTCTTCTATCTTTATTTCTCATTTAAATAAATACATTTATTTATGTAAATTATCTTTCTCCTAAATTAAATAAATACTTTTATTTATTTAATTGATCCCTTTTTCTATTAATTAAATGAATCTTTATTTATTTAATTAATTCATTATCCTTTTCTACCCATGACACATATCATTCATCACTTAATTCCTACACTACCTACCCTCTTATTATTTTCTTATTTCCTCTACCTACCCTCTAATCCTAGCCAGCCCATCTGTCTTTTACACCTCTTAATTATATCCCTCCATTTCCTATAGTGTCTCCTATATAAGGAGATAATTCATTCATTATCAAGCTCTCCCAAGCATTCTAGCATCCAAACTTTCATATGCGATCAAGCCTACTCGCAACCACATTTTTTCGTTCTTTGTTGAGATCTTGTGCACACATAAAATCTGAGAGAAAATATATCAAGCAAGATCAATGGAGATGGGAAGAATGGAGATTCAAACCCTATTGGACATGTGATGGTATAATCTTTGTGATTTTATTCATTTGCATTTGTCTTAAGTAATCTTCATATGTTATGGTGGATCTTTGTTGTTATTAGGCTAGGGTTTCGTGGTTGAATCTATTTAGTCTTTCAATATTGTTGTTTCCATTTTTACCATAAACATTTTGGCATGCCCGGTGGGACATGGATTTTTTATATATATATATATATATATTTTTTTTGTACGTTTTTCTAACCCTATATTGTTGTTTTGTAAAACAATTTGGAGAATAACCTTGTGCAGCTAGGGTTTTGGACACAAGATCAAGATCTTGAAGAGATTTGATTCGATCTCACAAACAGCTTAAAATTTTTACACCAAATTTTGTTGGCATTTTTATAACAGTATCAAGAGCTTTCAAATAAAAATTCAGATCTTTTAGAGCATATTTGAATTCTCTATGAATTTTTTATGAATTTTCATAAAAAATTAATTGTGAGAGAAAATAAACATATTTTTTGGATTTTCTTATATTTTTGGAAAGCTCTCTGATTTATACACATGATTTGTTCTTTGTGATTTTAATTTTGATGCAAAATATTTCCAAAAAAAATGGATCTTTAGAAATTAGGGTTTTCATTATTTTGATCAGATCGCACAAACTGCTTTGAATTTTGGAATCAAATTTTTGTTGTAGGTCAAGAACAGTATCAAACATGCTTAGTAAAAAAATCAGATTTTTGGGAGAATATTTGAATTTTCTGTGAATTGTTTATTCATTTTTATAAAAAATTACTTTTGAGAGCAAATGAGCAATTTTTTTGAATTTGTTTACAGTTTTGGAAATCTCTCATAATTATACATAGGATCTATTCTTTGGGATTTTAATTTTTATACCAAATAATTCCTAAAAAACAAATCTTTAGAAAATTAGGGTTTTGCATTATTTTGCTCATATCTCACAAACTACTTGGAATTTTTGCAGGAATTGTTTTATGCAAGTTTAGAATGGTATAAGGAGTTTCCAGTAAAAAATTCATATTTTTTGGATCAATGTTGCAGTTTCTATGATTTTTCATAAAAAATAAAGTTTTGGAGCAAATTAGAAACTTTTTTGGATTTTCTTACATTTTTGGAAATGTCTTGAAGTTTTACAGGTGGTATGTTTTTTATGATGCAAAATAACTCATAGAAAAATAAATATTTGAATCTATCAAAAAAATGTCTTATTGAAGGCCCCTATTTCACAAAGTCTTTTGGATCTAAAATTTACCTAACTTGTGTGCTTGCGGGAGGGGTATTATTGCAAAACTACTAACAAATCTTTGTTGCAGAATTTTGGCAAGGGTTTTATTTTGATATTTATTGTTTGTCTTATTTTCATAGACTAGCAAACACTTCAATTGATTCACTAAAATTAAACCAGTGTCTTTTGTGTCTTGGGCAATAGGCTCTTTGTGTTTAATCTTTAGAGGGCCTCCCTCCCCGTATGGTCATTACGACTACTAGTGAGGAGGGAATGACCCAAGTGGTAGTGATGAAAACCCACCTCTTTCGAACCACTATAAATAATTGTATCCATGGTGAAAGTCATGGGTGACATGTGTTGATTAATTCATACCGACACTATGTCTCCCCATAAACTTGTTTGATCAAGTTTATTTGATCAATAGTAGGGTGTAACCCCTACCGGCTAGGAGCCTTCTATATTTACAGAGCTGAAAGTGCCACATGTATGGCCACATGAGCATATTCCTTTACTAGCACCTTTTTGTTTTAGAAAACCAAAATCCTTCTAGTTGTTGGGGCAGGAGGTTGGACCTCTAGAGCGGCCCACACACATACGGTTCTTAGTAGAGATACATAGTTCACCACAGGAAGTTTTCGTGGGGACTGGTGCTTGGTTGCCCCAGATTAGTGAGTGTCGAGGGTGGATCCAATGGGGTCAAGCATCTAAGTATCCTGTTTAAATAGTGTGGCCTCAGGGGAAACCCCATGTGGTATCAACAACTATTGTCCTGGCCAACCATAATAATTATGCTTGTCTTCTTATAACATTCAAACATTTATGATCAAACATCAAAACATTATGTCTTTTGTGTCTTCAAGTGTATGCAAAACATTTTTACATCAAACAACACACTTTTCTTTAAGTCATTTTGAATCTAAACACTTGCAAACATTGAGTCCTCATCAACATTGTGTCCTCTTGACACGACAAATAGTCAAAAAAATTCAAATTTTGTCACAACAACTACTTTACAAATTGGAAAAATTTCACTCAGATTCTCAAAAACACGTCTGTGTTTTGTAACCACGTCTTTGTAGGACAGAAACGTGTCTATGTTATCATAAGGAAAATTGTATTCACAAAATTCTCAGAAAACACGTCTGTGCAATGTCTAATCACGTCTATGTTGGGTAACCATGTTTGTGAAGTATACAGGTACGTTTGTGTTCAGTATTGGAAAAATTTATAGTCCAGCAAACAAGAGCAATCAATTTCAGAATTCTTGAGCTTCCTAGGTTATCTCTTCGAGTTTTCATCTAGAATTCAGTCTATTTTTTGGTCTCATAAAGTTCATCGTTACTTTACACCTTGCATTACATTCACATTTGTCTAAATTTGGATCAAAAGGTCACTTGCTTGTCCTCATCTTTCTTTGTCAACACACTACATACAACAACATTTTACTAAGTGGTCCCCCATCAAGGTCTATCACCTTTGTGTCTCATTTGGTCTTACTTAGAGTCAAGGTCAAGTTACCTCATCAAGAGAATCTATCATCTATTTGGAAGCCACGCCTACTCTACTACATACATACATGGTCTTACACTTTGGACATTGCGAGTACACCTCAAATTCATTTACATTCCATCCAACTCTTGGTCTTCCATACTTTTCCATTTTCATCTAGTCTCACACATCTTGGTCAAGGCCTAGTTCATGGTTGAAACTCATTCCCAAAAAGCTAGGAGAGAAGCTAAAGAGGCTCAAGAGTCTGCAAACATGAGTAGCTATGAGTATGACAATGATATCTTTTTCAATTCTGATCATACCACATTACCTGATATGGACATCTATAGAAACATTCAGAATGTTGAGAACATGGATAATACAAACAATAGAGATACAATGACAATGTGGACAACATCTCAATACATTTTGCAGAAGTGGAGGAAACTATCGTGGATCCCCATTTTAATAGATTGGTTGAAGAGATTATGAGAAGAGATAGACAATATTTCCTACAAGTGATGGCACAAAGTGGAGCTAAAATACCTCATGATTTTAACATGTCTCAAATAGTGGAAAATTGACCTACTCAAGAAAGTCAACTCAACATGGATCAAAGGAGACCTAATAGTGGAGGTACTAGAGGACCATGTTTCATGCATGAGTCACCATCATTCTTGTTTCAAAAACCTGAGATCCGAAATACACATGGTCAAGCTTATGATACTCACGAAAAAGCATCTCATGAACAACTCCGTCTACATAGACCATTATGGAAGTCTTATGCAGATAAATACACTCAATTGCATGCCAATGTTAAGGACCAACCTCCAAAAGAATTGGATATCCAAAGGCATGCTCAAAATTTGGACACAAGAAAACCCCATGTCAAATTTGGGGGCACTACACAAGAAAAAACTCATGACATGCCTATAGAATATGATATACATGGACAAAACAGATATCTCATTCCTCATTATGACTCTATACTAGGTGTTTCTTATACACAGTATCATTATAGACCTCCTCCATATGAACATGTTTATGATCAATACCATCCATATATGCAGTATCCTCCTCCTCCACCCAGTGGCTCAGGCATGGGATATGGTCCAAGAAGTCGGTCTCCACCCAATAACAATTTGAAACAGTAGATAAAGGACTTACAAAATAAAATGAAGGACATTAATACACCAAAGCCAACTTACACAATGAGAGACATATGTCCCTATCCATTTGACAAAAGCATTCCAATGCCTCCTTTTCCTACACATTTTGTGACACCAAATTTTCATAAATACAGAGGCAAAGGAGACCCTAAGGCACATATAAGATAGTTTTTCACAGCTTGCATTAAGGTAGCAATAGAAGAAACATACTTGATGAGATTGTTTCCACAAAGCTTAGGTGAACAGATATGGAATGGTTCTCCCAACTTCCACCTGGAATAAAGTCATGGGGTGATCTAGCAGAAGCTTTCATATAACATTTCTCCTATAACATAGAGACAGACATATCAATTACCACTTTATGCATCACCAAACAAAAGGGTGGGGAGTATTTTTCATCATTCTTACAAAGATGGAGGAATTTAGCCAGTAGGTGCTCTTGTAAAATTCCACAAAAACAAATGGTAGAGATGTTTACACAAAATGTCAACAAAGAAATTGGTTATGACTTGAGGAAATCTTGTTTGTCCACTTTCAAGGATGTCATTGAGAAAGGCTTAGCAACAAAGAAGGTCCTAATTGAGCAAGGCATCATCAAAATATTCAAAGAAAATAAAGAGGACTTTAAAGGAAAAGACAAGCCATGATTTTGGAACAAGGACAAGAACACAGTAAATGATGGTGTTGTTGATGCTAACACAGTGAGACCCAAAATCATTCTTTCTGGATAAAGTTCTACAAATAATCAAGTGAATATTCAAACAACTTCAAAACCATGAAGGAAATACACCTCATTGGGAGAACCACTTGAATCAACTTTCAACAAGCTAGTGGCAAACAAGATAATAACAATTTTAGACAATCCTCCATATGAGCCAAAAGTCAAACCAAATTGGTGGAATGATGATGAGTACTGTGAATATCACAAGAGCAAGGGACATAAAATAGGAAATTGTCATTGTTTGAAGAACATTATACAAGATCTTATTAATAGAGGTGACATCAAGATCAAAGAACATTCATCCAATTAAGAACATGAGATGTTTAAGGAACCATTCCCTAAACATGACAAGGGAAAAGCCAAAGCCATAGATGAGCAGACCAACTATACTAGAGCATCCTATAACTATGATTCAACTGTTAATCACATTTTGATGGACAATTATATCTCTACCATTATCATCAAGGATAAAACGCCTGAAAATTCTACCCAAAGACCCAAATTTATCCTAAAAGGCATTGGACCTTCTTTTGAATCTACCTCTGAATGTAATGTCACAACTCGTCGAGGTAAGGTCACCCTGCGAGGTGCTCCACCTAAAACCACCATTTCCTCATCGACCAAATCTGAGTATGACCTAGTAGAACAGTTAGGGAAGACACCCGTACTTATCTCAATTCTAGAACTATTGTGTATCTCTCCTTCGCATAAAGCCATACTCAAAAAATTCCTAAGAGAAACCTATGTATCCACTGATCTGAATGTGGACCAATTTCAAGCCATGATGGGATACCTTTTTGTTCCACATTCTATTAGATTCACTGAAGCTGACGATGCATTTGTAATCCAACCGCATAATGCACCTTTACACATTGAAGTTTTCCTACACAAACATCGAATAAAATGAGTCCTGATAGATGGAGGAGCTGGTCTGAACATTTGTACATCAAATACTCTTAAGAAATTGGGATATTCTAAAAAGGCTGTGAATTCTACACATACAATCACCATTAAGGCATATGATGACAAAGAGCTCTCATCCAAAGGCACAGTCACTTTACCTCTCAGAGTTGGGCCAATGACGAAGGATGTGGTATGTCAAGTCCTTGATTTAGAACTCACATACAATATACTCTTGTGATGTCCATGGATTCATGAAATGAGAGTTGTTCCATCAACATATCAAAAATATATCGAGTTTCCACACAATGGAGTTGAAGTGACCATCAAATCTGATTCAAACCCATTCATATATTGCAACAATATGTGACCTAGATCAGAAATAACAATCCCAGTAAATCGAGAGGTTGTTCCTTCATTAGCATATGTTGATCCAAAATCCTTGAAAGCTTATACTTCAAAACAAGCAGAGACCAAAGAAAAGTTCAAGATTAAAGACATGGGATATGGTGAGTATATCTTTCATGTTGATAAACTGTCACTATCTTCTAAGACATTCAGTAGATAGGAAGAGTCTACAAGAAATATGCAAGACCAAGGAATTATGTGTGAACCACCTAGTGTTGTGGATACTAAATCTGAATGCAAATATCCTCTAGTGGTGCAAGCAGCTCTTGATATCAATAGTCCTAAGAGTGGTTCCAACTAAGAATCTATAGAGTGTATCTCTAGCCCTCTTGAGAGCTCACGGAGCTTTACCATTTCATCCATTCATTTCATTTCCACTCCTCTCTCATACTTAAATCAACAAGAATTACAAAAGCCCTTACTCATTGGGGATAAAAAATTAAGCCTTGAAAAGAAAAATCTAAAAGTAAAAAATAAAGAAAAGGCCTTTAGTCCAAATCAAAATCAAAAGCTATTGGACTCTACAAAAATCAAAGTAAAGGATAAAAATCCTATGAAATAAAAAGAGCAAGAGATGATCTCCCCTAATACCAAAATAATTGAGGGCAAAAGTTCTACAATTTAAGTCAAGAATCAAACTTGTTGATCCTAAGTCTCCATCATCCTGTTATCACTGTTTAAAATGAGTTTTCCTTTCCCATAAATCAGCTAAGTTTTGAAATTTGATCTAGACATGCTATCAATTGCTTCAGCTCTATGTTAGGTCCTAGGGGTTTAGGGTTTTAATCTTAAATTGTTCAATGTTTTATCAAAAAACCCTATGGTTTCTATTTCTTCGTTACTTTATCCACTTAGGTAATGGGTCTCAGGTTCATAGGAAGTGTCCCCCCTTGTCATTTGCCTAGGTGGTCATTTGAATTAATCGTAAAATTTTACGCCTTATATATTTTCCTCCTAATGTGGTCGGGCCCAATAAGTTGTGCGCATCTCTCAGGAAGATCTATGGTTTTCGTTGTTTCATTAGGCGAAGTTGCGTGTGGTTTTAGACCCGTGAAATGGCAAAAAGGAAATGCGTTCTAAATGGCGATTTTGGTCTAGTTTAAAGAGGTCTCATCTTGTCCAAGATCCAACAGCTGGCGTTATTTCACAGCCTGAACTTGCAAGTGAAATACCTTTCATGAAATGGCGAAAGTGTTTGGTGGGACCCTGCATGCGAGGATTTTCTAAGGACTAAAAAGTGATCAAGTCCAATCAGATCCGACGGTTCGCGCTATTTCGCAAGATGAAAATGTTCAATAGTTATCTTTCGCGAAGTGACAAAATGACATGGCACTCCACGTAGACAATCCAGCTGGTCGAGAGGGTGGGTAAGGTGGATACACATGGCAAAGGTCACAACAATCAGCAAGCCAGGTCTAAGGGTTAAAAGAAGGTGGGTCATGCCGCGGAATAAGAGGTGACCTGGCAGATAAAGGTGGCAAGGATGAGGTGGAACCCAGTGAATAAAAAACTGACATGTCAACTTTTAAAGTGACTGGATGCCAGGTGTTTGAGGTTAAGTCAGAGGGCCCACATTTTCCAGAGTCAGTTCAGATGGTTAAGCATCAAGTAAGTAAAAAATAATCAAACGGCCCGCGTGAATTCACAAGGGTAAGATGCTCATACTTTATGCCCTACGAAATGGCGAAAAGGTTTTTCGTCCCCAAAGACAGATAAAACATGAGGTTAAAGAAGGATCAACTTTGTTTTGATCCAACAGCCGGCGTTATTTCACAGTTGCGAGATGCTTGAAGGATATGCTTCAGGAAATAGAGAAAGTAAAAAGGGTTCATCCAGGTGTCAAGCTAGATGGTGACGTGTTCATCGACACGTGGCTTCAGAAGAAGTTAAGGGCCCGCCAAGGTATAACTGGTGGTAAAAGGGAGAGACACATGGCTGACGTTGAACTAGGCTTGAACGGTTTTCAAAAACCAGCAGTCGAATGCCACATAGTAACCAGTAACCAATGAAAAGGTGGCCTAAGTAAAGCAAGCATAAAGGGTTTCCCTCAAAGGATTGTCATCTCCAATCTGATCCAATGCCTCATGTTGTTTCGTGGCCCGAAGTTGAAAGATGTTTAAGCTCTGCGAAATAGCGAAAGACCGCTAGTAGTCAAGGCAAAGGCGCGGTTGATGAAGATGTCGATGGTCCCGGTGACAGTTAAATGCCGAGCAGTTAAAGTTGCATCTAACGTCTGACGTGGCTTCACGAAGGAGAAGTGCTCAAAAGATAAAGTCTACGAAATGGCGAAAAGGAGGTGGGCCCAGTGCGAAGGCAAGACTATTAAGTCAGTGTAACGGCCGATCAAGTTTCTTTTGATCGAACGGTTAGCGTAATTTTGCCTAACGAAATTGCCTGAAGGTTATGCTTCATGAAACAGTGAAAGAGCGAAAGGAAAGAATTGCAGGAATGTTGTGACCTATTGGAGCGAAAATTCAAATTCTCTCAGGAATTCAATTATGAAGGGACGGCCGAAGCATGCAGAATCAATGTCGCAGTTAAGACCCTGGGTACCATATATGATCTCCTGTCGATTGAGTAAAGGTATTGTTCAAAAGAATTGTTGCAGAAGAGCAGATACAGAGCTATTGTCTTCAAATACAGAGCGAGTCAATTCAGTTGCAGAGTGGATTCCTTCGAGCTAAAATCAGGTTTTCTTGTACTCTTGTGTGGCAATCTCTTTGTGGTATTTTAATTAAAGTCTTGATTTGTCGCTGAACCATTTGGGGATAGTTGTTTAATTGCTTGCATTTTCAAAATGGCACCTAAGAGAGAATTTTTCAAGAAAGTCAATTATCAAGAGAGGGCCATTTGTGATGATTTTCTTGAGCAGTTGATGTTGTCAACTAATCAGGCATCAAAGGTAAAAGAATCAATACCTAGAGCTCCTCGTTTGAAGATAGGAGAAGGGCTATATGATAAGGGAAACTGGTTGAGAGATCCACAGGTCGGATTGTCTGGGTTGGGGTTATTTAAAGTTGGATTTGGAATGAGAAATTCTCCAGCCCCGCAGAATAGTATCTAGGAGTTAGATGTAGGGAAGTTGGTAGTTCCATGGGTATTCATGGACATGGATCTATTGACTCAAATTGCACATAATTATGATCCAGTCACAAGAAGCATTAGAGACATAAATGGGAAAGCTCTTATTGAAATTAATAATGAAGAGTTCAAAAGTGCTTTTGGGCTAAATGAGTTTAGAAATTTTCTAGAACCTATTAACTTCAAATCATTAGCTCAAGTATACGGTGCACAAAGGAACCACCTTAGGAGTGGGCCTCTCAAGGATTTTTTTGTGAAGATAGGTGGGTTGACGGTTGTAGGACCCAACACTGAAGAGCCCTTCTCATTGAATCTGTTTACCCTTAGGGCTAAGAGAATGTATTGGTCACTCTGTCAGATTTTGGGAGAAGATGCTGAGATAAATATGCCCAATCACTACTTGCTAATGATTGCTCAGATTCTAAATCCTTCCCTTGCAGTAACATTTGACTATGCTTCTTTCATTACTGATGCTATCCATGGAGGGTTAGTAGGAATAAAAAATGGGAAAGTGGATAGGCCTTTCGGATGGTATTCACTCCTCATGCATCTATTTATGTTCAAAGGTGGTGATTACTTTGCCATTGAATTGGACCTCATAAAGGAGAAAGAGGGAGAGAAGATGTCAGTGCAACTATGGAGTACTGTGTTGTCATGGGACAGAGATGATGCTAGTTTCTTAAAATTTGATAAATATTTTGCATCAAAGATTAGGACTCTCCTCTGCTCAGAAAACCCAAGAATCCCCAAGGTTCTTTTGGAGTTTGTTAGACCAAAAGAATTTGCAGAGAGTATAAAGATTGTTCATAATTGGGGTGACATTTATCTATACCCAGTCTCAACAGTTTTCAGAGTTTTTGGTTTTAGAGGCACTCCATTCTTGTTGCCCTATCAGGTCCCTCTCAAAGTGGGAATAGCAGAAGTCCTCAGATAGATTGGTAGTGTACAAGAGGCAGAGCTGACAGGCAGGGGTAAAGGGACTATTTTCCCTACAATTACCGTAGCCCATCAATTTATAATAACCAAGGGAGGTTGGAATTATTTTGAAGACTTTCTCAAACCTTATAATTTGTCAACTGCAGTATCCAGGTGTGTTGATCCGGAAGACTTCTTCAATGGCATGTTTAGAAAGAGAGCAGTGTGCAGAGGTAGATCCCATCAATTTCAGTTTCCTGAAGACCTCATTAGAAATGAGTTTGATCTAGATGAGTAGGAGCTGAGGAAAGAAAAATGGGTGGCTTATAAGAAAGCCTTAGACTTTGTGCATCAATTTGATGCCAGCTATGACCCATTGTCTAGCTTTTTCCCTTTTGAGGAGAAAATAAAGTTTTTAATTGTTTGCTTTGAGGATGTGATGGAGACCCTGAAAGAAAAGAGGGAAGCTATGATTAAAAGCAACCCTGAAAAGGAAAGAATGATTCTAAGTAGGTCTGCCTCCACCAAAGAAATCCCTCCTGGTGATTATACACTACACAAGAAGTCTAGTTATAGTGTGTTGATGCCTACAACAGGGGAGCCCTCTACCTCCAAAGGAAAGAGGAAGATACAAGATGTCATTGACATCCAAGAGAGCCCTAAGAAGCAAAGAGTAGGAAAAGAAGTACAATCTGATACACCTTTGTACTCTCCATCTCAATCCCCTATTCACATAGGAGATAAGCAAGCAGCAGCTGAACAACTGATATAGTTAGGCAGTCTAGGAGAAATTGCCTATACATATGATGAAGTAGAGGAAGGTATGCCAGAAGAGCCTCTTGCTGCTGAAATGAACATTACTACCACTGAACTTAAAGGCCAGGAGTGGGATCCTAAGATAAAGCAGGCCAGTGATGACTTCTTGGCTGACAATAATTTTGTCACATCAGGAGCATTTATGCAGTTTGTATGGAAACAAAATATAGATAAATACAATGCAAGATGTGAGAAGAGAAAAGGTGAGCAGCCCAACAAAGATCTAGCTCTGGTGGAGGAGGAAATAAAACAAGAAATGATGGAAGAATTTAAGACCATCACTCCTAAGCAAGGAAGAGATATGGTGGCACAAGCTGGAGTGCTTATTCTCCCTGAGTGGGACATAGCAGATGCCCTGGTATTAGAGGCAGTGAGGAAAGAAACCAAGCCCATGGAGGGAATTACTTTCAGCAAAGATAATGTTGCACTCATCATGTGGTCTCTCAAGAGAGATGAAAATAAGAGAAGCAAAGATACCCCAGGGTCAATCTACCTTGGTGGAATGATAGTGAAGAGAGTGCAGAACACAGGGGTGGTAGAAGCTACTAGCACTGTGCTAGAGACTGCAAAATTTAGTGTTGCAGTAGCAGAGAAGGAAGCCAAGGAAAAAGCAAACATCCAAGTCAAGTTGGAGACAATTTTGAAGGCCTATAACAGTGCTAAGGAGGAGGTCAAAGGTAAGGATAGCATCATTGCTAAGTTGCAGAGCCAGTTGACAGGACAGTACAATCAAGGTAAGTCTTCAACACTGATGATCTCCTCCTCTCCTACAAGACCTCCACCTAGCAGCCCCATCATTGAGTTCCCACCATCTCCAGCACCTTCTAGCTCCCAAATGATTGAGATTACTCCTCAAGAGCTAGAGAATTTGAAACAGGCTCAGGCCTTGTACGCCAAGAAATATGAGGAAAGAGTAAGAGCTACTATTTCAAGTTTTGCAGATACATTGAGTGCTTCACCGTTACATAATAATATAAGAAAGATTTTGGATATGTAGAATGAGCTCAATGGAGATAAGGCCATTTTGACACCTATTTTTGACAGGTGGAGGCCTAGAGAGAAAGACTTGGAGCTTATTTGTGCATCTTATGATGAAGCAGGGGTTAATCCTATCATCAAATCCACTTGTGACACCACCAAAGACCTAGTAAAATTAGCAGAAGGGGTGGATAATGCTGATAGGAAAATCAACTTGTACAAAAAGGAGTATGCTGAGCAGGTTTTTGAGTTTCTCCCAGGAGTTTTTGTTAGCCCAGATCAACTGAAGGACAAACAGGTGTGCCTCAAAGAATTAGAGGCCAAACTGTCCGCCAGAATTAAAGGAATTATTGATTTAGATGATGCTTCCTTCTTTGTTGTGACAATTCAGGAGATAGAGAAAATCAAATCTCATTATGGTTTTCTCAATTCAGAAGTCAACAAGATGAGAAATTCCTGGAAAAGGTTGACCAAGGCTAAGACAAAAGTGATTAATTTTGCGTGGACAACTGATGATGTGTATAATAAATAAACAAGAAAATATGCCATCCAGGATGTAGAGCAGTTAGAGGGTGCTCCTGAACAGTTAGAAGAGGTTGCAACCGGACAGCGAGTTGAAGAAGCTACAGAGGTCGAAAAGGACTTGTAACTATTTTTGCAAAAGGCTTTGTAACTTCTTTTGGAAAAGGAATGATTGTAACAAATTCTCCTAGGAAAGTCTGAAGCTATGTGCATCCATATTGTTATAAATGGATACAAGAACTAAGAGTAGAGGGATCACAAAGAATTGTAAGAAAACGCTGCAGAAATTTATATCTGAGCTTTTCTGAGTTTAATGGAGAATATTCCAAAGTTTTTGTAATACTTTCTTGAAGAATATATCAATATACAGACCATTGGCTTTGAGTAAAACTTTGTGTCATCTTCAAATGTGTTTGCAATTGTTTACTGTTTCATTCTAAATAATCCAAGGTTATTTTGTTTGAATGGGGTTGTAAGGCAATTTTCAGTAGATGTGTTTGCTAGCTTTTTCTCTTTAGGAGGGAAATTAAATATGCGGGGATCACTACTACCAGTAAACTCTCTATAGGATACTTTGAATCTTGATGAGCATGGTATAATTTGGTATGCATAAATTCTTATGTGTGTCAGGCATATATAAGGGTTGACAGAAGCCGAGCCAATGGGATGTGTGAAGATATTTTGTTTGGGGAATATTGTTTGAATTTAGATGACTCTATGACCTTGGATAAGGCACTGGTATAGATCGAAGTTGTCTATTACATGTTTGTAGGTCAAAATACTGAATATGAGTATAATTTTCATTCCTTTGTTTCAGTTATTTTCAAGGTGATTAGATCCACTGGTTTTCTAGACTGGTTTGTTGTGGATTTATCTTTCGAAAGTGTGAATTTAGTTCACAAAGGTATACCCGCCTGGACTCTGAGTAGGTCCAAAGTGTAGAAGGTTAAATCAAACCTTGTCATATGTTTTCCAAAGAGTTTCCTTCCCTTTGACATTTTTCCTACACAGAGTTTAATCATTTTATTATAAGGATGTTGAAGTGAATCAGATTTTGAAGACAACACATCCTATCCTACTTTCACTTATTTTCGCAATCATAAGCCTTCATCACTCATCCACTTGTTCTGCACATCCTTTCCCTTTCGGCGATACATCATGGACCTTTAATGGATCTTCCTTGAAGGACTTTGTTATTTGAGATGCCCAAACTTCTTTAGGTGACACACATATGGGCCTATGTAGTTCACACACTAGTAATTCTATCTTAGTTCCTTCATCGAGGAATACAGTCACTCGAGCTACACATCCTTCAGTCAAGGAACAATGCAGCTACGATCATAAGATAAAGTCTCACACATTTGAGGTGGGTGACTCAATTCTCAAAGGAAATCCTAAAAAGGCACCTACTTGAGTGTATCCTTTTGAGTAGCTTATCCAATTGACAATGTATGTTCTATCACAGAATTGTCAATTTCAACCTAATCCAATTGACAACATATGTTCTACCATAAAATCATCAATTTCTTTGGTACTCCTTGTTCATCACAAAGTGCCTCACTCTATCCTATCCTAGGGCCTCTGCTTGAATGTATCCTCTTCATTAGTTTCCTAATTGGCAACGTATGTTCTATAATAGAATTGTTAGTCCTAGCCCTATCTATTATGCTAGTCTTCCCTAGAGGACATGTTTGAGTGTATCCTCTCAGCAGCTTATCCAATCGACAGTGTATGTTTATCACATAACTGTCGATATGACCTTGAAGACATAAATGCGCATTCATGACACAAACATGCTTGCATACTTCACAAACGTTTCTGCATTTCACAGATGTGCCTAAAACACATAGGCATTCCTTTATTTTGCATAGACGTGCCTACCCTTCATAGACACACTTGCATTTCACAAACGCACTCGCATTTGACATAGATACCTTTCAAATCATAGATGTGTTTAAACCCTACATAGACGTGCCTAACCTACCCAGATGTGCCTAGCACAAACACAGACATGCCTAACCTACCCAGATGCCCCTGGCACAAACGCACACTGTTGGATACAATTGTTTAATTGTGTATTGTCTTTGATGTTACACAAATGTCATATCAGTCTACCGAGTTCAGAATGTTCGGCAAAGCAGTTAGACAGAGTCTACCGAGTTCAGACGATAAGAGAAGCAAGTTACAGAGTCTACCTAGCACTCCAGTATGCTATACCGAGTTCGCAGTCTTTATCGAGTTAAGTCGGTCTTCGAAGAATATGTGAAGGAAAGTCAGTCTTTATCGAGTTCGCAGTCTTTACCGAGTTCAGTCGGTCTTCGAAGAATATGTGAAGGAAAGTCAGTCTTTACCGAGTTCGCAGTACTTACCGAGTTTAGTCGGTTACTGAAGAATCAGCAGTGTTCACCGAGCATCAGTGAAATGTTTATGCAGCCGACCGAAGCAATATTTATTTATTGAAACTTGTATATGTAGCCGACCTATGTAATATTCATTTTAACTTGTAATTGGGCCGACTTGGTAACCTGAATGGTATATATGAGAGATCAAGTTGTGATTTCGAAGTGTGGTGAAGTATGAAAAGTATGGAAATGTGAAGGAGCAGAAATGTGCGAATTCTGATGAAGGATCAGTGATATCCTTAAGGTGCAAAAAAGATATATGTGATCAGTAAGGATCTATTGGCGCAGAACAGAGATCTGTATCAGCAAGATAAGTTGTATTTAATTCAGATCACTTCATTGTTGCTTTCTAACCATTGTAGCAGTGATACCGAAATCTCTTAACAGAGTTGGTCTAACAACCATTTTGTAAATCCTCTGACAAGGTGACAATTCGGTTGAATTGTTCTTAATACCTTTCACAAAGCCACTCCTAGCAGGGTGATCAAATCCTCTAACAGGGTCACACCTAACAGTGTGTTTTGTAACCTTTAACAGGGTTGGCTCCTAACAGGGCTCACTTCAGAAGAGTGAAAATCAGTAACTAGTTACATTGGTGGTTTTCCCAAAATTGGGTTTCCACGTTATATCTGGTGTTACTTGTGTTCATGTTACTTGTTTTATGCATGTTAATGTTTAATAAACACTGATAAGTTAATTTACCGAGTTTCAGCAGTTTATATTTAAGACATCTAAGGGACTTGTGGATTTATTTTTGTGGTAACTGATTCACCCCTCCCCTCTCAGTTACTCCATCCATATTTCCAACAATTGGTATCAGAGCTTTCGGTGCTTATAGAAAGGATTTCAAGGATCTAAGCTAAAGATCAAGATGTCTTACAAGAGGGAAATTCCAAGGCTAAACAGAAATAACTTTTCAGCATGGCAAGGTCTCATGAGACTCCATTTGGCTTCCATTGGAGATACAGGATTGACACATCTTGACACAGAACATGTGACACCCACTGGTACACTAACTGTTGCTGATATTGCTGCAAAGAAGACTCATAACACCATGATGATAGACATTGCATCTGCCCTAAGCTATGAAGAGTTTGATGATGTCAAAGATTGCAAAACTACATTTGAAATGTGGAACAAGCTGAAAGATATCTATGGTGGTGATGACAATGTGAGAAGAGCCAAAGCAGAAAGCTTGAGAGGACAGTTTGATCAATTAAAAATGAGTGAGGATGAAAATATTGCAAAATATGTTGAAAGAGTCAAAGCCAGTGTCAGTGCAATCAAAGCTTCTGGAGGTGATATCTCAGAGGAAACAGTCATAAGCAAAGTTCTCAGAACATTACTACCCATTTATGCAATCAGAGTTTCTGCAATTCAGGAAAGAAGATGTGAAGCAAATCACAAAATAAATTTAGAGGCCATAGTTGGAAGATTAACTGCATTTGAGTTAGACAACTATGACAACTATGTTCCAGCTTCCAAAAACATGGAATCAGCATTTGAAGCTAAGGTTTCACTCAAGGAGAAAGGCAAAAAGAAAAAGGAATCTCGGTCAAAAAGTGAAGATGAATCAGAACCAAGTTCAGACAGTGATCTTGAAATAATTGAAGCTCTTCTAGCAAAGAAATATTCCAAAGGCAAAGGAAAATACAGAGGCAAAGTTCCTCTAATCTGTTTTTCATGTGATGAAGTCGGTCATATTGCTGCTAGATGCCCAAACAAGCAGAGCAAAGATGAGAAGAAAGATCACAAATGGAATGGCAAAAAGGACTACAAATCATTCAAAGGTAAGAAAACATGCTTTATGGCTAAGGATTCTGATAATAGTGAAGATGAAATTGTTTATATTGCTATAAGAGATGATTTTGATAATGATGAGGAAGATAAGATGGCACTTATTTCTCATATAAGCAAAAATGATACTTGGATCATAGACAGTGGTTGCTCTCATCATATGACTGGTGATAAAACCAAGTTTGAACATCTGATAGACTATGAAGGAGGTAGTGTAAGGTTTGGTAATAATGAACCTTGCTACATAAAAGGAAGAGGTAGAATCCCTATAACCAAAGAACTTGTATTTGATGATGCCTACTGGGTTGAAGGTCTCAATCACAACTTGATGAGTGTGGCACAGCTACTTAATATTGGACTCAAGGTGGAATTCACGCATGGAAAGGCCAAACTGCTAAATAATCAAGGAAAGCTGATTGCATCAGGCACTCAAACAAAAGGTAATTTGTTCCGACTTGAAACAAGTGAAAATTCATGTTTTATTGCTCAAATTGAAGAAAGTTGGTTATGGCACAAAAGGTTATGTCATGTAAATTTTGATAACCTAGTGAAAATAAGTAAATTCAGAAAAGTAAGAGGTATTCCAGATATAAAGAAACCTGAGGTCGGTCTATGTAAGAATTGTCAAATTAGAAAGATGGGAAAGACTAGTTTCAAAAGCAAAAACTATCAATCTGAAGATATATTAGAAATTGTGCATACTGATTTATGTGGACCCATAGGAACTGAAAGTTATACTGGAGAAAAGTTCTTCATTCTTTTTGTTGATGATTACTCAAGAATGATGACTGTTATGTATTTAAGGAACAAATCAGAAGCATTTGAAAAGTTCAAATGGTATTTGGCTAGAGTAGAAAAAGAAACAGGTAAAAGACTTAAATGTCTAAGGTCAGACAGAGGTGGTGAATTTATCTCTCATGAATTCAATAACTTTTGCATTGAAAGAGGAATCAAAAAAAAAGTATCAGCCCCTAGAACTCCTGAGCAAAATGGAATAGCTGAAAGAAGGAACAGATCTATCATGGATTGTGCAAGAACCTTAATGATTGAAAAGAATATTGCTATCAAATACTGGAAGGAAGCTATCAGCACTGCTGTTCATACCTTGAACCGAGTACAGCTGAAGAAGGACTCATTCAAAACCCCCTATGAATTATGGTATGGCTACAAACCTCATGTAAGTTACCTAAAAGTATTTGGAAGTAAATGTTACATTTTGAAAGAATCTAGAAAAGGAAAATTTGATGTGAAAGGTGATGAAGGTATATTCCTCGGATATTCTTGCAAGAGTAAAGCATATAGATGTTTGAACTTGTCTACTCATAAAGTTATAGAAAGTGCACATGTGAAAGTTGATGAGTTTGCAGAAAGATCTGAAGAAGAAAGCAAAAGAGAACCAGAAGATTATAGAAGATTTGTGTCTATTGAACCTGATACAATACCAGATACATCTGCAAATCAGGAATCTTCTACTCCCGAGTCATCAGTAACCAAGTTACAGAAAGAGCAAACCGAGCCAGTATCTACCGAGTCTGATGAACCAGAACCAGTGTCTACCGAGTCTGAAGAAACCGAGCCAATATTTACCGAGCCAGACCAGCCAGTTGAAGAACAAGAGGACAATGATGAAATTCATTCTAAAGGCAAGAAACCTGTATTAGCCGAGTATGTCAGACGACATCACTCAGCAGATCAGATCATTGGAGACAAATCTGAAGGAACCATGACAAGAGGTAAGTTGAAAAGTACTTGTTTACTTGCTGATTTTGAACCTAGAAATGTCAAAGATGCATTGGGAAATGATAGTTGGACAGAGGCTATGAAAGAAGAGATAGAACAGATAGAGAAAAATAAGACATGGACTCTTGTACCCAGACCTAAGGATAAAAATGTCATTGGAACTAAGTGGGTATTCAGAAATAAACTGAATGAAGATGGCAAAGTTTCAAGAAACAAAGTAAGACTAGTATGCAAAGGATATGCTCAACAAGAAGGAATAGACTATGGAGAAACTTTTGCTCCTGTTGCAAGATTGGAAGGAGTCAGAACCTTACTTGCATATGCCGCCTACAAAGGATTCAAAGTTTATCAGATGGATGTTAAATCTGCATTTCTTAATGGTATATTGGATGAAGAGGTTTATATTGAACAACCTGAAGGTTTTTTTGATCCACAAAAGAAGGACATGGTTTGCAAATTACATAAAGCATTGTATGGTCTGAAACAAGCCCCTAGAGCATGGTATGAAAGATTGCATAACTATCTTATTTAGATTGGATTTCAAAGAACTAATGATAACAGTAGCTTGTATATCAAGGAAGGATCAGATAACAAAATTGTCTTAGCAGAAATATTTGTAGATGATACTATTTTCACAGGAAATGATGATCTTTGCAAAGAATTTTCAGTACAAATGAATAAAGAATTTGAAATGTCTATGTTTGGTGAGATCAAATTCTTTGTTGGTCTTCAAATTCAACAGAACAAAAATGGTATCTACATTACACAATCAAAATACATCAAAGAGATACTGAAAAAGTTCGGTATGGAAGATTGTAAACCAGTTGGAACTCCTATGTGTACTGGATTAAAGCTTACCAAGGAAGATGAATCACAAGAAGTAGATCAAACACTGTATAGATCTATGATTGGAAAGTTGCAGTATGTTGTTCATACTAGGCTAGATATTGCTCTTGTAGTTGGTATTGTTGCAAGATTCTCAGCAAAGCCAAGAGAAAGTCACATGACGGCAATCAAAAGAATAATGAGATATTTGAAAGGAACTGAAGAGTATGGATTATGGTACAAATTTGGAGGAAATTTTGATTTGAAAGTATTTACTGATGCTGATTGGGCAGGAAACATTGATGACAGAAAAAGTACAAGCGGAGGAGCATTCTTTCTAGGAAAGAGATTGGTTTCCTGGACAAGCAAAAAGCAGAACTGTATATCCCAATCTACAGCAGAGGCAGAATATCTTGCTGCAGCAGTAAATTGTTCAAATGTTGTTTGGTTTAAACAGCTATTGGCAGGCATGAAAATGGAAATCAAAGAACCAATTGTTATGTTCTGTGATAATACAAGTGCAATTGACATGTCCAAGAATCCAGTAATGCATCCCAAAACCAAGCACATTGCAATAAAATATCATTTTGTCCGAGAATTGGTGCAGGACAAGGAGATCAGATTGGAATATATTCACACAAAGGAACAAATTGCTGACATATTCACAAAACCATTGGCTAAGGATGCATTCTTGTATCTAAGAGGTAAGTTAGGGGTCACTCCCCTATCTGAAATTCATTAAAGAAAAGTTTTAGTGATGCATCAACTCATCCTAAGTGAAAAATCTACTAGTTGATGCAGTATAATCAGGAAAATATTGCATATGAATCAGTACAAAAGGTACATTATAACTCAGATGAAGTCTTATTGTCTTTGGCATGTGTTGTCAAAGAGGGAGAGTTACTGTCATATCCTACTAAAATTTGAAAGAAAGTTCATTAAGATAAAGAGGGAGAGTTGTTTGATAAAGAGGGAGAGTTTTACCGTCCAAAGATGAAGTTACTTCACAGAGGGAGATTATTGAAAGAAGGAGTGTTCTCTATCCAAAGGAAAAGTTATGTTGGCATGTTGCTGTCATAAAAGAAAAGACCTGTTTTCAAATTTCATTCTGCTATGACATGTTGTGTTTCCATCAATGCCAAAGAGGGAGATTGTTGGATACAATTGTTTAATTGTGTATTGTCTTTGATGTTACACAAATGTCATATCAGTCTACCGAGTTCAGAATGTTCGGCAAAGCAGTTAGACAGAGTCTACCAAGTTCAAACGGTAAAAGAAGCAAGTTACAGAGTCTACCTAGCACTCCAGTATGCTATACCGAGTTCGCAGTCTTTACCGAGTTAAGTCGGTCTTCGAAGAATATGTGAAGGAAAGTCAGTCTTTACCGAGTTCGCAGTCTTTACCAAGTTCAGTCGGTCTTCGAAGAATATGTGAAGGAAAGTCAGTCTTTACCGAGTTCGCAGTACTTACCGAGTTCAGTCGATTATCGAAGAATCAGCAGTGTTCACCGAGCATCAGTGAAATGTTTATGCAGCCGACCGAAGCAATATTTATTTATTGAAACTTGTATATGTAGCCGACCTATGTAATATTCATTTTAACTTGTAATTGGGCCGACTTGGTAACCTGAATGGTATATATGAGAGATCAAGTTGTGATTTCGAAGTGTGGTGAAGTATGAAAAGTATGGAAATGTGAAGGAGCAGAAATGTGCGAATTCTGATGAAGGATCAGTGATATCCTTAAGGTGCAGAAAAGATATATGTGATCAGTAAGGATCTATTGGCGTAGAACAGAGATCTGTATCAGCAAGATAAGTTGTATTTAATTCAGATCACTTCATTGTTGCTTTCTAACCATTGTAGCAGTGATACCGAAATCTCTTAACAGAGTTGGTCTAACAACCATTTTGTAAATCCTCTGACAAGGTGACAATTCGGTTGAATTGTTCTTAATACCTTTCACAAGGCCACTCCTAGCAGGGTGATCAAATCCTCTAACAGGGTCACACCTAACAGTGTGTTTTGTAACCTTTAACAGGGTTGGCTCCTAACAGGGCTCACTTCAGAAGAGTGAAAATCAGTAACTAGTTACATTGGTGGTTTTCCCAAAATTGGGTTTCCACGTTATATCTGGTGTTACTTGTGTTCATGTTACTTGTTTTATGCATGTTAATGTTTAATAAACACTGATAAGTTAATTTACCGAGTTTCAGCAGTTTATATTTAAGACATCTAAGGGACTTGTGGATTTATTTTTGTGGTAACTGATTCACCCCTCCCCTCTCAGTTACTCCATCCATATTTCCAACATAGACATGCCTAACCTACCCAAACGTGCCTAGCACAAACGCAAATGTGCCTTCCCATTTTTTACCCTGCTTGACATTTTTTTACAGCCTACCTAATGCACATTTATTGACCTACCTAAGATGCATTTATGGAAACAATTAATTCAACAAGGTACAAGGAGATTTTGTGGTACTCACCGCCTCTCGTGCATCTTCTGGCCTCTGATATTGGCGAACGCGATCGAATCTGTGCACCAATGCCATCGTTGCTAACTGCACTCTTTGCTCTCTCTGCACTCTGATCTCTTAGGTATGTGGATGACAATGAGGATGTTTTCCCTCATAGTCTATCTTATAGACTACCCTAGCCCTAGTCTCTTGTGTCAATCATGTTTATCCTGTGACTCTATCACTCTATCCTATCCGATCAATCTATTCTAGCCTTTCTTTCTTATTGAGAGATTGTCTGCAATATTTTCAAATATTTTCATCCAATCTCTCGAGGGAGCATATCATTACCATCTTGTGGCAACTTTGTATCAATTTATCTTATCTTCTTTGAAACAATGTGACAAGCTGCATTGTCTCAAAGAGGGGCAAAATGTAGACACCTAAAATTGTCCTGTCTAATTAAATAAATATTTTTATTTATTTAATTATTTTAGCCCAATTCTTCTATTAATTAAATGAATCTTTATTTATTTCATTAATTCATTTATCCTCTTCTATCCTTATTTCTCATTTAAATAAATACATTTATTTATTTAAAATATCCTTCTCCTAAATTAAATAAATACTTTTATTAATTGATCCCACTTCTTCTATTAATTAAATGAATATTTATTTATTTAATTAATTCATTATCCTTTTCTACCCATGACACATGTCATTCATCGCTTAATTCCTAAACGAACTACCCTCTTATTATTTTCTTATTTCCTCTACCGCCCTCTAATCCTAGCTGACCATCTATCTTCTACACCTCTTAATCTTATTCCTCCATTTCCTATAGTGTCTTCTATATAAGGAGATACTTCATTCATTAGCAAGCTCTCCCAAGCATTCTAGCATCCAAACTTTCATATGCGATCAAGCCTACTTGCAACCACATTTTCGTTCTTTGTTTAGCTCTTGTGCACACATAAAGTCTAAGAGCAAATATATCAAGCAAGATCAATGGAGATAGGAAGAATGGATATTCAAACCCTATTGGACATGTGATGGTATAATCGTTGTGATTTTGTTGATTTGCATTTGTCTTAGGTAATCTTCATATGTTATGGTGGATCTTTGTTGTTGTTAGGCTAGGGTTTCGTGGTTGAATCTATTTAGTCTTTCAATATTGTTGTTTCCATGTTTACCATAAACACTTACCAATCAATGACTCAACAATTACCTTATCCTTTGAAATAGATCTAAGTTTTTCGATTGTCTATACTCTTATAGCATACTGAGGCTGAAGAATTATGAGCATTTTACTTACTATTGTATCATCATCTATTTTGCCTCCAGCACTCTTAATGTTGCCAACAACTTCTTTGATTCTCTGACCATACTGTTGAAAATTCTCTCCTTCAAGCATTCTAATGTCATCAAATTTTTCTCTCAAGATTTCCTCTTTTGCTCTTTGAACATGCTCATCTCCTTCATAGATTGTCTCTAACTTTTCTCAAACCTCACATGTAGTTTCCAATCCTTGAACATCAATATATTTTGAATTAGATAAAGTATTTACAATAGCTTCTAGGGCTTGCATTTTATCTTTTTGTTCTCTGAGTTCATCTGATGTCAAGGGAATAGTGGTAGGAGCAACATATGTCATTTCCACTTTCTTCCAATATTGTGCACCAAGACCTTTAATGTAGATCTTCATTGTGTCCTTCCCGATATTTTAGTTATCCTTGTTGAACTTGGGACCCTCTTTCTTCAACATCTTGAATTCCTCAAAATATTTTCCTCAAGCGGTTATAGTTTCTGCACACAAAGGATAAAAGCTTTGATACCAATTGTTAATCCTATGATGATTTTGTTAATACTGAGAGGGGGAGTGAATAAGTATTAAGACCAATTCAACTTAAACACAAAATTAAACTTATTTTAGCTTATCTCAGATCTGAAAATATCTCAAGTTTTGTAATCAGATCTAACAACCTCTTTACCAGATTTTCTTAACACATTAATCAAATCATTTACCAATACTTCTACCACCAAAGTAATCATATAAACTTGATCAATTACCAATTCATTAACCTTGTCAATTAGATAAAAAAATTTCTCAAACAACTTATTATCAATACCAGCAACCTCTGATAAATTACTGATAAAACATCATAACCGATTTCTCAGAACTAATGCATGAAATGAAATATAAATAAAAACATCACATGAAAAACATTCCACACATGAACACAATAAGTTTTTGATATGGAAACCCAAATACGGAAAAAACCATAGTGAGAGTTAACACCCACAAATATTTGTACTCTTTTGAAGTACGCCTTGTTAGGAGCTTAGCCTTGTTAGAAGCTTACAATACGCCCGGTTAAGAGTAGACCCTATCAAGAGTCACCCGATTAGGGGATTTGACTTGAAACTCGATTAGGAGCTTGATGATTTGTTAGAATCAACCTCATGAGAGGATTTAAAACTCTTTTTAGAGCTTCCCTATTAGGGGACTTAAATGATTAAGGCATGTTAGAACCTACTCGGTCAAGGGATTTAACCTGCTGCAGCTATTAGGGAACAACAGTAAGAAAATTATCTTTTTTTTTACACTTCTCTATTTGCTTGATCAGATCCAGTTATACACAACACTCTGCAACACTCGAGAAGATTACACACTTCACTTGGATGGCTTAACACATTCTCTAAGACCACCAACTCAATAAACATCAATTGTGTTGATATAAATAGCCATCTCAACTAGGTCGGCCACAAAACCTAATTACATCAAGAATTTACAAAAAGATCACAAAAGATCATCATAGATCACTATCCAGATCATAACAACAAATTACAATGCAATATCAATCATTGATTGATCACAACTCATCACAAAAATCCAATTTGTGTCCTCAAAACACACTCCAAATCATTTCGTTTGCTTGCTATCGATCACCGTCAAAACATAAATCATTACCAATTTGAATATTTCTTCACCGGTCCTTAAACCCTACTAAAACCTTAGCAAAACTTCATCATAAATTGAAACATGCCTTCCGGTAATCCTCACAAATTTTGGTTCCAGTCACATACATCTTTCCATGATACAAGTTCACCATCCAAACCGCAAATCACCAATCATTGCCAATCGACCGATCCAATCAAAACAATTTTTCTTTATCAGTTAAAGTCCTAATTTATAGACTTTAGATCAGTGTCAGTAAGCCCTATCTTCCAATAAACCAAATCACTTAGATGATAA
The DNA here is from genome assembly GCF_030272615.1 of Cryptomeria japonica. Classification (NCBI taxonomy): domain Eukaryota; kingdom Viridiplantae; phylum Streptophyta; class Pinopsida; order Cupressales; family Cupressaceae; genus Cryptomeria; species Cryptomeria japonica. The sequence goes on along the minus strand of NC_081407.1, from coordinate 818,193,931 downwards.
AAGAAAACATTGGGAACATGAGGAACATCAGTTGCCAGCAATGACAAGACAAATAATTGATCATATCATCTATTCATAGAATCTCAATCTCTTCATCACAAATAGACTTCTATCATTTACCGATGGAGTCATCCAACTTCAACTGCATGACCTGATCTGCATCAGTTGTGCCAAATTCCAACAGAGACGTTGTGGGAAGAAGGCCTTGTAGGTGGGTTTGTTGATTGGAGCCTTTTTTCGACAATTTATCTAAATATTCAAAGTTGGTAAAGAAAAATCATGTCAGATAATATTAGTGCACAACAAAATGAAGAAACACTTGCTAGATTGTAGGCTAGATTGAAAAGAAAAGGTGATGGGAAATGTTATTGTCCTTGCAATAATTTAAAGGGCTTAAAGACAAGAAGACTTTCTATCACAACAGTTGAGAAATATTGTAGGCGTCATGGTCATGTTGAAGGGGGGCATGATTATCGTCCATTGGTAAGTTGTTCATTATATGTCTTTATATTGATTGAATTTGTAAATGTTTATATCATTTTAACATTTTATATATATATATATAAAATCACTTGATCATGATCATGGTTTATTTGTGTTGATCATTTTTATAAAGGTGGGGCACCCTAGGACAGATGATATGGATTATCATGGCCTGAATAATGTGGATTTGAAAGTGGAGGAACATGGTGTTGTGAATATTGAAGATGAAGTTAATGATCCTATGGAAGAAGATGATCATGCACCAGAAAACACAGTTGAAGATGATGGTACAAATACATTGATCCATGACACATTTAGTGGTGCATCTAATCATGATGATGCTCGATAAAACTTTGATGATTTTATTGATTTGCCTATACTTGAGAAGGCATATGAGGCCCTTTATGAAAGCTCCCAAACAACTCTTCTCCCTGTTCTATTATTTCTGGTGAACTTGAAGGTTATGAATAGTTTATCCAACATAGAAATCTCAACAGAAGTGAAGAATTGGCAGTGACCATACCGGTAGAGAAGAAGTGAAGGAAACTTCAGAGAAGGCAGGATAGAACTGGCATAGTGTAGTACCGGTGGAGAGAAGCAGTGTAGCAGAGAGAAGAGGCAACCAAAAGAGAGAACCGGCAGAGAGAGAACTGGTAGTGAATTGGACAAAAGATCCAACAAAGAGATTTGAAGAAGAGTTACAAAATCCATTTGTAACAAGAAGATAACTTTGATATCAAAATATGTTTTTGTATTCACTGAGTTGAAGCTCGGTGCAGAGGTTATAGCTCCTTGGGTTGGTGCTCCCTGGATTGATGCCCTAAATATTATAATCAGAGATTCATTGCAAGGATGGATTGGATCAGTAGTCTCTAGCAGCATTTCTCACCGAGGTTTTTCCCATCTTGGGTTTTCCTCGTATATGTTGGTTTTATGTGATGCCCCTCTTGTGTGAATGCATTTGTGTTTAGTCACCTCACCAATAGGTAAGCCTGCATTTAGTTTGATCTATTAACTGGTATATTCACATAGGCTGGTTAAAGGAAAAAGTTTGAGAACCACTGATTCACCACCCTCTCAGTGGTGTATTATGTCTAACAATTGGTATCAGAGCATAGGTTCCTAGTCACACGAGATTTCTCCAGCTTGGGTAGATTCTGGCTTAAGAACACAATGGTTTGTTTAGTGTCAATCCCTACTCTAGTTTTTTATGGTTCAAACTATTCCATTTGGAGTTGCAAAATGGAAGTCTACTTGTCCTCCCTAGGGTTTGAAGTTTGGATGTCTATTGTAAATGGCTGCCCTAGCAAAGTCTGTCCTCCCACCGATTCAGATGCAGAAAGAAGAAACCAGTGCAATGAAGTAGCTATGAAGGCTATACTCAGTGTGCTACCTAGTAATGTCTCCTCACAAGTGGATAGATGCAGATTGGAAAAAAGTTTATGGGAGAGATTGAAGAAGCTCTATGGCAATGAGCCCACTACTGCAGAACCGGCTTATGATGATAGAATGAGAAATGCATCTCATGTATCTGTAGATCATGAAGGCAGATCTACTAGCAACCACAGCATTGATGAAGAAGGAACCCACCTCTTCATGGCTCAAGAATCAGAAGATGAGAGGCACACATTTGAGAATGATCATGTAGATCACTCCTACCAGCAAGATGTGTTTGGTAGTGATAGTGAAGGTAAAGAAGAAGAGAAAGTAGAAGTTGATCTTGAAGGAGAGCTTTTAAGTGCACTTGAAGAACTCAGAAGAGTAAGAAATGAATACAATCTATTTAAGAATAATGATGTAATGGAGCAGTTACGGCTAATAAAATGCCTTGAAGAATCTGAGAAATGTATCTCAGAGTTGAAGCCTCAACAATGAGACACCAAGGAGTGTTGGTACAGTGATCTAGCCTCTGTGCTAGAAGTAAAAGATAAACAATATCAACAGCTGCTTGGAGAAATGGAGGTTCTCTGAAATGACCTTGAGAATTGTCAGGATGAGCTCAAGGTAAGAATCTGGTTTGATAGCAGCAGTGATGCCTTGGATAAAATGTTGAAAAAGAAAAAGCATGCCAAGGACACTGAAGGATTAGGTAGTGGTGCTGGTGAATGCTCCACCAACAAGAATGTCTCCCACAATGACATTTTGTTTGTCTCCTCAAATGGAGAAAACAAGGGACAGACCTTCTCTGTTAAAAATGCTCCCCGAAAGAAGGTTGACCTAACCACAACCGATGAAGACTTGCAGGCAAGAATGAAGAACGATGTTGCAAGAATGAGGACCAATCCAGATCCCAAAGGTAAATGGAAGATGGGAGAAGATAGCTTCACTGAAAGCAAGATCATGAGAAGACGGCAAAGAGGACCTCCTACCAGTAGAGGACAAAGGAGAGTTGTAGTACCCTTGCCCTAATTAGACTTTTTAAACCTAGATTGACCTTGGTTGACTTTTTAGTGGCTTACTTGAAAGGTTGATACACCATGTTGTGATGTTATATTCAGGTATTTAGCTTGATGTGTGTATCAGTGAATGTTGATTACGCATTGATTATTATATATGATTAGTTGTTCATTTGATTCGTGTTATTAACCCTGGGCTAACACTTCCATTGAATATATATATGTAGAACCCCTTCCTTGATCAGTCATTGTAGATTCATGCTTTGACTTCAGTTGACTTTTCAATGTATGTTGTTACGCATTACTTCCTTATAATGGTTAAATGTTATTGTATTGGAATATTGACATGGACTGACACATTTATGTTATGCATGTTATGCGTTTGCGAAATTAATTATTAAATCTTAAGTATTTAATTAGATTAAATGTATTTTTATGCATTGGTAAGTAAAAGTGGATTAAATTAAATAGGACTCATGTGGTGATTAATCAATAAATCAAATTGTTTAATTCATGTTTCTAGCAAATTTGATTTATTGTATTTTTAAATTGTGATTTAATTCATTTGTATGCATTTTGAAAGAAAGGTTAAATAGAAATTGGAAAATAAAATATTTTACCCTCATTAACATTTTGAAATAGAAATGTTAGTTTTAATTTATTTGAGAAAGTAAATGAAGGAAAGAAAGTATTTTTGAATATTAATTTTAATTAGGAATGATTTTTATGGGTTAAAAAAAAAATAAGTTTAACCTAAAATAGATTTTAGGTCAAAAATCTCATATAACCTTTTTTTTTGGATAATTTGGGGGAGGTTGTTTTTGAGATGGAAAAATTTGGGTGGGCTTTTAGTTTGAAGAAATCTTCTAGTTGCAGGTTGGGGCTCTCCTTCAAATTTCTTCCAGGATTGCTAATAGAGGTTGGATTTTTGTTTACCTCCTTGTTTTTTTAAAGAAAGTGATTTGATTTGGAAGAAATATGTGTGTGTTTTGTTTGAAAAAATCTCTTAAATTGTGGAATAAGGAAGAGTTGTAGTTAAATTTTGAATTTAAACCCTTGTTTCTTTCATTTCAAACCTCTAAATCAAATTCTTGTTTGTTCAAAATTGATTTCAAACTAGAAAATGGGTGTGGTTATTCATAGTGAAATTTTGTTAAAATTTCATATGTATGCCTTCAAATCCGGGTTTTAAAATAAGAAATTAGTTGTGTTTGGTTAAACTAGTTGGATAAATGTATGAATTAATCCACCCTGTATGGGGTTATCCTGGTGAAATTTTCCTAGTTTTAGTTTTCTGGGACTGGTTATTTTCAAAATTGAAATTTTGCATCTCCTTCAATTTCTCTGTCATTTTCTGAGTTTATTTGTGTTGAAGTGTATTGGTTAAAAATTAAACATAATTAGAAAGAATCTAAAAAAAAAAATTAGAATTATCTCAGAATTTACTCAGAAACTTTTTGAGTCTGTGCACGTACAAGAAATTGAGGAGATTGTTTTTTTTTTAGTTTTTAAAAAATATATATTAAAAAAAATGGAGGGGCCTGATTGGAGAGACCATGACCTGGTCTCCACATAGCCTAGGTTGTAGGGAGACCACGTCATGGTCCCCACAGTAGCCATCCCTTTGGAAGGGAAGCCCATGTGGGTGGCTATGGTTTGAAACCAAAAAAAAATATAAATAAACTTTTAATGTTATTGTAGCGTCGTAAATTGTACGCACTTGCTAGGGTGGTACAATTTCACACCTAGTTTAGCACCCGCCTTGGCGCATTTTGCATTTTGCATTGCATTTCCCCTTTAGCACTTAATTAATTAAATTAATTAGGTCTAAGGTCCTATTTTATCATCTCCTACATCATAAAGTTGGGCCCTTTCATTAAAGTGTGCCCCTTTCAATTTATTCCTCCAATACATCATTTAACCAAAAACCCTGATTAGGTCCTATTTTGAACTTGGGGGCTTGATTTCGGGGGTCAAAACATCTTGAAATCACCTGTAACTTCGGGATTCTCTCTAAAATCATCATATCCGACAGTCCTGAAAATTTGGTGAAAAGTTGTCGGGACCATGGCGCCCGGAGTGCAACATGGTCCTGGACATTTTTCCCAAAATTTTAGGAGCACAACCCAATCATAAAATAAAGCTTAACCCCAAGAAATTGGCAGGAGATTCAATCTCTAAGTCGGCCTAAAGTTGAAATTAAGACCTAGGGTTTCATACATAAGAGCTCTCTTTCTTCATTTGAAAGGATCCAATTTTTGGGGCTTGGAGGGACCTTCCATGCAGCGAAAGAGCAGATCTTTGAAGACTTCAAAAACATTCAACATCCTTCTATCAAGCATTTATCAATTTCATTCATCCATTTAGGGCTTGGAAGACATTGAAGAACAATAGGAGATTACCAACTGAAGATTGGCTTGTACTCCTCCCTTGAGGGTTGGGTATGATTTCATGTTGTTTTCATGTCTTTGCATAAGCTTCAATATATCCTTTATTCATGCTTTAGATCACTTTACATCTTGATTTAGAGCATTTACATTATCATTTACAAGCAATTAGGGTTTACTTTCTAGGTTGCTCTAGTTTGCTTTCTTGCATTTAAGGACCTTGCACACACACTAGGTCTGCACACACAATACATTTTACAATACAACTTGGCTATTCGTGGAGGTGGAAATCACCGAAGCGGGGGTTTGACTAAGGCAAAACCCTATATAGCTGCCCACCACACCTTTTCAGATATAAGTGCAGGTCTCGGAATCCGGATGACGCCGCAAGTTACAGATCCGGAAGAAGCAGACGGAGACCGAACTTCACACCAAATCTCAGAACAAAAGACCAAGACAGGGGCGTGGGGTGCCCTGGTCCTGCCAGGACAGGGGCGCTGGGCGCCCTGGTCCCTAGGACAAGGGCGCTAGGCGCCCTGGTCCTTCTGACAGCAGTTTTCAGCATTTTTGACAGCTTTGCAAAACAGTAGTTTCCGGAGCAGTTTCAGGGGCAGAATCAGGACAGTGGCGCCCGCGCCCCCGTCCCGAACATTTTTAGTCAGATTTTAACTCCGGGTACGCATTTGCATTCTTGTCTTGTCTTTGTGTTTACAACTTTCCATTGTTTAAGTTCAATTCTGCAATCTTGTTATTAGTTCATACTTGCACTTTGGGGTTAGGGATTGAACTTGCATCATTTTATCTTTCAATTACAACAAAGGAATAGAAATCCTAATAGGTAGCTCGTGGCTCTCTCTTCCACAAGAAGAAGTAGCCAATTGTGTGATACCTCTAGGCTCTTTCATATTCCACAAGTGTGTGGTTGAAAGTGAGATTAGGGCATGTTTGCTTAGTGTCACTTTTTCCCCCACACATTTTGGTGAACCCGACGTGAACCTATCATTGCTTCCTCTTGCATTGCATTTGTTAGATCTAGATCTAGATTTAGTGTGTTTTCATTTCATTTTCATTAAAAAGAAAAAAAAAAAGTGTTTTTCTTTGCATTGTGTGTTTAAATTTTATGCAATTTCAAAATGTCAGATTTTTATTTGCAAGATGTTCATATTTGTGATGATTATGAGTTAGATGAAGCTTTAGATGAATTTTTGAAACCTAAATATACCAAACCTTCATTTTACCAAAAACTCATAAACATTGTTACTATGCCATTTCATTGTGATGAGAAAGATAAGTCGAATGATTCCTCTCAAGGGTACATTCCTATCAGCTCTTCCATTAAATCTAGTAACATGGTTGTTTTCAATGATCCCCTCTATGAAGAGATATCTCCTTTTGAATCGAAAGATAAACCTTTTAATAGATATGATCATGCTTTGTTGGATGATGCCCTTGATGACCTTGTGGCTCCTAAAAAATGCTCCCTTCATGAGGATCCTTTTGTGCAAGAAAATGACATTATCCCTACATTTCCTAGTGATGGAATTTCCTTTTCCAACAAAATTCCCACTAGAGATGATGAATTAATGATAAATGCTTACCCTTCTCCTAAAGTTTGTCTTACCCATAAGCATCCCTTAGAGAAAGAAGATGAAATAATAAGCAATTTCCTTAATTCTCTCTCCCCTAAAGATCATATTGAACATATTTTGAGGAAAGAGGATAAGTTTAACACATCTATTGATGCTCTCCCTCCTAAGGATGAGGAATTAATAAACAATGTTATCTCCTCTCCCGAAATTGACAATACTTCAAGCATTTCTTTCAACCACTTCACTATTTGGGATGAACCATTAGAAGAAGGTGTAGATTATTCTCTACCTTGTGAGAGAACCTTAGCCAAAGGGGATGAAATCAAGATTAAAAACTCCCTTGATAGTTTCTCACCTTCCTTGAATCTCAATTATTCTGCCTCTGAAAATAAAGCATCTCCCTCTCCTCAACTTGGTTCTACTCATAAGGATACCCTAGTTCAAAGAAAGATGGTTGACATCTCTTTCAAAGATCTCCCTCTCAAAAGTGAGACTTTAGAGAGTAATGTTGATTCTTCTCCTAGAGAGTTTATTCCCCATGTAGATCCTTTGATGATAGAGGATGATATGACCTTTCCTAGTATTGCTTTTCCTACTAGAACATCAATGCCTACCCCTTGTCTCTCTCCTAAAATTGATTTAATCCATGATAATATTTTAGTGCAAGAGAAGACTATCAATAATTCTTCCAACACTTTTGTTCATTCCTCTAAACCATCCTCAATCAATTTGGTACATGTGAATGAAACACCTAACAAACCTCTCTTCACTGTCCAAGGTGCTGGTCCTTCTCAAAATTCTCAACCTTTAAATAAGCCTATCTTAGTGGTTCAAGGTGGTTATGCTAATGATTCTTTTTGCACTCCTAAGAAACCTGTTATTACTGTGCAAGGAGGTTATTCCTCTAAGAGCCCTTATGAGTATGCTAAGCAATTGACTAGAGAGAGTTATCATGCAGTTGCCCATACTTATAATACTAGAAACAATAGGCAACCTAATCCTCCTCCAGTTATCCCTACTTCGCTTCCTCCTTCCCAACCTATTCTTCCTCAAGCTCCTCGTATTTCACAAATGCTTAGTAAGGACTATGATCTCATAGAACAACTTAAAACTACCCCTGCTAAGATATCCCTTTGGGATTTGATCCAAACTTCTTCCGCTCATCATGGAATGTTACAAGATGCCTTGAAAGATTTGAATGTTCCTCCACCTAATACATCTAGTAATATAGTGTCTTTGGTTAACTCTGTGATAAATCCTAAAGCTCAAATTGTGTTTACTCAAGATGAGTTGCCTACTAGTGAAATTCAACATCAATATGATCCCTTGATGATTGTCGTTATCATAAATGACACTGCTATAAGACGAACACTGGTAGATAATGGTTCTGGCCTTAATGTGTGTAGCATTAATCTATTGCATAAGATGAATGTGGATACATCCCTTATTGAGCCTGACTCTCGTCCCATTCGAGGCTTTGATAATGTGGCTAAGTCTTCATTAGGTATTATCACCTTACCGATCACAGTGGGACTTGTTACTTTGCCTACTCCTATCCATGTTATGTCGGGAAATATAACATACAACTTGTTATTAGGGAGACCTTAGATTCACGGTATGCAAGCTATCCCCTCTACATTGCATAGACAAGTTAAATTTATTTATAATAATAAGACATATACTTTGATAGGTGATACTAATCTTCAAGCTTGTTTGCAAACATCTACTTCCAAAGGGAGTTCTTCTAAACCTTCCTCTTCTAGTGATGACTCGTTAAACAAGATACCTATGGATGAATCATCACCCTCTGATAATCAAAATTCTTTGGATGAGTCTGAAGCTCCTGAAGAAGATTCTTCTCAACTTGAATATACGCATAAAAAGGCTTTTGATCCTGAGAAGGTTCTCGCAGAAGACGATTGGGGATCCCTTGATTTCAATCCCACCTTTGTAGGTGAGTATAGGGTTCCTCCTAGAGAGTTTAAAGTTAAAAAGAAGGAAGAAACTAAAAATCAATCAATCTTACCTGAACCTATGAGCAATAATTTTGTGGCCGCTTCTCAAACTTCTTCTCCTCACACCTCTAATTCTGAAGAATTTGATTCTTTGTCTTATGAAAAACCACCTTCTCTTCCTGAAATGGTTGATCGTTATGGTCGTGGTTTTCGCATTTTTGCTAAGCATGGGTATCATGGAAATGGTTGTGGCGCTCATGAACAAGGGATAAAAGTTCCTCTAGAGACTAATTTTCACAATTATGCCTTTGGACTCGGCTATAATCCCTGCAAACGTACCAAAGCATCTAAAAGACCATCTCTCAGTGTGAATGCTATATTTAGTAGTGATGATGATCTCACTTCAACTAAATCATCTTCTACTTCTATCAACTCTCATTCCCCTCATAAGGAAATCTTGGCGATGAAAAAATCTCTTTATGACTCCCCTCAAATTTCTAAATCCACTTATGAATCTTTATCTCCTATTCATCATAAAGTCCTTTCCTCCAAGGATAAGGCTCTAATAAATTACACTCATCCCTCTTCTAAGATTTCTTGTGACTTTTCTTCTTCAATTTTTATCACTTTATACATGTTTTTGATCTCACTTATAGTTGAGCATTCAGCATGTCATATTCAAATACCTCATTCAATCTATCATGTCTTTAAATAACATTAATGGCTATTATGTTGCTCATCATTATGTGACATTGGTAGCTCATTTACTGGGGGCTCATTGTCATTCATGATGGTACAATTTCAAGTGCAATCATATTTTTGAAGCAACATAATAGCCTAATTTTTCTATGTTATCTCTTGTTCCTATGGGGTAATAGTGTGGAAATATTGATCACCTTTTCTTTAGAATCCTCTTTTCCTAGATATGGGAGAAGATGTGTATTCTCTTTCTTACCTTACCCACTTCTTGTGAGGAGCATTTTACATACACTAATGTCTTACTTGCATGAACTCATGTGAGTATGTAGTACATTTTTGCTTATGTCTAAATCTCTCCCTAGAAGATTATGTAAGTCCTTCATCCTTGGGAGGCAATGATCTTTCCTTATGTTTATCTAAGGATCCACTTTTTCCTACTTCATGGATGGTCTGAACTTTATTACTTGATGTTATTCCTTGTATGCATTTGTTGTTGTTTGTTCAAGGATTCTCTCTTACAAGAGGTGTAAGTCCGTGACTACAACCTCTTTTGTACTTGGTAAAATACATCCATAATGAATTCACTCTCCCAATTGGGTTAAAAAGAGCGTCATCCTTCATTAAGAATCACTTTCACCTCGCAAAAGAAGGAAGTATTGCATTCTTATTCTCTTCTTTGTCTTATTCTAGAAGATGTTATATTTGTCTAAGACAATTCCTCTTGGGGATAGGTGTCTTTTGTACAAAGATCTCTTCTCCTCTAAGGATCTCCTTTACACATACTACAAGACATCCCTTTTCAACTATCTTATCCTTGCTTAAAGAGTGCAAAACTCTCTTGCTTGGATCTATGACATTGTTGCATTTTTGGGGTATCTTCTTTTGTGATGAAGGTAGGTATCCTTGTTCTACTTTGCTTATGACATAAACATTACACTTTTTGAGCAATGGGTCATTCTCGGAACCAGAGCACAGACTCTTAGAGCGAGATGTCTCCATTTTTCTTTTATGCAAGGTGATTATTCTCGGAACCAGAGCACAGACTCTTAGAGAAAGATGTCACGCTTTTGTACTATACATATACAGGTTGTAGCATACTCGGGCATAGACTCCTATGAGGTGCTTCTAACCTCCCTTACACACACATGCACGAGGTTGAGTGGAACTAGCGGCATAAGGCTAGACTTTCTCACTCTCCTCCCTTAGATGGATCACCTAGACAGACTCTAGGGGCTAGTTTTCCATGTCCTTTTTCCCATGGATCACCTAGACAAGATCTAGGGGTGAGAAGTCCATGTTTTCTCTCTCACTATTCTTCTCATGGATCACCAATGTGTGTATTCATGCTTTTTTCCTTTCTTTTCTTCTCTTTGAATTTTGTTTCCATTTACATCCTTCATCTTATGTTAGAGGACTCTTAAATCTTCACACTCTCTGTTGTGTTGGAATTGAGGTTTAGTCCTCTTTCTTACCAAATGATTCTCCATTAGTTTTTTATCTCATATCAAATCTTCTTGTGAGCATTTGTCATCAATATTCTTTAACAATTCGAAGTGGTAAACATGATACCCTATTTCAACTCACTAAAATTAGCAAGCCGAAATAGGGGGGGGGCATATAGCTACCCTTGAATTTTCATCACCTTCCTTAGTAAGCATTAGGTGATTTTGTGATCTAACGTGTGTTTTGTAGGGTGCGGTTCCTAACTGTGTACTGCAGATACCGCTGGGGGCTTCGTTCGATAGACTTATGGATATATCCTTTTTCAAATAATGTTTACTTTTATGTACTTTAGCTTGCATATGCACGTAGTGTTCATATGACCACTAAAGTGGGGGCTAAATGTAGCATCGTAAATTGTACGCACTTGTTAGGGTGGTACAATTTCACACCTAATTTAGCACCCGCCTTGGCGCATTTTGCATTTTGCATTGCATTTCCCCTTTAGCACTTAATTAATTAAATTAATTAGGTCTAAGGTCCTATTTTATCATCTCCTACATCATAAAGTTGGGCCCTTTCATTAAAGTGTGCCCCTTTCAATTTATTCCTCCAATACATCATTTAACCAAAAACCCTGATTAGGTCCTATTTTGAACTTGGGGGCTTGATTTCGGGGGTCAAAACATCTCAAAATCACCTGTAACTTCGGGATTCTCTCTAAAATCATCATATCCGACAGTCCTAAAAATTTGGTGAAAAGTTGTCGGGACCATGGCGCCCGGAGTGCAACATGGTCTCGGACATTTTTCCCGAAATTTTAGGAGCACGACCCAATCATAAAATAAAGCTTAACCCCAAGAAATTGGTGGGAGATTCAATCTCTAAGTCGGCCTAAAGTTGAAATTAAGACCTAGGGTTTCATACATAAGAGCTCTCTTTCTTCATTTGAAAGGATCCGATTTTTGGGGCTTGGAGGGACCTTCCATGCAGCGAAAGAGCAGATCTTTGAAGACTTCAAAAACATTCAACATCCTTCTATCAAGCATTTATCAATTTCATTCATCCATTTAGGGCTTGGAAGACATTGAAGAACAATAGGAGATTACCGAGTGAAGATTGGCTTGTACTCCTCCCTTGAGGGTTGGGTATGATTTCATGTTGTTTTCATGTCTTTGCATAAGCTTCAATATATCCTTTATTCATGCTTTAGATCACTTTGCATCTTGATTTAGAGCATTTACATTATCATTTACAAGCAATTAGGGTTTACTTTCTAGGTTGCTCTAGTTTGCTTTCTTGCATTTAAGGACCTTGCACACACACTAGGTCTGCACACACAATACATTTTACAATACAACTTGGCTATTCGTGGAGGTGGAAATCACCGAAGCGGAGGTTTGACTAAGGCAAAACCCTATATAGCCGCCCACCACACCTTTTCAGATATAAGTGCAGGTCTCGAAATCTGGACGACGCCGCAAGTTATAGATCTGGAAGAAGCAGACGGAGACCGAACTTCACACCAAATCTCAGAACAAAAGACCAGGACAGGGGCGTGGGGCGCCCTGGTCCTGCCAGGTGAGGGGCGCTGGGCGCCCTGGTCCCTGGGACAAGGGCGCTGGGCACCCTGGTCCTTCTGACAGCAGTTTTCAGCATTTTTGACAGCTTTGCAAAACAGCAGTTTCCGGAGCAGTTTCAGGGGCAGAGTCAGGACAGTGGCGCCTACGCCCCCATCCCGAACATTTTTAGTCAGATTTTAACTCCGGGTACGCATTTGCATTCTTGTCTTGTCTTTGTGTTTACAGCTTTCCATTGTTTAAGTTCAATTCTGCAATCTTGTTATTAGTTCATACTTGCACTTTGGGGTTAGGGATTGAACTTGCATCATTTTATCTTTCAATTACAACAAAGGAATAGAAATCCTAATAGGTAGCCCGTGGCTCTCTCTTCCACAAGAAGAAGTAGCCAATTGTGTGATACCTCTAGGCTCTTTCGTATTCCACAAGTGTGTGGTTGAAAGTGAGATTAGGGCATGTTTGCTTAGTGTCACTTTTTCCCCCACACAGTTATTGTATGGTTTTTTTAAGTTATTAACTATTGATTATTAATATATATATATATATATTAATTAATATTTAGTTTTGTATTATTTTTTTAATATGCATGGAAAATATATTTGATTTGGGAAAAAGATTAGATTAGATATTTTAATTTGAAAAAGGGAAAAGATTAATTTATTTGGAAAAATAATTATCGATATTAGTTTTTAATTTATATTTTCATATCTTTGAAAGCATATAGTTGATTTGGAAAAGATGAGATTAGATAATTTATTTCGAAAAAGAATGGAAATGATGGTTTTATTTTGAAAAATAAATATCAATTTTAGTTAGTTAATATATAAATTAAATTATATCTTTACAGGTATAGCATATAAATATAATTATATAAATGGGATTTTGGTTTGAAAATTATTGTGGGGTGTTGATATTGTTTTATGGTGTATATTGAAATATAGATGAAATAGAAAACCTTGGCTGACTTATATTTTAAACGGAATGGAAAAATGATGGTCATTATAGATTAATGAAAATGTGTGTTTAATTATTGTATTCGCGTTTGATTTTAAAAGATGGCAAGTCCTTAATTGCAAGCATTGGTTTTTTTCATGTGATTGATTTGTAACTAGTCATGTCCTTAATTGTGAGCATTGGTTGTTGTCATGTGGTTGATTGTAACTGATCATGTCTCTACTCAGAGAATCATCAGTTGGTTACCTATGTGCAAGGGCTTGTTTGGCCAAGTGGTTTTCTATTTCTTGAACTTCGTATACTATTTATTGTGTATACCTTGGTTTTGGGAGTTCACCTGAGTTGTGGTTAAGTGTCATATGGGAGAGTGGATTTCAAGTGGGGGCCGCACCCAAAATGGTAGCAGGGTAACCCATCGAAAGTGTGTCTAAATAAGTGATAACTTAATAGTTATTGGGAGTTTGGTAGATGAATCATTAAATAAGATAATTGTGCCTCACGCATGTGATGAGTGCTAGTACAGATTCAGGATGCAATGAGAAGGCCTGGAATGCAATTGTCCTCGCGAAAGGATGTGTTGGGTCCACATGAGACTTGGATGGGGTCAGAGGTTCGAGAGAGGTTGCTAGGGTAACCCAGTAGATGGGGGTTAGGACCTATGGAGGCTTGCCAGGGTAACCATACTAAGCTATGCAATGACACTCATCCCTTATGTTCACTAGTGTGCAGTTTGTGTTGTTTTCACTAGGAACACTATTGTGTAGTCATATTTGATTGCTTATGCCTTTGAGAGTACCTGATATTCATGTTAGACCATTGGATGCTTATGATGGGTTGTGAGGAATTATTTTCGCTGGTGCTCCAATTGTTCTTTTGTATTTGCTCCATTTCATGTTTCAGATGGATCCTCTTTCTTCTTCTTGGATCATTCTTGTATATCTTGGACCGATGTGGTTATATGTAATATTTGTTTTTGTACACCTTGATGGCAGGATGTAATGATGGGGTCATATGTATTATTTTTTTCTATATGCCTTGATGGAAGGATGTAATTGATGTGAACCTTATATATTCTTCACCCTATTATTTATTAGAGGGGTCTTGCAGTTGAAGAAGATCCGGAGATGTAGCCCATTAGGGGTGAACTCCAATATCAATTTGGTGTTGTGTGGTGTATGTGTTCATCTGGTTCCTTTTTATTTTGGATGTATGAATGGCATTATGGTTAAAATGTATAATGTAGATTAGATGATATTAATATTAAATGCATGTATGAAGTTATCTAATTAGATGCAGTAATATAGATCATGACGAATGTGGGTTTAGTGAAATGCAAAGTATTTATTATCTTATAATGCAAACAAAGTATGTATGGAAATTAAATGTATGGCATATGTTTTAATTTAAGATTGGATGTAATGTATGGTTAAATTGCAATGAATGAACTTAATCATGTTATCTATATTTAAACCTATTGAATAAATTTAACCATTGATTAAGTATAATTATGTTATTAAGTTAATCAATTTAATTGGATTAATTAACGTGAGTTGAATTGGTGGTGAGCCAAGTAACCACGTTGGGAAACCCCTTAGGTGTTAGTTAAGTCTTCTATTGTGTAATACAAACTTAAAGTTAACTCAATTTATCATTAAACTAATTAAAGTTTGTTTTTTTTTAAATATTTACACTCTTATATAGTGTTTTAGTTTTATTCCTTTGAGGGTGTCTTGGCGGGCCATTACCAAATATTGTTAGACACAATGCACCACTAAGAGGGGTGAATCGGTGGTTCTCAAACTATTTCCCTTTAACTAACTTATGTGAGTATACTGGTTGTTAGATCTAGCTCAGAACAAACTTACCAGTTAGTGAGGAGACCAACACAAATGAAATCACATAAGGGGACATCACATAACACCAACATATACGAGGAAAACCCAAGATGGGAAAAACCTTGGTGAGAAATGTTGTTGTAGTCTACTACTTCAATCTAGTCTCACAATCAAAACTCTGTTACAAGGTTTAGGAAACCAACCCAAGGAGCTACAACCCCTGATTTAGGGCACTAACCCAAGGAGCACCAACTCCTGATTTAGGGCACCAACCCAAGGAGCACCACCCCTGATTTAGGATACAAATCAAAGGAGCTACAACCCCTGCACCAAGCTAAAACTCTGTGATCACAATGAAAACATCAAATTAAAAAGTAGTTATCTTGTTACAAGTGAATCTTGTAACCATTTCATATACCTTATTATATCGGTGAGATACGTTCTCTGCTACAACGACTCACTCTTCTGCAGCTTTGCTTTCTAGTAAAATCTACTGGTTTACCTCTCTTTTGTTCTGCTCTTACTAAATCTCCTCCTCATTGCTCTGCTCTTCACTGGTACTACACTCTGTCAGTCCTATGTATGCCCACTCTGTAGCTTCCTTCAACTATGCTTTGTTGATATGGACATTAACGGTTCTGCACTGCTACCGGTTGAACACTTCAATCTGGTTCACTATCACACTTAGTCTCTTCTCAAATATGCTTTATGCACTTAACTAATTTTCTCTCACATGCAGAAGTAATACACTTCACAGTAGCACAATATTCTTCTATTCAGCAACAACTTAACAATGTCTTTGGCCTACATATTTATGACTGATTTTCCTACCAAAAGCCAATTCAAAATCTAAGTGGTTAGGGTTTCCTCATCACCTTCGAGGAAAACCAAATCTAATCAGATCTTCCTTGATCTTCTCTCCCAGATATCCAGTTGTATAACTCTACCATTAACATGCCTTCCAATACACATTTTCCAAATATAGCAAACACAGTCATGTATCTTGACCTGCCTTTGTCAAAATGCCATTAATGTTCTTGTTATTTCCTTCTCGAGGTCTTCTCACAATACGATCTTCTTTCTTTGATCCAAGTGCCAACAACTCCCTGATTCTTCTGTGTCATTCATTCTTCCTCAAGCCACGCTCCTTTGATCCAATCCACAAATCATGGGATCCATATTCAATGCACACCTATAAAAATACCTATCTCTATACTGCACTTCACCAATCTCTGTGAGCTTGCCACCTTGACTCCATGTGGCATCCATGTCAGCCAACTGCCAGCTTGGCTCTTCATGTTGGTCCAGATAGGATCATCGACCAAACACTCTACCGGTTCCTCTTTCCTACCGGTTTACTAATCATGTAGGTATCTCACACTGTACCAGTTGACTCCTCATGTCTACACTTTGTTGAACTGTCGGTGGAACACCTAAAACCGGTCTTCAAACATGTTTATTCCAGGGCATGCACATTCCCATAAAGTGGGAAGACATCTGCATCTGCACCTTGTCCATATTACCAGTGAACTTCTATACTGGTAAGCACTCTTGATGACACTTTGTCATCAACCTTCACTAGACTCCATCTTCAGTTGGGCCACATTCCCCAGTGTGCATCTGCTCAGATTTGCCTTCTACTTGAACAACTCAGACCATATCTCAGTCGGTTTATCAAGATGACAAAGACATCACTCCAACTGCTCTAGCAACTCAACTTTCCTTCTTTGTCGGTCTGGTGCATATTATTGTTATCATGCACTTAAGGCATTCCCTTAATTCACCAGTAGATCTGGTGTGAACCTTCAAACAATTTCCTTTGCCTCATTTACCTTATCTCTTGGAACTATGATGCACACTATGCATAATAGGAGATAAGATCCACTTACCAGTGGAAAGACACCTTATCTTCTGCATCCTGCAATGTACTCATCTGACTTCCTTGTTTGAGTAGTAAACCTTTAAACAAGCACATCTGATCTGATGATGGCACTTTCATTGTCATTCATTGCTTCTCATGATGACTGCAGCTTCATCCAGTGGGAGTCTTTTTGTTCTACAACCTCACAGCATTCTGGTGACTTGTCCATTCTTCCCTTTCAGTGTTGATACTATTCAAGTAACATTCTGCCTCTTCATCACAAACGCCATCCAAACTCTTCTTGTTGGTAATACACTATGCCTGTAGCGGTAACCTTACCATTCCATCTCATTCACACAAGTCAGGCACTAACTTGTATACTGACACTTTCGTGATCAGTCTTCCTTACCTTACCGGTGTTCTGTAACACAAGGTGATATCCAAGATATCACATCCTGTACTCCTTCATAACACTGTTGAACATACATCTCTTCTACCAGTAGTCATCCCATACCAATTGACATCAATGACAACACAAAGCCAACAATCTCCCCCTTTGGCATTGATGTCAACACGTGTAGTATCCGACATACTACATAGTCTTTCTCCCCCTTACTATGATCCATGGAATCTCACACATGTAGTATGCAGTATACTATAGAATCTTTCTCCCCCTTTGACAACAATGGCAAAGGGCACTGTCAGGATATCATTTCTCCTTGTATTTGCCAACTTTGTCTTTACTGGATGTCTCTCCTCCTTTGATACTGATTGTTACATCTTCTCAAGTCACAACACTTGAGATGGAGGACTTAAGAATCAACTAACACCAAATGAGCATGCAAGTATGATACTATTTGATAGAGTACTCAATTTTTCAGAAAGACATACCAATTGTTGATATGTCAGTGAATACTACTCACCTATTGGTCAACCTACAACACCTCCCATTTTCTCCTGAATTTCTTTAAAATCAAATGTGATTGTACTATGAATACAACCAACCAGAGGAAGGGTAGATACCCATAACCATGAAATTCTCTTGGGTATCCATGCTGCAATTTCCATCACCTGCAGTTTGGGCAGTCAGTATCCTTACAAGTTCAAGCATGTCAGCTTTGCATCATGAGCACTTGAACTCCCTTTGAGTCATACATCTTAGGTTCTTATATCTAGTCAGGTACAATACCGGGACTCCAATCTCCTCCATATATCGGTTTAGATGTGCATATGTGATGATCTGATGATCCTTCAACTTCATTGTATCCATCACAGCCTATGACATGATCCTGGATCTACACAATGCCAGACAATGTTATCATCATGCCAAGAATTAAACTAGTTAGCCCAAAAATGTGCAAGCATGCATGATCAACGATCGGGCCAATCATATGTCATTCAGGCCTTTTCCAATCCCAACTGAGACATAGACACCTCATTTCATGCTACTGCGGCAAATGCATTGAAGTTCCAACTTCATTGTCTTTCATAACCTGCAAGTACCTATTAGTATACATGTCGGTAACATCTTACACATACCGGTTAACATCTTATACCAATTTTTAACCTCCACTTATTGACACATGTAGTAGTGATCCAATACCAATCTGTAGGTGTGTAGTTAAGGCAGCCTCTACACACACTTATCACTTTCTTCCTTCACATCGGCAATAGCATGTACTACCATGTTGCCTTCTTCATTGAGGGGGTGAATGATGAATTCAATATGCTACTCCCCCTAGGATCTTGTATGTCCTTTAGCCTTTAGGACATATCACTTGTGCATTGAGTGCACAGTGCTGGTCCATGGTCTTCTTCTTCCATACCTACTTGGTCTCATTCTTCTTGCCATTACCAGACTTGGGAGAAGGTCTTTCCTTCTTCTGTTGATGGGTCCTTCCATTTCCTGATTCTCCATCACAGCCAAAAGTAGTGCTATAGTAGCACACAACATCCATCCCAACTTCATGATTAGGGA
Source organism: Cryptomeria japonica (assembly GCF_030272615.1). Taxonomy (NCBI): domain Eukaryota; kingdom Viridiplantae; phylum Streptophyta; class Pinopsida; order Cupressales; family Cupressaceae; genus Cryptomeria; species Cryptomeria japonica. The sequence goes on along the minus strand of NC_081407.1, from coordinate 818,174,774 downwards.
ATCTCTTGACATACTGGTTTGACCATCTTCTTCTGTTCATGTTGCAGTGATTGGCAACTGAAACCGGTGGACCTCTTGCTCCTGCAGGGACATTTCTCCTTTGGTTACATGCAGATCTCTAACTTCCATATGCTCTATATCCACTTTTATGCAGAGCATAGTTGTTATACCGGCCTCCATGTGACTGTAGGTTCCTCTTCCTGCATTCAAACTCTTTATGGCCAAAACCATTGCAGTTTTGGCAAACAATATCTACATAACTGAGAGAGAGAACATGCATGTATCTATTCCTGGAAACATTTTGCTCACGTTCCTGATGTCTATAAGATCCTGGATTATTCCTTCTAGATCTCTCTCTATATTCTTATGTCCTATGGCCATAAGCATTACATGCAAAGTAGTAACCAGTAAAGGATGGCATATGACTTACAAATTTATTTTGCCATGCATGAGGAGATCTTACCAGTTTAACATCCCCATTTCTTTTTCTTTGAGAATGGATCCGTGGTTGTCCATTTTGTGTAGCTCTTACATCTGGTCTCTTCTTTTCCCACACCTGCTTAGCCCTGTGGGTGGTAGCATTACTTTGTCCTTTGTTGGTAGGAGATCTTCTTTGTTGCTTCCTTATTTTCCTTCTTCCAATGAAGTTGTCTTCTCCCATTTTCCCTTTACCTTTGGGATCTACATTGTTCCTCCTTCTTGCAGCATCGATCTTCATTCTTGTCTGCAAGTATTCACCGATTTTTATTAGGTCAACTTTCTTCCAGGGATCATTTTTTACTATGAAGTTTTGTCCCTTGTTTTTTCCATTTGAGGAGACAAACTAAATGTCATTGTGGGGGACGTTCTTGTTGGTGGAGCATTCACCGACACCACTTCCTAAGTCTTCAATGTCCTTGGCATGTTTTTTTCTTCTTCAACATCTTGTCCAAGGCATCACTATTGCCATCAAACTGGATTCTAGCCTTGAGCTCATCTTGACACTTCTCAAGGTCATTTCGGAGAATCTCCATTTCTCCAAGCATTTGTTGATATTCTTCATTCTTTACTTCTAGCCTAGATGCTAGATCTTCACACCGGCACTCCTTGGTGTTCTTTGCCTGAGACTTCAACTCTTAGGCATTTCTCAGATTCCTCAAGGCATTTTGTCAGTTGGTTCTACTCCACTATACCAGCATTCTTGAATAGCTTGTATTCCTTTCTTACTCTATTGAGTTCTTCAAGTGCATTTACAAGCTCTTCTTCAAGATCAACTTCTACCTCATGTTCTTCTTCTCCTTCACTGTCAAACAGATCTTGATGGATAGATCTATTTGTCTTGTCTCCTTCCTTATTATCACTGTCAAACACATATTGTCAGTGAGATCTAATTGCCCTATCACTTTTAGATGTGTGCACCTCATCTTCAGATTCTTGATCCATGAAGAGGTGGATTCCTTCTTCATCAATGGTGCAGTTGTTGGTCGATGTGCCTTCATCATTTGCAGAAGCATGAGATATATTTCTCATACTGTCTTCACAAGTCGATCCTATAGTAGTAGGCTCATTTTCATAGAGCTTCTTCAATATCTCCCATAAACTTTTTATTATTTTGCATATCTCCACCTATGAGGAGACATCATTGGTGAGCCCACTGAATATGGTCTTCATGGCTTCTTCATTGCACAATCATCTTCTTTCTTCTTCAGATCCAGTGGGAGTACTGACATTCCTAGGGAGACCATTGACAACTGACATCCACATATCAAATCCTAGAGAAGATAGGAAGACTTCCATTCTACAACTCCAAATAGAATAGTTTGAACCATCAAACACAGGAGTAGGGATTGACACTAAACAAACCATTGTGTCCTTAAGCCAGAATCTACCTAAGCTGGAGAAATCTCATCTAACTGGGAACCTATGCTCTAATACCAGTTGTTAGACATAATGCACCACTGAGAGGGGGTGAATCAGTGGTTCTCAAATTGTTTCCCTTTAACTAGCTTATATGAGTATACTGGTTGTTAGATCTAGCTTAGAATAGACTTACCGGTTAGTGGGGAGACCAACACAAATGCAATCACATAAGGGGACATCACATAACACCAGCATATACGATGAAAACCTAAGAAAAGAAAAACCTCGGTGAGCAATATTGTTGGAGTCTACTGCTCCAATCTAGCCTCACAATCAAAACTCTATTACAATGTTTAGGGAACCAACCCAAGGAGCTGCAACCCCTAATTTAGGGTACCAACCCAAGGAGAACCAACCCCTAATTTAGGGCACCAACCCAAGGACAACCAACCCCTAATTTAGGGCACCAACCTAAGGAGCTACAACCCCTGCACCGAGCTACAAATCAGTGATCACAATGAAAACATCAAATACAAAAGTAGTTATCTTGTTACAAGTGAATCTTGTAACCATTTCATATACCTTACTCTATCGGTGAGATACCTTCTCTGCTACACCGACTCACTCTTCCGTTGCTCTCATATGTTGCTTTGCTTGCCAGTAAACTCTATCGATTTACCTCTCTTCTATTATGCTCTTACTAAATCTCCTCCTCACTACTTTGCTCTTCACTAGTACTACACTCTGTCGGTTCTATGTCTGCCCACTCTGCAGCTTCCTTCACCTCTTCTCTATCAGTTGGACACAACCGGTTTTGCACTACTACCGTTTGAACACTTTAATCCAGTTCACTCTCACACTCAGTCTCTTCTCATATATTATTTGTGCAATTGATAGATTTTCTCTCACATACAGAAGAAATACACTTCGCAGTAGCACAATATTCTTCTATTCAGTAGCAACTTAACAATGTCTTTGGCCTGCATATTTATAGACTGATTTTCCTGCCAAAAGCCAATTCAAAATATAGGCGGATAAGGTGTCCTCATCACCTTCGATCCAAACCAAATCTAATCAGATCTTCCCCCATCTGATCTCTTAGACAGCCAACTATACAACTCTGACATTAATGTGCCTTCCAATACACATTTTCCAAATATAGAAAACATGGTCATGTATCTCAACCTGCCTCTTTCAAAACACCATTAATGTTTCTATTGTTTCCTTCTCGAGGTCTTCTCACAATCTGATCTTCTTTCTTTGATCCAGGTACTAACAACTCCTTCATTATTCTATGTCGTTCATTCTTCCTCGAGCCACGCTCCTCTGATCTGATCCACAAATCATGGGATCCATATTCAATACACACCTATAGAAATACCTATCTCTACATGGCACTTCACCAATCATTGTGAGCTTGCCACCTTGACTCCATATGGCATCCATGTCAACCAACTACCAGCTTGGCTCTTCATGTTGGTCCAGATAGGATCACCAACCAAACACTCTACCGGTTCCTCTTTCCTACCGATTGACTCCTCATATCTGCACTTTGTTGAACCGTCGGTGGAACACCTAAAACCGGTCTTCAGACATGTTTTTTCAACGGCATTCACGTTCCCATAAAGTGGGAAGACATCTACATCTGCACCTTGTCCATATTACCATTGGACTTCCATACCGGTAAGCACTCTATCATCAACCTTCACCAAACTCCATCTTCAGTTGGGCCACATTCCTCTATTTGCATCTTCTTGGCTTTGAATTCTACTTGAACATCTTAGACCATATCTCAGTCGGTTTGTCAAGATGAAAAACACATCACTCCATCTATCCCGGCAACTCAACTTGCCTTCTTTGTTGGTTCGGTGCATATTCATGTTCTCATACACTTAAGGCATTCCCTTAATTCACCAGTAGATCTGGTGTGAACCTTCAAGAACTTGCCTTTGCCTCATTTACCGTATCTCTTGGAACTATGATACACACTATGCATAATAGGAAATAAGATCCGCTTACTGGTGGAAAGACACCTTGTCTTCTGCATCCTGTAATGTACTCACGTGACTTCCATGTTTGAGCAGTAAACCTTTAAACAGGAACGTGTGATCCAGTGATGGCATTTTCATTGTCATTCATTTCTTCTCATGATGACTACATCTTCATCTGGTGGGAGTCCTGCTATTCTGCAACCTCACAGTATTCTGGTGACCTATTATTTCTTCTCCTTCGGTGTTGATGTGATTCCGGTAACAATCTTCCTCTTAATCACAAACACCATCCAGACATTGTGCTCATTGTCAACACTTCACTTGCCAGTTGACATACTCTTCTTGATGGTGATACACTATGCCGGTACCAGTAACCTTACCATTCTATCTCATCCACACAAGTCAGGCACTAACTTATGTACCGACACTTCAGTGATCACTCTTCCTTACCTTACCGGTGTTCTGCAACACAAGGTTATATCCAAGATATCACATCTTGTACTCCTTCATAATAGTATTGCACATACATCTCTTCTACTAGTAGTCATTCCATATCAATTGACATCAAGGACAACATAATTTCAATAGAGATACCGCCCACAAGACAAGACAGGTGTGGGAGAAGAAGAGATCAGAAGGAGGAAAGGAAAAGAATGGGAAACCTAGGATCCATCCTCAAAGAAGGATAAATGGAGATGCAAGACTGGTAAGATCTCCCCATGTATGGCAGAATAAATTTGTAAGTCATATGCCATCCTTCTCCGGTTATTGCTTTGCATGTAATTGTCATGGTCATAGGGTAGAAGAATGTATAAAGATATCTAGAAGGAATAATCTAGGATCTCATAGACATCATTCATATAAGCAAAATGTATCTAGGAGTAGATACATGCATGTCCCCTCTCCCAGTTATGTAAATATTATTTGTTATAACTGCAATGGAATCGGCCATAGAAGTTATGAATGCAGGAAGAAAGACCTGTAGTCAAATGGAAGCTGGTATAGCAGCTATGCTCAACTTAGAAATGGATCTAGAGCATATGGAAGTCAGAGGTCTATATGGAACCAAAGGATAAATGTCTCTATAGGATCAAGAAGTCCATCGGTTTCGGTTGCCAATCACAGCAACATGACCAGAAGAAGATGGTCAAACTGGTGTGTTAAGAAATTCCCCTATCATGAAGTAGGGATGGATGTTGTGTGCTACTATATCACTACTTTTGGTTGTGATGCAGAGTCCGGGAATGAAAGGACCCATCAGCAGAAGATGGTAAGACCTTCTCCCAAGACTGAAAATGGGAAGAACAATGAGACCAAGCTGGTATGGAGGAAGAAGACCATGGACCAGCATTGTGCATTCAATGCACAAGTGATATCTCCTAAGGCCTAAAGGAGATGCAAGGCCTTAGGAGGAGCAACATATTGACTTAGATCATTTACCCCCTCGATGAAGAAGGGCACTTGGAAGAACAAGTTGTTGTCACTATGAATGATGGAAATGAGAAGATAAGTGTGTGCAGTGGCTGTCTTGGCTACACACCTACAGATCAGAATTAAATCACTAATGTTGTGTTAATGGATGGAGATTAACAATTCAAATCAGATACATGGTGATGCAAAATGTTAGGAGTCACAGGAAGGTGCTCTAGTAGTGATGATGGACCAGTACAGGAAACTGGTATGTGCGGGATGTTACTAACATGAATGCTAATGGGTACTTGCAAGTTATGTAAGACAATGAGGTTTGAGATCATTGCATTAGCCCTGGTAGCATAGAATGTGGAGGTTATCTCTTAGGTGGTGTTGATAAAAACCTGAAAGACATATGGTGGCTCGGTCGTTGGTCATTCAGACATGGATGTTTTTGGGCTAACTGGTTTAACTCTTGGCATGATGATGATATTGTATGGCATTGTGTACATCCAGTATCATGTCATAGGTTGTGGTGGATATGATGGAGCTAAAAGATCATCAGTTGATCATATTTACAGAGCTCAACCGGTATATGGAGATTCTTGGAGCCTCAGTATTGGACCTGACCGAAGATGAGGACCTAAGATGTATGACTCAAGGGGAGTTCAAGTTCTTGTGATGCAAAGTCGGCATGCTTAAACTTGTCAGGATACTGACTGCCCAAACTACAGATGATGGAAATTGCAGTAGGAATACCCATGAAAATTTCTTGGTTAAGGGTATTTGAATCAAGTGTACAGGTTTCCAGAGTAGCCAAAATAGCTTATGTATTCTTGTAGGCTCTTTGCAGTATTTCCACTTGGGATGTGAGTAGACTCTTCAATTCCTTTAGTGACCAAAGTCTTTTTTCTTTTTAAAGATCATATGTATCTAAGCTGTTTTGCAAATCATCCACAGATTTGCTAAAAGCAAAAATAGAATCCTAAAGTTGTACATATGCATTGCATATCTTCTCTAGGTCTTCCTCTATTTCAGTTCACCTGGGATTGGTATCAGAATAAAAGAATGAAACATTAGAAGTAGAAGATAGATATTTCCCTCCTTTTTCAATATTTTTTCTTAATAAATCTTTAGTAAGAGATAGAGGAATTTTTCCTGTATCAATTTCTTTCATAAGCTTCTCTCCATGCTTCTTCCTATAACTCTTCTCAGCATATGTTTGTGTTGCTTCTTCTAGGAACTTGATTTGGTCAGACGAATCAGCAACTAATTGACCAATTTTGCTAATAGGTGTTGTCAAATGCCTTGTAGCGGTAGTAGACTTATCAGAATATCCATAACATTTTGAATGGTTTTAGCTTTCATTCTTTGTTCTTTAAGTCTCTTCTTATGTGCCCTAGATTGCATGACAGTTGCAATCTTCAACATTTCAAATGCACTCATATTATCAACAGTTGTAAGCCCTGAGATGCCTAATGAGTCATCATCATCTTCAATAGTCTATTGTAAAACTAATGATGTTACTGGTTCAGAAGATGTTACCTTAACAATCTCTTCTTCTCTTGTTTAGTCTATGTTTCCTGTTCAGCAATCTATGTATCAACTTTTTCATCGGATTTCTTTTGAATGTCTTATGAAACCAATGGCAGATGGGGTTTCACTGGTGGTTCCTTTGCTAGTGGAATATCCATTCCTAGTTGAATTGTCTGTTTCTCAATTGAAGTAACCTTTGATTTAGTGATTTTAGGTTGTTGCATATCTGGTGCAGTAATGTCTCCAAATAGATCTATAGTATCCTCAATCTCATCAACAAGTATGAATCATTGGATAATAGTGCCATCCTTCTTCCTGACAAGATAGACAACTTCATCTTGTACAATTTATTCCTCATCCATTTCAGGTCGATCAACAATATCTTGCTCATCCTTAGAGGAATGTATAAGATCTTCCATGTGTTGGATATTACGAGCAATTTGATGAGTTTCAGTCTCAATAGGTTGCACCTTTCCACTAATCAGCTTCAATCTTCTTATTTTGTAGGCAAAATGAACTTTGTACTTATCAACCAATTCATTCAGCTCATCCTTTGACAACTCAGGAAAATATTGTACAAATACATCATCTATGATTTATTTTTCTTTCTTTGTTGATTCCTTCCATTTATTCAAAAGAATAGTATACAAGGAATTAGAGATATCATTTTCAAGATCATGAGGTAATCTATTATAATGGCACAAATAATTGATTACCTATTGAATAATTTGTTCCTTTTCATCTTTATTGAATAAATCAAAATGATCTTTGATATTATCAAATTTGTTTCTTACTAATGTCTTCATTGTCCTCTCAAAGGTAGTTGCAGGCTTGTAAGTTGATATATCAAAAGGCACAATTTCCTTTGGCACTTCCTTTACTTGCTTGGCTTCTTTATCAATTGCTTTCATTTTCTTGGTTTCCTCCACAATGTCAGTTCCTTCAGATTCTTCTTGGAGAATTAATTTCTAACCTCTTTTCTTTGATGCGGTCTCCTTCTTTGTATATACTTTAGGTATCGGTTCCTTTTTGGTTTAGACACTTTGTGTCACTCTTGTACTTTTTATTACTGGAGGTGCTTGCTCGGTCTTCTTCTTCTTACCTTTACCTTTACCACTTATGGATGGAACACTACTAGTTTAAGTTGTTGCAGTTTGAACTTCAACTGTATCCAATCTTGCCTTCTTTTTGTCCACTAGAGATGCCAACAGGTTATTGGCATAATTGATCAGTAAGTCATAGTTGACCTCATAACTCATTTCTTCTTCTCTAGGCTCAATAGCCTCCATCAAACAAAAATCAGTGGTAACTGTGAAAATAATATCTTTAGCGAAGTGTTTTACCACATCCTCAGGCAATCTTACTCTCATACTCATTTTCTTCTAGAATTCATTAAAATATTTATTCATGGCAATAGAGAAGGTGTTCTTCACACCTTTGAAGTTGTTCTTAATCTAGGCAGATACCAGTAGATCCTTATACCATTCAAGATCACCTATTCCGAGTAGGAAATTCTGGAAATAAGAGAATAGAGTGATCAACAACTATCCAAATTTAAACTTTAGACTGATATCCTTCTTGATAGACTAAAGATTCAACAATAATTGGCTCCTTATGGCCTCACATAGGTCATAATTAGCATTTTTCAGCTATCATCTTGTAAGCAGTATGCACTGTTGTTGATGGAACACTATTCAATTTGCTAGAATAGAATACCCGATAGCCTATAACCATATCTACCAACTTTACCACTAGGTCCCTGATGTTATTGACAGAATAAGCACACCCATTAGATGTTGATCTGGTTAGAGGGTTTATTATCTCTTCTGAAATACACCTCAACTTAGGTACTTCACTGGTTGAATAAAAACCAGTTACAACTTGAAAAGCTTCCTTGGTTATAGTATGAGTCTTTTCTAAATACATGTTTTCCCCATGAACACGACTCAAAATAATTCGGATATGTTCTTCTTCAAAATCTTCAAGAAAGTATGTCGCATTATGAAAACCTTTCTCGTAAACCCTAATATATTCTAGTTGAATCTTGTTGTTTTCAATGCAAATGGATTTCAACTGAGAATATATCGACAAAGATCCTAAATCCTCAATCTTGCAATCAATATAGCTGGACAAATCACCTTTCACTATGACACCACTAGGAATTTGTGATAAGGCATTATAAGACACAATTCATTCTACTTTTATAGCTTTCATAGGTTCAGATGTAATCATCAATTTCTCTACTGGTTTAGAAGATGATGCCATTTTAGATAAACTAGATTCAAAGCAAGATTTTTCAAAAAAAAAACCTTATTTCATGTGTGCTACCTCGTTTATCGATTGAATACTTAATTGCACACCAGTTCAATCTTCACCAACCTTCAAATCAGCTTGATTACTCAAATCATAATTCAACTTTGACAAAAATCAGCTAACAGTCCTTTCTTAGCTCTGCAAGCACTCAAAAATTCTTTCTCGTATGTGTTAGGTTAAAATAACAAAGTGAAAACTCGCTTTTATCTTTTTTACCTACTGCATTAAATGCTCGCTCGTTAGGGTTACAAACCCTAATTACATCGCTTAACAATACATACAATTTTGACAGATGTAAAACCGGTTGATAACCGATTGTCAGAAAATTATCAAAATTTCGTGCATTCAAATTTTCTTATCAATCATTCATCTCAAGGGGTCCAGAAGTGGATTTACTGGTAAGTTCCCCTTAGCCATATTGAAAAGACTTAGTTCACCGGTGTAGGATTCTCTACACTAGGTGAAGGAATAGTTTCTTCTCTAGGTGAATCATCACTTTTCTTCTTCCATATTCGATTCATTTCTCTTTTGGTTTCTTCAATATTAACCTACTACTTCCCTTTCTGATCTTTGGAAGGATTGACCAATTTGTTCTTTCTAGATCTACAATATTTTTCCATGTGTCCCAGTTTATGACAATGATAGTAGGCCATACCAAATGATCTCCAAGGTCCTACATTGCCTCTCCCAGTTCTTCTTCTGCAATTCATAGCCACATGACCAAAGTTGTTACAGATGGTGCAAATGACATTTGTTACCTTTTCCATCTCAAATGGACTAAACTAGTTGTCATAAGGTCTTTTCCAGTTCATGTTGACCCAGTTATCATAGTTTCTCATCCAGTTGCTATTTGGTCTTGGATGTATATGCGGTACTGGATTGTTTGCTCCATATCTACATTCTACTGATCTATGTCCATACATTTTGCATGTGAAGCAATGACCTTCAAATTTCTTGGATACATACATAGCATTTGTATTGTAGCTTGCATTTCTATTAGGTTTGCTTCTACAAACATTTGCGGTGTGACTAGGTTTATGGCAAACATAACAAATAGGTTTAAAGACCTTCTTACAAGTAGGCTTTTTATCCTTATGAGAAGATTTGTTCTTATGAGTGTTGTTATTGGTACCAGAGGATTCTTCTTTTTCATATGTGTAAAAACCAAGTCAAGAGGTATCACCATTCATCCTTTGTGATTGAATTTGTTCTTCAAGAAAGGTAGAACTTCTGTTGAACTTTTCCAATTTCCTATTTTCTTCAGTGAGTTGTTTGGTGAGATCTTCATTATGTTTTGACAGGTTCTCTCTCAGAGATGATGCTAACTCAAGATCTAACTGTAAGTTCTCTTTTTCTTCTCTCTCTCTACATTCAAATGCTCATGCAAAGTAGCATTCTCTCACTTGATCTTGGCAATCTCATGATCTCTTTCCTTGATGAGATCTTCAATAGTCCTCTTGGCTTCCAGTTCCTGACTCATGTGGATAGTAAGACCTTCTAGTTCTCTCCTCAAATTTAACTTTTCACTATTTAGTTTTTCAACTTCCTCAGCTAAAGCATCAATATTGGCCTCATTTGAAGAACTATTATAAGATATTTATAACAGTTGTTCAGTTAGCTCTCTTCTTTTGACTTGAGAAGCTTTCAGTTTGACCCATAGGGTTTCAACCTCATTCCTACTAGCCTCAAGCTCTCTAGCCATCTTAAAGTATCTCATATCCTCCATGGTACCTTTAGGGTTTCCTTCCAAGTGATTAGGATTTAAAGAAGTTAGGCTCTGATACCAATTGATGGACTTGTAAAGCACTAAGAGGAGGGCTGAATCAAGTGACACCAAAAACAAAACTACTTTAAACAATGACCAGTAGAAATACTTAATAATTTTGTTAAACAATATGCATGTAATCCAAAATGATATAACAACATCCACAATAAGTATAACATCCACCATAACACAAGTGTTTATGCGTGGAAAACCCAAATAGGTAAAAACCACGGTGAGATGGGACTCACAAGTTAACTATCTGCAGTAATAGATAAATGACTGGTTAAGGTCTACAAAGTGCTCTGCTAGGAGTGAATCCTGTTAAAGATCCCAAAGCTTAGTTAAACGTTATACCTTGTAAATGTAGTGCCCTATAAGGAGTAACCTCGGTGGAGTATTTGTACAATGAAGCTTGTTAGAGCTTACTCGATTAGGGGATTTGACTATTGCAATGATTAGAAAACAATAGGTAGTCTGATCTAGTAATAGCACAAATTACTTGGATAGATCCTCTTCTTTGCACTCAACATTTCTTTATCATCATACTCTGTAACTTAATACTTTTGCCTTTGCACATAACATATCTCCTTCACTCATACAAAATAATTCATTGTGATGTCAATATATAGACATTTAGATTTCATGTCGACCTCTAAAAATCATATCACAATTACCTAGGTGTAGTGTATCTGGTCAAACAATCATAACGCATCATAAAAATACCACCAAAACTTGTCAGTAAGGATAACTCATCACATAATAAATGAATACCAGTTGGAACAATCAATACCGACTGGAGTTAAACATATAAACCGTTTATCCTTTGATGCTCCTTTGATAATCTCTGTTGGATCTTCATGTCGATGTCGAGTTAAGTATAATCACTGGTTGTCTCCTTGCATATACCGGTTGTCACCATGTATCGGTTAGATATAAACTTCTAGTATACCAGTTGTAATATAAAAAACTTTGAAGTCACATCAGTGGACAATATGAACATATGTGTGTGTATGTGTTTCATCAATGATAACATATGATAAAGTTAATCATTACAATCATCATCAAGCCAACAAAGTGAAGGAAACTGCAGAGAAGGCATGCATAGAACCAGCAGAGTGTAGTACCAATGGAGAGCAGTAGAGCAGAGGAGAGAAGAGGCAACCAGAAGAGAGAACTGGTAGAGAGAGAACCGCTAGTGAACTGGACAAAAGATCCAGCATAGAGATTTGAAGAAGAGTTACAAAATCCATTTGTAACAAGAAGATAACTTTGATATCAAAATATGTTTTTGTATTCACTGAGTTCGAGCTCGATGTAGGGGTTTCAGCTCCTTGGGTTGGTACCCTAAATCAGGGGTTGGTTCTCCTTGGTTTGGTGCCCTAAAATCAAGGTTCGGTGCTCCTTGGGTTGGTGCCCTAAACATTGTAATCAGAGATTCATTGTGAGGCTAGATTGAAGCAGTAGTCTCCACCAGCATTTCTCACCGAGGTTTTTCCCATCTTGGGTTTTCCTCGTATATGTTGGTGTTATTTGATGCCCCTCTTGTGTCAATGCATTTGTGTTTAGTCTCCTCACCAATAGGTAAGCCTACATTTAGTTTGATTTGTTAACCGGTATACTCACATAGGTTGGTTAAAGGGAAAAGTTTGAGAACCACTGATTCACCCCCCTCTAAGTGGTACATTGTGTCTAACAGCAATAGATGCATGTCCCAATTATCATATTATATATCATAAATAACATGAATTTGCAACAGAATGCCCAGAATGTCATATCAGTAGCTATCGAATAGATCAACTAACAAAAATGGTGTCTCACAAGGTTCTTCATTATATTCCCATTATTCCACATATGCAACGATTATTTAGGTGTGAAAGCTTAGTGCAATTTATGGATTACCGTGCACAAAATAGAAGCAGATATGACATTCTTTGAATTCCTACAGATGGTTCTACATTTAGGGACATGGAGGAAAAATGGCCACACTTTAAAGAAGAACCTTGTAATCTCAGGATTTCATTGGCAATGAATGGTGTCAATCCATTTGGAGAGATGATATCTATTTACTCAGTGTGGCCTATTTTTGTTATCAACGATCACATTTCTCCATGGATGTCAATAAAGAGGGGGCACAAAATGTTGGCAATGATTGTTCCAGGTATTTGGTTACATCAATTTTATTTAATATATTAGCATCTCATTGTTTTATTTGTTACATAATGACATCTTTTTTATTTAATAGTCATGTACATTGAATTATATATATTGCAGCAAAAATTTTATGTTCATTCAACTAGGTAAGTACCAAGTTAAATATATATATCGAGCCTTGTATTAACGAGTTACTAAAGTTATGGAATGGCGTCACTATGTATGACGTCTCTAGACCAATAGGACAAAGACAATTTCAACTCCATGGAATGCTTGTATGGACAATTCATGATGTCCTAGGGCTAACAGTTTTTTGTGGTATGTTATAACATTCAACTGCACTTTAATGATATTTAATTTTATAAAGTAGATGTCATGCTTGTTTTTTAAATAATGTATTCATTATATATAATTATAAAAATTGACATATTTAATCCAATTATATATGATATAGTAGGTCTTCAAACAAACAAAAATTTGCATGTCCTGTTTGTGGTCCAAAGATGAACCATTGTCGTTTGACAAGTTTAGGAAAGTAGGTGTTTGATGAGTATAGTCATTTCCTCCATAGATATCATAAGTATCAAACTACTAAAAAACATCTTTTCAATGGGAAATAAGAGACTACATCAAAACCACAACGAATAACACGTCATCCATAGAAGTTGGAATATAATAGAATTAATCTTCAAGGTTATACATTGGATCAAATTGTTTATCTATCATATATGATATGTTTGGAATTTATATTTTTATATTATATTTTGTTGACTCGTGTTGTAATTGACAATGATTTTCGTTGTTAATTTGTTCAACTTATATGCTTCATGAAGGTCGTCAAGGCATTAATGGTCGGCTTCCATGGGGATTGAAAAGTTATCCCAGACAATTTAGTAGGTTTCCCTACTATGAGTAGCTATAAAATTGTGCATTTGTTTGATACAATGCATATTGGAAAGAATTTAACAAAAACATTATGGAAAATATTGGATGGAAGGCATGAAAAGGAAAAAAATAATCAAAATTTGTAGTGACATTCAAGAAGCCAATCATGCAATGAAAAATGTCATTCAATTAAATGGCAATGGAGACCAGATTATTACAGAGCAGCAAAGAAATACTATAAAAGAACTCATATGAAAAAATTGATTTCCCACAGGATTTGTTGCAAACATAAACAATATCATAACAAAGAAAGGTGAATTTGGGTCAAGGATGAAACACATGATTAGTATACCTTCATTAAGGTAATTATTCTGGTATATTATATATATTTGTATATTGCATGTACTTTTCAATGTATTATGTTTACTAATTTTAGAAAAATAATGAAAAGACCATTTTATAATTATTGTCATTTTTTTTACTTGTTATGTAATATATTGTATATTTTTGTTAAATCCTGTTAATATATTTGCACCTTGAATCACGTGTAGATGGTTATTATCTAAAGAAATCCATAAAGAAGATATAAATTATTAAAAGAGAAAAATTCATCATCTAATGTTTGAAATGCAAAAGTGTCTACCTTCGACATTTTTCAATGCACAAGAACACTACCTCATACACCAAGTTGAGGAGACTGAATTGTGTGGACCTGTACACACAAGGTTAATGTGGATGGTTGAGAGGCACTTAAAATTTTTGAAGGCTTTGGTTAGACAAAGAGCACATCCTGAGAGTTCTATGGTGGAGGGATATATGGTATACCAGACCATGGTTTACATTACTAAATATATTCCTAATTTTGTAGCAAAGTTCCATGTAGATCACATTTGGGATCCCAACTCCATTAACAAATTCGAAACAGGAGTACATGATGGGGAAAGGTAGATTGAGGAAAGTGAGAGGTAATTATAAGATGGTCATGGAGATTAATAAGAATACATTTTACATTTGGTTTTTATTTATATTGTACTTATTTAATTATCAATCTTTAATATACATCAATTATAAATTAAGGTCATATACTGTGGTAATTAACTAATTATACATCATTTGTGAATTTCTTTTTTTATTGATACAGTTGGTCGAGAGTGGAATGCACTCCATTTATACGTTGCAAACAATCTTGATTGAATGACGGTATGGATTTAATGATATCAACAATTTGGTCACGCATTAACATGGGAAGGTGTGGCTTCATTGTTTAAAGAAGCTCATCCTAATGGAGATTCCAATGTTACACCAAGGGAAATTGATTTAGCATATGGTTTAAGAGATAAATAGGTACCTATAATTATATTAATCACCCATATTATTTAATTAGTTTTAATTATATTATTGATGTATATATATATTGAGTTTTTTCTTTGCATGCATTCAGCCAAGAATAAATATGTTTATCAACTGATGATGCAATAATTTTTACATGTTTAACATATTGGAGGTGAAAAAACACAAGGTTGTGTGGTGCAATGGTCATAAATTTTGAACCAAAAAAGTTGGATGACGCAAAGAAAACTTATGATTATGGGATAACTACAGTCTTTCAGGTGACTAATGTTTCATCCAGAAGCGGCATAGATCAAGAAGTCTCGGAAATCAATACTATGGGATTTTGGATGATATACTTGAGTGTGACTTTAACTCCTTCAAATTAGTTTTGTTTGTCATCCAATAGTATAGGATACGATTGAATGAAAATGATTTGGAGAGAACTATTATTTAACATGATAATAGATTTACCATGGTTAATACAAGCTCGTTCGAGCGAGCTAAAAATGAGCCCTATGTTCTTCCAAGCCAATGTGAATAGGTATTTTACTTAGAGGTTTCAAGTAAACCGGGTTGGTCATTTGTTGTTAGACATGATCCAAGAGAAAGGTCGGTAAAGTATAATGTGATGGAAGAAGAACATATCAAAGAACTAGAAGATTATGTAGATGATGTTCAGGATCAACAGTTAGTTGATAATGTGCTCGATGAAGATCTTGAAGAAGAGGAACTAGATCATGACGATGTAGGAGTTAATATTCATGAAGATGATATTTGTGTAGATGATGACATTATCAAAACTGAAATCAATGATGATTACAGTGCCCTCCCCGATTCATCTTGTCTTTTATGCATTAATAGATCATATTGATATAACTTAGTTTACTTTATGATGATTTGATGGTATCTAACCATGTACTAACCCTAATTCATTATTATATTGGATACGATGATGTTTATGATAGTGCTTGTTTGTGGGGATTATCTTCTAAGTGTATTCGTGATAGAGACAATGTCATATTACTCATTGCGAGCAGAATATAATGTTGTGATTCTCTTCACTTTCATGTCTATTTATGTTATATATATTACATATGTTGTTGTATATGTATTGGTGGTGATAGGTTTGTAGGTACCAGACATCGACTCCACCTGGCTTCACAGGTTTGAGCGTGTCTTTATCTCAAGGGCAAGTTGATCGGAGATGACATGAAAACCCATTCTACACTCTAGGTTTAAGTTGATTACCCTTGTCAATTTAGAGTCTTGGTGTGAGTTGTTGTTTAGCACCAAGTGGTTTCTTGAGTTATTCTATGTTGGATTGTTTTGTAGTGTTTTTTTTTTGTTTTTGTTTTTTTTTAAACTATGCCTGGTAAACTTTTTAACGTGACCGGTGATGCTGGCACGACACGCCCTCTGAGTCCATGTGAATGCTTTTGACCTGGAGCTATGAACCAGTGAGGCCACAAATGGGGGACCTCATCCCCACACTTCACTCATTCAAACCCACGAGCACAATGACCCAACGAAGGCACAAGGCCTTGCGAGCACAATGGCCCAGCAGGGATTTGAACCTTGGTGGCCGCTTCACCAACGAAATGTTTTAAGCGCAACACTACATGTCCGAAGACAGGATTGTTTTGTAGTGTTATGATTATTTATTAATTAAATTATTGATTAACTAATTGATTTTTATAGTTTAATAATGTTAAACTAAATTATTGGATTTGTTAGGTAACAGATTGGATTTCCCAAAATTTATTAACAAATACTCATGCTTGCCCAGTAGGAAACCAATAAAACCAATAGTTGGGTAGATAATGTTAATTTACCCTCTGCATAAGGGTACAGCTCCCCATATGATATTCAATGAATTTTAACCAAATTTTATCATATAATTCACTTTTAACCAGAAAGAAAAGAAAGGCTTTAACATTCACTTGTCAACACAAAATGAACATCTCACAAAGATTATTGGAATACATAACAAAACATTAAATTTCAAATAATGATTATCCTATATGAATTGATCAAAATATTTGAACTCTGATTGATACTCGCTCATCCCTCACAGGACAAAGGGAATCATAATATTCAAATGCTTTCAACTAATTTCATTTATCAGATTGATTCACAGACTTAATATTTGATAAAAATCAAAGAAGGGAATCCAATACATGAACACATAAATATCCCAACATAAATTCTTATATATTCAAACGCACAGGTTTCAAAAGTTGTATTAGACATTCCACTCCATTCAAAGATGGGGTATTTCACTGAATTTAACAAATAAAACAGTCTGTCATCTTAATTTTTACCAAAATTTTATGGATCCACGCCAAAACATCCATTCCTAATACTTATAGCCACCAGGCTAACCTAATAGCTAAACACAAAGCTTCAAGAAACAACCATTTGTAACTAAAATTAACTAAAAACGGCCAAGAGCCATAAACAAAGCTATAATTGCAGAACAAGAAACGGTTTTTGATTCATCCTATTGGTGGGTTGTGCCACGTATATTTTGCCATTCCATATGAGCCGCTGAAAAGTTGTGAACAACTTGATAATGTGGGAGCCCAATGTGCAAGATACGTTCCTTCTAGACTTCTTTATCCATACTCACTTCCATAACTTTAGTTTTGTGTGTTTCCAAGTGATCAAAACAGACAACCAACATAGATTCGATTCTGGCAATTCTGGAGAAGTCATTTTTGGTTAAAGATTTTGATTCTTTAACCAGGTTCATCTTTCCTTTGAAACTCTCCACCATATCCACTATCTACTCGATGGTTTGTCTGTCTTCCTTGAGAAGCTACACATCAATGCACTTCAAGTCTTTCTGCATTACAGCAATGAGTTCTTTCAATTCCTTCAACAACTTAATGGATTCTTCATGGCCTTGCTTAGTGATTGAATTTCTCCATTCAATATTTTCTTTTGCCACATACAATATCTTGTCATCCAAATCTTTAACCACCTTTTCAGCGATAAATTTCATGACACCATATTTCTACACATCTTTCATCTGGATCAACACTGTCGCCCATTTGTTCTTTTCTTTTTCCCACGCTATCACCTCTGTTTCAAGCTCCTGAGTTACTGTTACAGCATCCTCATATACCCTGATCAGCTTAGCAATATATCCTACTCCCTATTGAATTATAGATTCAAGCCACTCATCGAAGGTTTTCACCATCATACGATTCCTCTGAACCTTATCCAACAATTTTTGGTTCATTGGCGATTTAGGATCAAAACACAGAGAAATTTGCGACAGGGGTTGCGGGCTAGGATGGTGTATGGCATTGACGTATTCTGCCATCTGTTTAACAACTTGTTTCAGCTCTTGCTTGTCCTTCTCATCCTTCCATGTTCTTGATAGCATCCTTTTTGTGGAAGACTCTAAATGTTTTGCGTCCACAGCCCTTGAAGTAGTTCCTAAATCGATTTTTTCAATGGAAAATTCCTTCTCAGTAGCATTTTCTGGATCTTTTTCTGAAATTGGCTTAGCCATTTCAGCTACCCAATGCCCTGTATTCTCATCCACCTCCAGCATGGCCTCTGCTTTTAGTCTCTTAGACTTAGACGTCTTTCCAAGGCATCTACTCACCATATCTTCTATTGGAACGTTGATAGGAACCACATTTCGTTTCTTGCTGATTAAGGCTCCCAACCATCTGGAAACATTTGGGGATTCTTTTACTGGTGGCGTCTGATAGTTTGATGAATCCATGATAGCCAAAGTGGCTACCTGATTGAGATTATCCTTAGGTTGTTCTTTCTATTTATCTGCATCTTGAGTTGCAAGGATATCTGCTACTGGTTTACCCATATTTACTTGTGCTTCTTCACTATCAAGAATTATGATGGCTTCTTCCCTTGTAGGTTCTTTACTTTTCTTCTTATTTCTAGAACGGATGACTCGAACTGATGAAGAGCCAAATAGTGATTCCTTGTACATCTTAGTTTGAACCTTCTCACTCTACGTATCAGTAGCACCTGCAATATCAACAATTATGTCAGAGGAAGAAATGAGTGTTTGTGCAGCAGTATGGGGTTGCTCAACTAATTTCTCAACTGAGGTAGTGGTTAGTTTCATTCCAGATTTACGATTTCTTAACCACTTTTATGTTCTCCTTATATCATTGAAGGTTTTGGATTGGATATTTTCTTCTTCTCTCCTATCCCAGTCAATTTCAGGAATAGGTTGCTTGTGAATTCTTTTATTGAACTCCGGGTCCAATACATCTTCACCTTCCTCTTCATGTACTCCTGCTATGTTCATTGATAATTTCATAGTAATGATCTGCCGCAGAGTGAACCTTGACCATAATCTTCATCGGACTTCAAATTCATCATAGCAATCTTCCCAGTAGTCTTCTAACTGGGGTATATGTGAAAAGTTCACATCAACATTCAGGTGTTTTATTGCATATCCTTTACTGTCAAACCCCGGCCGAGCAACATAAGGTTGCAACTTCATTTTCTTGAGTTCCAATTCTAAATTCAATGCATCTGAAGTAGTTTGGCAGCTGTAATACCCAAGTTCAATTGGGAAAATTGCTCCAGACTCACTTTTCATCCCTAATTTCTTATCAACATGAGTTAACTATCGGCAGACTTCCTGGAGCACATAACTATCAAGAGTATATCTGGGCAGTTTGAAAGGTTCATCTTCGAAGCCTCTAATTCTAATATAAGTGAACCTAGGAAATTGAATAAAACAACTCCCATAAGTACTAATCAATTTTAATGCTTTGGAGGACATTCTCTTATTCATGTTTCCCTGTAGTTCAAAAGTTAACCTTCCTACAAAGACATCACTCCATCTCAAGAAGTTTTCTGTATACCTCTGTCTCTGCAAGTGTGGATAGAACTCATAGACTTTCATTCCATTAGCCCATGGTTCTTGATATAATCTTGGCCATTCTCTGATGCAAGCTAAAATATAAAATAGGTAGGAAGACATATGAAAACTAGCTATTCCAATAGAATTACTCAAACCCTCATGTAATCTCTCTGCAATTACTTGCACCCAATCAAGGTATTTCTCACCAGACAATAACACCTAAATGTAAAAATACATCGAGTCTTCCCAATAAAAGGCATGTGAATTCCCCTTGAGCCTGTTCAAAATAATTACAATATCCCTCACTTCTATAATAAAATGCTCCCTTGTCAAAGGTTTAGGTAACCTAGAACCTCCCTTCTGCATTTTAAGGAGCCAATTTCTAGCAATGACACTCCGATAAACACTTTTCTTCTCAGAGAAAAATGCATATGAGGTTCCTATGGACCAATCTTCGTACAACTCTTTGTGAGGGATCCCAAACACAGCCATTACTATTTCTCTGTCAATCCGCACTAAAATGCCTCTATCACTAGCCCTAATACACCTGTTACTAGCATCATATTTGCTCATGCATGCATACACTAATTCGGGGCAAGGAGCAATGATTGGGAAAGCAGCGGCTTCAACTAGACCATTGTGAACTATCTTTTCCATGATGGAATTGGCCTCTGGATTCTTAGCCCTTTCTAGAAAATTTTCTAACTCGTCCTGAACTAAAACCGTATCATCTAATTCTGGAAGGGTACTAATTAAGCATGAGGTTCGACCCAAGTTCGGAAGAATTGGTCTCATGTTTGCTTAAAATTGCATCAATCAGACAGCATTCAACCCCAAGGCAAGGAATTACACTAACTATTTCAGAGCTAAAACAGAGCATGGGAGGTTAGTGATTAAACTCACCTGTCTTCACCATCAAACTGTGTAACCTTCAGAAAAACTGAGCTAAATTACCTTCCGCGTCCTTACTCTTTGCCAACAGCAACAATGATTTTCTTACCTGAGAAGCATCATATTTAAGGATGGAAAACACTGACAAGTACCAAAGCATGCTTCACCCCAGCTCATTTATCCATGTAAAACTTCCCATGATTTGATATAGTTTTGACATGCTCATTAATTAAGAATCAATTCCACACGGTCGACATGCTTTCTCATGATTCCTTTCCATAATTATAGTTTGAAAACATGGAAAATGAGGAATATTATGTTCCCATCGTGCCGCCTTTATCTCCTAAACACCATCGGGCTAATTTGAAACAATGCTTCGAACCTTGAACTATTTCAAAAGAAGTTCATTGGTTCAAAGTTCAAAGACAAAAGATCAACACTCGCGACAAAGAAGAAGGGAACAAAAGAAAATTTCAATGATGCAAAAATGAACCTTGAACCTTGAACCATTCCAAGAGTGGTTCAACGGTTTAAGTTCAAGAGGACCACAAGGATTGACATTAAAGGGACAGCCGCAATACATAAGACAAAAGACCACTTGAACCTTGAACCTTGAACCGGAAAGGTTCAAAGTTCAAGTTCAATGACTATGCTAATGAAGAGTTAGAACTTAATAGACCACATTTCCTTTGAACCAGAACTTGAACTTTGTAAAGGGTTCAACGGACGAGTATGAAACTCAAATTGATGAAGACTTAAGCTTTGCAATACTTAATAAAATAACGCCCCCCTAATTGATAAGCTATAAGCGGGTAAACAAGGGGTAACAGGGTTTACATAGTTTATAATTAAAAAATTAAATAAATAGTTGATATAAATATTTAATATTAATGTGTGATTATTAATTAAATTATAAATTAATTAATTGGTTTATATAATTTATTAATATTAAATTAAATTAGTGGATGGCATTAATATTTAAATATAGTTATCGATTTAATTATTGAAGGTTATTATTTATTAATGTTATTTTGTGAATCATAATATCTGGTATTTATAATTATGCATGAAATGTTATTTATTTACTATTATATTTTATATGTATGTGGGAGATATTGATAGCATTGAGTTTAAATTATTATTGGCTGGAGCATTTAAATGTGTCTCTACATTTAAACATTTGTTTATTATTTTATTTATTTATTTATCCATTTATTTATTGTTGGGTTATTTATTACTTATTTAATTATTTATTATTTTATTTATTTATTTTCTTTATTATTTATTATCTATCTATTTATGTATTGGTTATTTATTTGTTATTATTTCTTTACTTACCCCTTGTTATGATTGGCCCTCTTGGGAATTGTGGTTGTGAAGATATTGTTATTTAATTGCTTGTTTGTTTATTTATTTATATTATTTTATGGTTTAACATTTATTGAGCATTTGATTTATTTATTTTATATTAGCCCTTTTTATTTTATTTATTGGTTAATGGGATTATTTATTATTTATTATTATTATTTTTCCTACTCATTTATTTATTTATTATCTATCTCACCTATCCTCTCCCATTGCTGGTTGTGAGTTTGGAAATTGTAATAATAATATTTTATATTATTATTGAAGAAGTTGAGAAATACAACTTCAGAGATCCCGAGAACACCTAGAAGAAAAACACATGTCACAAGAGAAGAATGGAGGCAAAAAAAACAATAATGGCTCTGAAGAAAAGGATTATCAATCAAAGAGGGAATTAATAAAAAAGAACAATACAATCTTTATAAAAGGAGATTGTGCAACCCTAAAGGTGTGCAACCCTAAAGAAACCCTAAAGGAAAAATGTGTATTTAATAATTAAAATAATTATTAAATACCTACAATATTATTAAATGCCTAAATTTAACTTAATTGTAGAGGATAATAGACTAATAATTAAATAAATAATTATTAGCTAATACATGATAACTCTAACACCCCCCCTAAAGATGAACTTAGGGAGTAGCTAAAAACAACTAAGGACTAAAAAATGCATGTAAAAAAAATGCATGAAAGTAACAATGGGTCTCAATAACTAGGCCTAATGAGGTACCCAAGTACAAAAGATCTCTATAAAGCGAAGAAATAAAGAAAACCTCATGGGAAAAAACTCTACTCCAAAAAGAGATGAAGACTATTGAAGGACTGAAGAAGCCTCCAAACTAGAGAATGTTCCAGAAAACAGG
The DNA here is from genome assembly GCF_030272615.1 of Cryptomeria japonica. Lineage (NCBI taxonomy): Eukaryota > Viridiplantae > Streptophyta > Pinopsida > Cupressales > Cupressaceae > Cryptomeria > Cryptomeria japonica. Next base: position 818,151,578 of record NC_081407.1, on the reverse strand, counting down.
AACAAAGGATGAACATGAAGAATACCATTGAAGCATGAAGCTACAAATATTTTTGAATAATAACTGTCGATTTGAAGAACCTCCACTAGAATAGAAGATGATTGGGTAGAGAAGACTGTAATCAGCATAAGTGCCCTCAAATAACACTACTTGAATCAGATGGCAAACAAAGGCAAACAACTAAACTCGAAGATACAAATGGCAAGAAACACCAAAGTCTGTAGAGTTGATCAATCAAAGATGGAAGGTTGCCTCCAAAATAGGAATGAAAGAGTGTCCATATGGTAAATTATCCATCTCACCGAAATGCATAGGTAACTAACCACTGCATCTGCCTAGTACATAGGAACAAATACTAAATACATAGCTCACTCCAACGAACCAAGGAAGCATTAGAACCAACAACCAATAGGAGAAACCCCCCCATAATGCTGACAAGGGAGAGGTGATAGGTACACTAAAACTGAATGCCAAGAAAAACTACATGACGAAGAACTAGGAACATCGAGAGTGCAGCAGAAAGTACAAACATATATAAAGGCTAGTGTCATGGAAGGAACACTCACTTGACACACATCATGAGGCTAATAGCATGGAAGGAACACTCACATGACAAAGGTATATAGAAAAAAAAGGCAAACTTCAAACCCCCCCATGGCAGTCTATAATGGAGTGCGAGTACAATAAGGCACAAGATGTGCAAGATCCCAAGCATGCAAGGCATAGTGGCACTTTATCTCAGTGTGTTTACAAAAAGCAAAAATCTTACAATGAAGGCTCAGAATGTCAAAAAAAAGATAGAAGACTATAAATACATGAATAACATCCAAAAAAAAATCATCCCACACAAACGAGAAGTTTCTACGACGTCATATGTCCAAGTAATTCACCAGAGTCTGAAAACACAAAAAACTAAATAAAATGTACCTGGAGTAAAATCTAGAAAAAGTGCATGGATGGATGTGAATATCTCTAAAACATCGTCCCAATGCCATTGGAATCATGAAAAACAAAGAAATTGGTGAAAATATATGAGATCGGGACTAAAAAATAGCACCTTTGACTTCAAATGGTTCTAAATGTACCAACAAAAAAATCAAGTGATAAAACCCACAAATCTAGAAATTAGATGAAACCAGTTTTCCAACGATATCTTGATTGTCAAAAAATGATATTGTATGCCCAAGTTATGGCCAAAAGAAAAAAACCTCTCTTTTAGGGCACAAAGAGGGTCTCAGGGGGTCATACATAGCTGTCTATATCGCTGACATTAGCATGATTTCATGTGGACGTCAAGGGAATATTTTGTAAATATTTCCTTTCCTGCCAAAAAAATTTGTCACCTGAAAAACTCGTCGGGAAAAAAATCTGGTCACTGCATGTTGTCGGAAAAAATTGCAGCGGCGAGTGAGCACTCGAGGCTACGCTATAACCTAGGTTGATGGCGCGGGTCATTGAAAAAGGACCAACAATGGCATGGGAGGTAGTCGGGTGGTAGGAAAAAAAACTATCGATGCGAGTGACCGAGACGGAGGGCGACAGGGGCTCGGCAAAAATTGTCGGCCCTGCTGCAGTCGGAGGGTGCACGAGGGGGTGCAAGGTCCATGGCCCATTGCATGTTGTACGGACCTGCAAAGGATTTACTAACCAAGTTGGGGATTTTAAATCCTTCTTATGCAATTGGATTTGAAAAGATTGTATTCTTCATGTCTATGAAAAAATATATGTTTAATATATTCGTTGAGATTTTATTCTTGATTTTGGTTATTGAAAATTTAGGTATTTAGACTCTCATGCATGTGCATTGTCATGAATGAGTCTATCCCTATGATGTTCTATGCTTGATTTATTGATTTGAGATTATTGATTTCACTATTTGACTTAGCAAAATGAGAAATGTCTTGTTGATATTCTTTGGGCTCATGTTGAATATTTTTTTATAATGAGATTCTTGACGTTTTAAGAATTATTGGTTGCCTTTGTAAGGTTGTGATATTGGCATATGTTGTTCATGTTCTTGGCGATTATTATTTGATGCATAAGCTTGGTTATCTAGGTTATGATGCATCTGAGATCCTTTGTTCTTGTATTTGAGTATGTTGTTACCCTAAGGTCTAGGTGCATGATTAAGGGGAGTGGGCTTCCATGAGTCTGGCGAGGTCATGAGGAATAGACTGGTAGGATTCCTTGTTGGTTGGAGTCGGGATCTAGACCATCTAGATATCTCATTGGAGGTTTATTGTATTAATCAAGTGATAATATAATAACTAATATTAGGTAGGTTGGGTAGTAGTAACTCATCTAAGTAAGATAAGAAATGTGTTGCGATGATGCCCAATCTCATGGCCTGGAGTAAACCGAAGTGAGATATGGGAAGATCTGGTAACCAAATAAACCAAACTCTCTCGATTCCTCAAAGGTTGAGATGGTTCCGCATGTGTATCATGGATGTCGGGAAAGAGTTCTAGGATATCCTTTGATAGCATGTGATGACACTCTACCCTACATATTGATCCTAGTTCCTTATGCTTGTATTGCGGTGCCTCTGGATCTCATGTATGGTGGATTATGTCATGATTATGGTCTTGGATTTGTTTCATCTATTTGGTAGCTAGGTGTTAGCCTAGATCTATAGTGTGAGTAGGATCTTGTGTCATCTCCTAACACAGGGGGTGGTTCCTTATGGTTCCACATGGTCGGGTTGTTTGATACCTCCTTCCATTGGGATGTTCTTCATTAGATGCTCTTGTGAATGGATGTGGATTCATATCTTCTATTCATGTATATGGACTCATAGAGTATATGTAGAACACAAGATGCCATTAAGAGGAGGGTGAATCAGTGGTTTTCAAACTTAACCCTTTTTAATCCTAAAATTGTGTACTGGTTAGCAGATCTAATACAAGGTGAATATACTCATGAGATAGGGAGAAGACCAAAATGCAAGCTCACACAAAAGGCACATCACATAACACTGGATATATGAGGAAAACCCAACATGGGAAAAACCTCGGTAAGAAATGTTGTTGGAGACTACTACTCCAAACTAGCCTCACAATAAACACTTGTATTATAAATTTTAGGGCACGAACCCCTAATTTTAGGGCACCAACCCAAGGAGCACCAACCCCTACACTGAGCTCTAACTCAATGATTACAATATCTATAAATAATAAAAAATTAATACCCTAGTTACAAATGAGTTTTGTAACCTCTCACAATCAAATCACTCTACCGATTCATCTCTTCTCAACTGGTCTTCCTCCACTTTGTTCTTTGCTAGTTCTCTGCTCACTCAGATCCATTGCTGCTTGCCACCACTAGTACTCTTCACTCTGTCGGTTCTACTCACTCTGATCACTACTAGTTCTCAGCTTACCGGTCAAGCCCTACTCTGATCTTGCCTTGTCGAATCTTCACTGATTCTCACATTGCACTGCTTCCCTCTCTACTTCCTTCTTACCAGTTGGAACACTATCGGTTCACTTGACTGCTACAATCTTTAGTAGCTTTTTGGTCACTCTGACCTTACCAATTAAGCTTCTACTAAACCCTCTTACCGGTTACACCTTCCAACACTCGGTCACTATTATCTTCAATGAACTCTCTAACTGGTTGGCTCTCTATTGCACTTTCACACTCTACTCTTCAATATTTGGCACCTAATGATCTAGCAACATCAATCATCTATGATCTCTGGTCTGCATATTTATAAGTGAGCTTTCCCGCCAAGATGGACATTCAAACATGGCACGTTAGGGTTTTCTCCATCAACAATGAGACATATCAAATTAGATCAGATCTCTTCTCTGAGATTGTCAACCTACAACAGATCACTCATCAGTGCCAATCTCGCTGCTTCCATTACATGTTTGCTATGTTTAGCAAACACAGCAAACTAATCATCGACCTACTTATGTTAGATATATTAAATGATCTCTTAGTTGCCACTCCAAATCTGATCTACACCGACACATCCTGCCTTGATCATTACAACACAAACGTCAACCTTTTGATCTGCCTTGAGTCGTATCCTTCTACTCTCAACCTGTGATTTATGCAATCGATATTAATATTGACCAATCACCAACTACCTCACCGATAATGCACAATTCATTTGCAATTTCACATTTGAAACCTGGAATCCACATGGTGTCTCTGTCAGCATGCACCTAAGCTCAGTCACCTGTGTCGGTTTAGACTCAGTCACCAACCACAACACACAACCAGTGTATACTTTATACAACCGGTCCATCTTACCTTACCGATCATGTTTACCGATTGGCAACCATACACTGCCAACACATCAATCACTGCTTGTCATTCCATACTGGTCTCCAATCCTTACTCACCAGTTAACTCCATCTTGTAACATGTCGGTTGATATCCCATGACCACAAAACCAGTTGACATCAATGAAAGAAATACAAAAAATCTCTCATACCGGTTGTCATGCTATACGAATTGATATCAATGACAACACAATACCAACAATCTCCTCCTTTGGCATTGATGTCAACACATGTAGTATCTGGTATACTACAGACATTTTCTCCCCCTTTGACAACAATGGCAAAGGGTACTGACAGATATTTCTATTGGTTGCTTCTCCCCTTTGACCATTATTATTTTCATCCTCTCAACCAACAATACTAGAGATAGAAGGCTCAAACACCAACTGACACCAATGCTCTGCTACCAATTTTATATACAAAAATAATACCAATTGTATATACCAGTCTAATACCAATTGTTGAAAAGTGTGTTAGTGAATTTCTCTTACCTGTTGATCAGACTGCATCTTCTCCCCTTTGATATGCAGAAGGTTATTCTGACACCATTTTGCTGATACTAATTGTAGATGCTGACAATGATACCAATTTGATGTTCTCCCATTGTGTCCAGAATGACTGATACCAATCAAAAGATATGGTGGTGAACTCCCCCTGAACCATAAATCACAGATCTTTGCCTATCAGGTTCTAAACTAGAGCTCCAATCTGCCCCTTATACCGTTTGAGATGAGTGTATAAGTGATCTACAAATAATCTTCTAGCTACATGACATCCATCACAACTTATGACATGATCTTACATGACCACAATGCCAAACCACATCACTATCATGTCAATTAACAAACTGGTTAACTAAAAATGATGCATGCATGTATGATCAACTACTGGATCAACATAATGTCGCACAATGCTTCTCCAATATTTTCCAAGGCATAATTTCCTCAATCCATGCCATTAGAGTCACTGCAATGATTCTTGAACACATTGACTTAAATAATCTCCAATACCGGTTAATATCCATACATGTAACATGATATATATATATACCGGTTTACTATACCAAATCAACATCTCCATAGGAGCACCTTCCTCTAACCTTTGTATTCTTGTGTCAAGTGCCTCTGATCCCAATGGAAATTTGAACCATCCACTAACACATACAACAGTAATCCATCTCTCATATGCAAATGTGTATCAAAGGCATCAACCACACACACTGCCATCTCATCTTTTCCCTTATACCGGTAGCAGCTTGTCCTTCCATTTGTCCATTTCAAAATGAGGGTGAATGATGTGATCAATATGTAACTCCCCCTGAGTTTTGCATCTCCTTTAAGCTTTAGGATATATCACCTATGCATTGAATGCACAGTGCCTGCCTATGGTCATATCATCCTATTTCTTTCTCCATAACTACTTGAACTCACTTATTTTCTAGTTTACAGTCTTTGGAGCAGGTCTTTCCTTCGTTTGTTCATTGGGTCTTTCTCTAGAAAATTTTGCAACATGATCGGAAGCATTGTTGTAGAAGCAGACTGTGTTCATGTCAAACAATTGATTGGAGGACCTACCATCACACCAGTTTGATCTTCTTCTCTTGATCATGTTGTTGTAACCAGCTACCAAAACTGATAGACTTTTGAACTTGCAGGAGCACTTATCCTTTGGTTCCATGCAGGTCTTTGACTCCTTGACATTATGTCATCTCTTTCATGTTGACCATAGTTATTGCACCAGTTGTCATGTGACTGAAATCTCTTCTTCATCCATTCATGACTTCTATGGCCAAATCTATTGCATTTATAACATACGTAATTTACATTTCTTGATGTAGCAAAATGGACTCTTCCTATCATGCATAGGAGCAGATCTATGCATAAGTCTGCAGGATGAACTTTCATGGGCATGTCTATAACATCTATGATAGACTACATTCCTATTTCTAGAGAATGTACCTTGATCACATTCAAACCCTTTCCTACATTCATTTTCTTTATGACCATAATCTTTGCATGAGAAACAATAACTAGAGAATGAGGGCATATAACTTACAAATTTGTTTTGCCAAACATGAGATGATCTTACCGGCTTGGCTTCTCCATTTCTACTTCTCTGGGGATTGTTTTTGAACTGTCCAGTTTCCACAGTCCTTTCATCTGATCCCTTCCTTTTCCACACTTGTCCTAACTTGTGGGCAGCAGCATTTCTTTGTCTTCTACTGGTTGGAGGTCTTCTAGGTTGTCCTCTCAAGTTCTTGTTTCCAATGAAGCTATCTTCTCTCAACTTTCCTTTTCCTTTTGGATTAGAATTGTTCCTCTTTGTAGCACCAATCTTCATCCTCATGTCTTCACCGGTTGTAGTTAGTTCAACCTTCTTCCTTGGAGGATTTCTGACTGTGAAGGTCTGACATTTATCATTTCCATTTTTAGAGACAAACTAAATGTCCTTGTGGGAGACATTCTTGCTGGTGGAGCATTCACCAGTACCAAATCCTAATCTTTCAACATCCTTGGAGTGCTTTTGTTTGTTCAACATTTTGTCCAAGGCTTTAGTGCTTCCACCAAACCAGAGCCTTACCTTGAGCTCATCATGGCACTTCTCAAGGTCTTTCTGAAGATTCTCCATTTCACCTTCTAGCTTCTTATATTCTTTGGCATTGGCCTCTAGCTCTAATTTTGTTTCTTCATTGATCTTCTTGGCATCTTCTAGTTGAGTTTTCAACTTTGAGATACATTCCTCATATTCTTCAAGGCATTTGATCAACCGGTTTTGTTCCACAATAGAAGCATTCTTGAACAACCTATATTTTGTTCTTACTTTGCTAAGCTCATCAAGTGCACTTAAAAGTTCTCCTTCAAGATCAACTTTAGCTTCATCTTCTTTTTCATCTTTACCATCACTACCAAACACATCTTTTTGATAGGATTGATTTGCATGATTACTTTCTGATGTGTTCATTTCGCTTGGTGTCTTATGAGCCATGAAGAGATGGGTTTCATCTTCATAATTGTTGTTTCTATTAGCCGATCGATCTTCATCTGCAAACACATGTGTTCCATTTCTTTTCTTGCTCACAAACGGGTTCTGTAGTGCTAGGTTCAATTCCATATAGCTTCTTCAACCTATCCCATACGCTCTTTTTCAATTTGCATTTGTCCACCTATGAAGAAACATTACCACAAAGTCCATTGAGTATAGCTTTCATGGCTTCAGTGTTGCATTCATATCTTCTTTTTGCATCAGGACCAGTGGGAGGACTGACTCGACTAGAGAGACCATTAACAATCGACATCCATACATCATGGCCTAATGAGGACAGGTAGACTTCCATCCTATAACTTCATATAACATAGTTTGAACCATAAAACACTGGTGTAGGGATTGACTCAAATCTAACCAATATGTTCAGAAAACCAAAATCTACCCAAGCTAGAGAAAGCTTATTAATCGGGAACCTAGGGCTCTAATACCAAATGTAGAACACAAGATGCCACTAAGAGGGGAGGTGAATCAGTGGTTTCCAAAATTAACCCTTTTTAATTCTACAAGTGTGTATCTGTTAGCAGATCTAATATAAGGTGAATATACCAGTAAGATAAGGAGAAGACCAAAATGCAATCTCACACAAAAGGCACATCACATAGCACTTGATATATGAGTAAAACCCAACATGGTAAAAACCTTGGTGAGAAACGTTGTTGGACACTACTGCTCCAAACCAGCATCACAATAAATACTTGTATTACAAAGTTTAGGGCACCAACCCAAGGAGCACTGAGCTCCAACTCAGTGATTAAAATGTTTGTAAACAATACAAAAGTAATACCTCTGTTACAAATGAATTTTGTAACCTCTCACAATAAAATCACTCTACTAGTTCAACTCTTCTCAACTGGTCTTCCTCTGCTCTGTTCTCTGTCGGTTCTCTGCTCACTCAGATCCACTGCTGCTTGCCACCACCGGTACTCTTTACTACGTTGGTTCTGCTCACTCTGACCACTACCGATTCTCAATTCACCGATCAAGCCCTACTCTGATCTTGCCTTGTCGGATCTTCACTTATTCTCACATTGGGCCGCTTCCCTCTTTGTTGCCTTCTTACTGATTGGATCACTACTGGTTCACTTGATTGCTACAATCTTTAGCAGCTTGTTGGTCACTATGACCTTACCGGTTAATCTTCTGCTAAACCCTCTTACCGGTTACACCTTCCAACACAATCACTATGATCTTCGATGAACTCTCTGACTGGTTGGCTCTCTGCTTCATTTTTACACCTCTTCAATATCTGGCACCTAATCATTTGGTAGCATCAATCATCTATGATCTTCAGTTTGCATATTTACAGACGAGCTTTTCAAGATGGACATTCAAACTTGGCAAGTTAGGTTTTTCTCCACCAACCACGAGGCGTATCAAATCAGATCAGATCTCTTCTTTGACATTGTCAACCTGCAATAGATCACTCATCACCAGCAATCTCGCTGCTTCCAATACATGTTTGCTATAATTAGCAAACAAGGAAAACTGATCATTGACCTACTTCTATCAGACATATTAAATGATCTCTCAGTTTCCACTCCAAATCTGATTCACACCAAGACATCCTTCCTTGATCGTTGCAATACAAATGTCAACCTTTTGATCTGCCCTGAGCCGCATCCTTCTACTCTCGACCCATGATTTACGCAATCGATATTAATATTGACCAATCACCAACTACCTCATCGACAATGCACGATTCATTTGCAATTACACATTTCACACTGGAATCCATGTGGCATCTCTATTGGCATGCACCTCAGCTAAGTCACTTGTGTCGGTTTAGACTTAGTCACTGACCACAACACAACCGGTGTATACTTTATACAACCGGTCCATCTTAACTTACCGGTCATGTTTACCGATCTGCAACCATACACTACCAACACAGCACTCACTGGTTGTAATTCCATACTGGTCTCCAGTCCTTACTCACTGGTTAACTTCATCTTGTAACATGTCAGTTGATATCCCATGACCACAAAACCAGTTGACATCAATGACAGCAATACCAACAATCTCTCATACCAGTTGCTATGCTATATCGGTTGACATCAATGACAACACAATGTCAATAGTATATTCTATGTAGTGGAATTGAGATTATGTATCTTGTATCATGAGGAAGACGTAATTATAAAGGAAGAATATGTAACAGTATCTTGAAAACATATGTAATAGGAATAGTAGTGGATTGAGATCTTGATGTATTGTAACATAACATGATTGTTGAATTCATTGTAAATGACTATGTTGTAAAAGGATATTCATTATGGATGCAATTTTATATTGGAAGAAACTATATGAATGTTTCAATGAAAATTATGTTATTCTTGGTTCATGGATATCTCTAGAATATGAATAAGAATGAGTAGCATGTAGGATGTATGGTTGTACTTAAGAAAATATACTAGATTGCGTTAATTGATGCCTAATTGATAATTCATGATAACCTGACATGTGAGAAGGTTTGGAAAGGGATTAGGAACATTTGGTTTTGTGTTTTAGAATGAATCAAATGAATAATGGGATATGATAGGATATGCATTTGTTGAATAATGATTCTCATGCTAAGAAGGAAAGTAATCAATTACGAAATGAATGTAATGAATGTTGAATGGTATCGTAGATGGAGATGTGTTTATGTGTTAGAGTTATTTACGTGATGGCGTTGAAGTAACCTAGGGAATGGTAGATGTTGTGATGTATTACGCTTGCGTAATTATGATGTTAAAGATATTTTATATAATATTGTAGATGTTAAATAATGCTTTTCATGTAATGATATTTTACTGTGTTGTGTTAGTAGATGTTTTTAAATAAAATTATTATCTCTAGTTGTATGTTAGTTGGTTGTATTTCTCTAGGCTATTTTGGCAGACATTACATTTGGTATCAAATATCATGTTGCAAACATTGGGATCTTTGGTTAAGGTTGTTGCTCTTAGTATTGTGTGGTGTGCTACAATGTTCTCTTTGACTTGAATTGTTCTTTGAGATTTATGTTTAAAAAGACATTGGAACCATGAAGATTTTAGATGTTTATGTGTTGGGTTCTCTCTCTTTAGTCCTCTCTAGAAATTAAAATTGTGTGCAGTGGTGTATTTGCTTCTTACGCTTGACCTTTGGATTCTAGCAATGTAAAAATGATTATGCTATAGAGTAAGATAAATTATGTATATCCTCTTAATTAAATATTATAAAATTAACTTGTTGTGTTGGGATAATACATACTAATTTCCTTATGAATAGAAGTTGAAGTGTTTGTATTATGTGTGTAAGATTTTTTTGGTGTAGATCATGATATAAAATTGTAGAATTTGAATGAGACAATTTATCTTCTCTCAGTAATGTCCTCTGTCATTAGGAATAATTACTTAGACTTGTGTAAGAGATAATAGATTTCATTGCATTAAAGAAAATAAAGGAATATGGCTATGAAAAATAAATCATGGTCCTAATTGTGTGGTGTACACTCTCTAACACATCCAGGGCATTGTACACTTGGAGGCTATGTAGTGGTTATTCCCTTTGGTGTGACTGAAATGGTTACCTCGTGATGTAGACTTGGATGAGTTGGCTATGTTGCCTTGATTTATTTGGTGATTGAATGAAGTATCATTGGAGTTAATTCTAATTTTGGATTTTTATAATCCTTCTTTCATTTGTTTTGTTCTATTTGATGGCACTTGTCATGCTTTATTTCTTGTTGATTATGTCAGCAATATTTTTTTTCATGATTTAATGTTGGATTTGAGAATCTTTTCTTTTCGGACTTGCTCTTTTGTTGTTGTTATCTCTTGTGGTCATTCTAAATGTTGAGTATTGTGGGCCCTCGTTTTGTGTTAAGTATAGACTCTATATTGTGTGCAAGGGAGGACACCGCGGAGAAGTGCACTAGACTTCTATATTGTTATGAGTTGAGTAAATGAAATATGTTAATAGGATGGAATGTATTGCTAATTTTCTGGATTTTATGAAATATTATATAGAAGTACATTTGGATTTGAGAAATTTGTAATAGTTAAATGTAAATGAACTACAAATTTCCTATCTTTAATAAGTGCTTATGTGTATAATGTGGTGTAAAATGTATATCTGACTTATTGATTGTGTGTAACTAGTTGTTAAAAGAGTGATTGCCATGCTTGAATGATGTGAGTTATTGTGAATTTTGTTCATAGATGCTAACTTGGTGATATAAATTATAGTTTTGTCTCGCAAATGAGGTTAAATGAAACTCTCTTAAAGGTTATTTCATTGATTTAGCATGCTCAATGTAACTAGTAAGAGTTTTGTGACTTGCTTTATCTATTTTGTAATGTATTTATCTTGAATAAATAAGGCATAGGAAGGAAACTTTGGTTGTCATTATTTTACCTTCAGCTAGGAAATATTTGGATTAGGAAGTTCTTTTGATTGATAAATCCTTAAATGAGAAAGATTAGGTGTATTGTTGGTAATTCTCCTAAAGGAAATATTTTACTTTGTCTATGTTCAAGGAATTGTTGCATTAATGTGTACATGTTTTCAACTTAACCTTTGCGACTTCTAGGAGTAAGTCGAGCCCAACGGGGGTAGGATGTAGTGCCCCTCCTTGATTCATCTTGTCTTTTGTGCATTAATAGATTATATTGATATAGCTTAGTTTACTTTATGATGATTTGATGGTATCTAACTATGTACTAACCCTAATTCATGATTCTATTGGATACGATGATGTTTATGATAGTGCTTGATTGTCGTAACTGTCTTCTAAGTGTATTCATGATAGAGACAATGTCATAGCACTAATTGCGAGCAGAATATGATGTTGTGATTCTCTTCACTTTCATGTGTATTTACGTTATATATATTGCATATGTTGTATATGTATTGGTGGTGATAGGTTTGTAGGTACCAGACATCGACTCCACCTAGCTTCACAAGTTTGAGTGTGTCTTTATCTCAATGGCAAGTTGATCAAAGATAACATGAAAACTCATTCTTCTAGGTTTAAGTTGATTACCCTTGTCAGTTTAGAGTCTTGGTGTGAGTTGTTGTTTAGCACCAAGTGGTTTCTTGAGTTTTTCTATGTTGGATTACTCTATAGTGTTATGATTATTTATTAATTAAATTATTAATTAACTAATTGATTTATATAGTTTAACAATGTTAAATTAAATTAATGGATTTACATAGTTTATAATAAAAAAATTAAATGAATAGTAGATATAAATATTTAATATTAATGTATGATTATTAATTAAATTATAAATTGATTAATTGGTTTATATAATTTATTAATATTAAATTAAATTAGTGGATGGCATTAATATTTAAATATAATTGTCAATTTAGTTATTGAAGGTTATTATTTATTAATGTTATTTTGTGGATCATAATATTTGGCATTTATAATTATGCATGAAATATTATTTATTTACTATTATATTTTATACGTATATGGGAGATATTGATGGCATTGAGTTTAAATTATTATTGGTTGGAACATTTATATGTATCCGTACATTTAATTATTTATTTATTATTTTATTTATTTATTTATCCATTTATTTATTGTTGGGTTATTTATTACTTATTTAATTATTTATTGTTTTATTTATTTGTTTGTTTGTTTTATTGTTTATTATCTATCTATTTATTTATTGGTTATTTATTTGTTATTATTTCTTTACTTACCCCTTGTTATGATTGGCCCTCTTGGGAGTTGTGGTTGTGAAGATATTTTTATTTAATTGCTTCTTTATTTATTTATTTATATTATTTTATGGTTTAACATTATTCGGCATTTGATTTATTTATTTAATATTAGCCCTTTCTATTTTATTTATTGGTTAATGGGATGTTGTACACTTGATTTATTGATTTGAGATGATTGATTTTACTATTGGACTGAGCAACATGAGAAATGCCTTGTTGATATTCTTTGGGTTCATGCTGAATATTTTTTTATAATGAAATTCTTAATGTTTAAGGATTATTGGTTGCATTTGTAAGGCTGTGATATTGGCATATGTTGTTCATGCTCTTGGAGATTATTATTTGATGTATAACTTTGGTTATTCGAGTTATGATCCATTTGAGAGTCCTTGTTCTTGTATTTGAGTATGTTGTTACCCTAAGGTCTAGGTGCATGATTAGGGAGAGTGGGATTCCATGAGTCGGTCGAGGTCATGAGGAATAGACTGGTAGGATTCCTTGTTGATTGGAGTCAAGGTCTAGACCATCTAGATAGCTCATTGGAAGTTTATTGTAATAATCAAGTGATAATATAAGAACTAATCTTAGGTAGGTTGGGTAGTAGTAACTCATCTAAGTAAGATAAGAAATTTATTGCAATGATGCCCCATCTCATGGCCTGGAGTAAACCAGAGTGAGATATGGGAAGATCTGGTAACTAGATAAACCGAACTCCCTTGATTCCTTAAAGGTCAAGATGATTCTGTATGTGTATCACGGATGTCGAGACAGAGTTCTAGGATATCCTCTGATAGCATGTGATGACACTCTATCCTACATGTGGATCCTAGTTCTTTATGCTTGTATTGTGGTGCCTACGGATACCCTATATAGTGGATTATGTCATGATTATGATCTTGGAGTTGTTTCATCTCTTTGGTAGCTAGGTGTCAACCTAGATCTAGAGTGTGAGTGTGATCTTATGTCATCTCCTAGCACGGGGGGTGATTCCTTATGGTTCCAAATGGTCTGTTCGTTTGATGCCTTCTTCCATTGGGATGTTCTTCATTTTATGCTCTTATGCATGGATGTGGATTCATATCTTCTCTTCATGTAGATGGATTCGTGGAGTATATTCTGTGTAGTGGAATTGAGAATATTTATCGTGTATCATGATGAAAGTGTAATTATAAAGGAAGAATATGTAACAGTATTTGAAAACATATGTAATAGGAATTATAGTGGATTGAGATCTTGATGTATTGTAATATAACATAATTGTTGAATTCATTGTAAATGACTATGTTATAAAAGGATATTCATTGTGGATGCAATTCTAGATTGGAAGAAACTATATGAACGTTTCAATGGAAATGATGTTATTATTGGTTCATGGATATCTCTAGAATATGAATAAGAATGAGTAGCTTGTAGGATGTATGGTTATACTTAAGGAAATGAACTACATTATGTTAATTGATGCCTAATTGATAATTCATGCTAACATGACATGTTAGAAGGTTTGGAAAGGGATTGGGAACATTTGGTTTGGTGTTTTAAAATGAATCAAATGGATAATGGGATAAGATAGGATATGCATTTGTTGAATAATGATTTTCATGCTAAGAAGGAAAGTAATCGATTACGAAATGAAAGTAATGAATGTTGAATGGTATCATAGATGGAGATGTGTTTATGTGTTAGAGTTATTTACGTGATGGTATTGAAGTACCCTAGGGAATGGTAGATGTGATGTATTTCGCTTGCGTAATTGTGATGTTAAAGATATTTTATATAATCTTGTAGATGTTAATTAATGATTTTAATGTAATGATAGTTTGTTGTGTATTTTTGCAGGTGTTACAATGATGATGATGATATGACCAATCCTTACAATGTCAAATCTCGATCGGATGATACAGACAAAGAGTTGGATGAAGAAGAAGATCAATGACATTGAAGTGTATGAGTTATGCGATTATATTATCTGTTTGATATTGATTTCTTGATAAAATTATATTTGACTTATATGGTTACATAATTAATTCATGATGTTTTTAATTTTTATGCCATTACATAATTCATTCATGATGTACATTTTAATGTTTTTAATTCATGATCATAATGAATTTTGTTTTGGGAAATTTCATGAAATATGATACATTGATTGTAGTAGTGAAATAATTGCAAAGTCGTTTAGATTTTTTAGACCAATCACCCAAGTCGCAATGTCATTTTTAGGATCATCTCCAATTTGATTACTAGGAACTTTGGGACTCATTTGCCCTCACTAATACATTTGGTCTAGAATTCTGATGGAGGTTTCCGATGGAGAAGGTATATTGTGACCAAAAAAAAAAAAATTTGAAAAATGCCCGACTTCGTCAAAAATGAAATTTTTTTTTTTTTAAAGTGCTCGAGTTTGTCAAAATTTCGACAACAACGAGCATTACTTTAAAAAAAAAAGAGGGCAAGTCATTTGTGCATTCAATCCTGCGCAGGCTTTCACGTTGAGCTCAACCCCTGGCAAGATCAAATGACACACTCACCATTCGAGGTAGAATCTTCATCTTCATTTTGATTTAGATAATATGACGAATTGTTCAACTTCACCTTTATTTCGGATTTGCATAATATGAGGAATTGTTTAATCTTCACCTTCATTCATTGAATCTTCGCATTTGCATAATAATTGCATGAGGAATTTTGGATTTGCATAATATTTGCATGAGGAATTTCGGATTTGCATAATGTTTGGATGAGGAATTTTGGAATTTTAGATTTGAATCTTTACCATGACAGGGGAAAGAGGTTACAATAGGTTTTCGTAGAAGCCATCTCCTCTAGGCTCAAAGGCAGTACGCTTTGTAACCCTTTGCCCACACAGAACCATTATCGTACCACTCTTGCAAGCCTACTTCTCTTCTACCATGCTTGGAAGTACTCAATCATATGAAAGATTCTAGTATCAAACATATACTTAGCATAAAATAAATAAGTTGCAAAATTTCACAAATTAGAGGGTGAACCCTAGTAACAGTAGATTGATCGATAGTGAGACCTTGTGGTTTGATCGCGAGATGCTTCCCCAACAAGATCAGATCGATACTAGACTAGGTAATAATGGAACCGCCAACAATGTATTTCTCAATGATTAGTGTGTAGAGTATATTCATTAATCCAACATCCATTCTATTATATACAAAGGGATCCATACCAAATAGTATTGATTAATCAATATGTTTTATATTCAGTGCCTTATCAAGTATTAAGTGCTTGGTTTGATGATCTTCTAACTGTTGGGAGTGCACTACTTATATCTCTTTATTGGGTACAGAAGTGGTGACCACTCAATAAGGGGTGATTGTTGGAGTGGTGGTGTCCCCTCCTAAACCATGGTGTCTCCTCCTAACAACTAGCATGCCTCTTCATATTATATTACACACCCTTAATATGTTATCACTCTTAAATATTCACCATCGCTAGAGATTAATGGTGAGGGTTGATATTTATTGTCTTTAATCCATGTAAGCTTGACTATAGTAAATCAATGATTTCCTCCATGAAATTGTGAAGTCTTACCATTTAAGACAATTTCATCTTTTGGACCTTCAAAGAAGAAATGTTAGTTGTTCAAATCAGGGGCATCACAGACCTCCCCTCCCAAATTTGCTTGTCCTCAAGCAACTTTAGGTTTAGATGATCAAATATATCAGCCCCCTCCCAACATTTGTAATATTAAGACAAGTTTTCTCTCATTAATTGTAATCATGAGACAAAATAAGGGCAAACTTTCCATATATTGTCTAGAAGCATGCCACACATCTATGACCTTAAACATAATGTTCTCTTTTGAATAAATTTTTGTTTCTTTTTATTCTCTTAGTTCTTAAGCATCATTCTTGAAAATACATTAAGCATGAACCAAGTACGAAGTATGCACATGCCAATATATGTAATATTATTAGATCCTTCTTATTTAGTAGAATGCATTCACTCTTTACTTAACGATGAAACCTTGAGGTTCTATGAAGAGATTTCTTCTATCATATTTATGAGGGTGTTGTGATTATTCGATTGGTTCCTCCAAAAAACTCCATTCTTCAATTGTCCCCTCTTCTTTTGATGGGATTCTCTTATGGTCTCCTTCAACATATCTTTCTTTTTTTCTCGGGTTTCCTTTTGCTTTTTCATCGGATATTGCCTCTATTTTTCCTAGTTGGCGTCCACATATATGTCCTAATTCCCATTTTTCTTTGCATTTATAACACAAGATCTTTCTTTAAAGATTCATTGCATTACATTTATGCCTGGGTGCCCATGGATATTTGCACATAAAAACACACCTTTCCCTCTTTTGTTTCATCTTGTTTACAAGTGTGTCCTCTTTCGCATTTCTTCCTGCAATAAAAAGATAGGCCTTTCTTCCTTAGTTCTTCTCATTTGTCATGAGAGAGTTTCATATTCTTGTGAGTTTCATACTCTTGTGAGTTTCATATACTATAGTGACTAGATCATGAGTTTCCATGAGCCATAAAACATAAAATATTGTCAAGGCATAAATAATTTTCAAGTCCAAAACTAGATAAAACATCAAACTAGGTTACACATCTTAATCTTCTTCATTTTCTTTTTGTTGATCTTTCTGGTTCTTTTCTTCCTCTTCAACGTCTCCCTCTTCATTAACCTTCTTCTTGCCCTTGTCTTTATCCACCTTCTTTGGCTTTGTTCAGCTATCTTGATAGGAGTCAAATGGCTATCCCAATGAGGGGAAAATTCTATCCCAGCTAGTTGTATCATAGTTCTGATGTATAATTTCAAGGTCCTTGACTTCTTCATCCCTTCTCTTTTCATATTGATGTCCCTTGCACTACTACAACCTTAAATGATATTAAATAATATCTCTTGTTGTAAGAATTTTTTTAGTTACAACACTTGGCATATAATTTAAAGAACTAAGATGAACTAAGCCCTAGGAGTCCTATATCTCATCTCAAATAATAAAGAGAATATAGGGTTGCATCTATGAAGAAAAAAAATGTTGGAAAAGACTATTTCCACCTACTTGGCCACCTAGGAGTGGTTTTTGAGGTGTATTCAAAGCTTTTACTCCTTTTGTTGCATTTTCACTTGAAATGTGGTTGAATTGGCTTTGTAAGCTCCTAGATACTTGGTACATGTTCTAATTGAGATAAAAGAGTCTCAAGACTACCCTATAGTCATGCTCTACCTTATCCAGCTACTCAATTAGCTTTCCAAACTTATAGGACACATGGTTTTATTCCTTACTTTGAGTTGAAATTGTCTTGGGTTAGATATAACTAAAATAAGCCATTCCTTCAACTACTTCAAAAATCATCAAAAAGACTTCATACTACTATCTACATGTGTTTCTATCCTTAAGAAGTCTAATTTATGCAAGTGAAAAAACACCTAAGAGGTCATAGCTACTCCTTTTGACTTGGTAATATTCATGGTTTTTCTTTGTCTATTTAACTTCATTCCTTCCATCTTACCCACTATCTTGTAGCATACTTTGTTTTCTTTTTTAGTGAATTGCATTTAGTGGACTGTTGTGCATCTTTAAAATCATTTGACAACGTCATGAAATGGTTTTCCTTCTTTATTACTTGATTATATCATATAATATGCATGGATGGTATTATCATTTAATTTTAAAGATAGACCTTATATGGATGGTCCTTGCACCCTTTCAAATTGAACTTTTCCAAAAGTCCAAATTTGGAGAGGAAATTCCTACTATTTGTGAATCCAACATTCATCTTTCAAATTTTAGGTCCAATTTCCATGAATAAGGGTTCCCAAGACCCTATTCCTATAAAAATGAGCCATGAGGAACATCATGAATAAGGGAATGAACCAAATTTATGGAAACATTGTCAAACCTAAGTACAATTAGGCATAAATAAGGCACAACCACTAAAGTGAGTCCAAACATAGTGTATATTTTTAAAGAGATATCACTTATGATGCAATATTTAGCCCCCCTTAGCAAGAGTATGAAATTATGCTCATGTACTCTTGGGAAAATATGAAGAAACCAAATATTCTTTCACCAAGATATTGAAGAGTCAAGATGGCTACAAGTTTGGAAAGGTGGTAGCTCCCAAGACGTACGATATTGTCAATCTACAATATTGAGATAAAAGGGAAGTACAAAGTGAGTAATATGAGTAACATTGGTAACACACACGGAGCATGCAAAACACAAAGTTGTGACATTTAAAACTAGTAAGATTCATATATTCTCACTAGGAACCATATCAAAAAGACAAGGCATAGATCTAGGACTAGTAAGATCCTTATATAGTTACTAGGAGCCATGTCAGAGACATATAAAAGCATGATACCCAAGTTAGTAAGATCCTCTAATACTTAGTCATAGATCGCATTCTAACAACAAATAGAGACCTAATTGTGAAAGTTTGAGATCCATTGGGAAAAAATTTGTCATACTGCCATGACAACTTTTGCATTTCTTGTAGAAAGTTCTTAAAAATATGGTTGGAAAGTTAGTTTATGGTGTTTTGAGGTTGTAACCCACTTGGATGGGAATAAATAGGCCTTTGACATGCCATCCAAGAGTTTTGCTTAATGAAATTGGGGTTTTATGTACATTTTTTGACGTTTCGGTTTGATTGTCTTCATTTTTCATTGTGAAAATCATCATAATTTGATGAGAAGTCGATTGGATGTGGTAGAGAAGTGAGTTAAATTAATTTTTTCTTTTTGTGGCATTGAATTTCATTGTGTTTTAAATTAGATATCATATTTTTTCCAAAAAATGTCAAAACCTTGCCTAATGTTTACCAAGAGGAGTAAATAATGTATAGTTTGGTCTCCCATGCATATAAATTCACCCAAATGTGTGGGAAGACCTTTTTTCATTCTATGTATCATATTATGTTGTGTGTAGGGCTCCAAATTAGATTTGGTACATTTGGGCATGAGGACAGTCTAATATCTCTATTTATCAGTCAGTAAAAGGCAGTAAGAGTGAAGAATTTGGTGGGAAGACCAAGCGATTGGTATTTTCAAGTTGTTGATGATAGAGAGAGGGGTGAGGGGACCCTATGAAACCTTTGGAAGGTTTTTTCGATCAAAACCAAATGAAATAGATTAAATTTCTATGACTGTCCTAAGGGTATTGATTGCCATAGTCATAGTTTTACTAGTGATATTGTTTTTGTTTTGACAGAGTTGTGTTTGTAAACCCAAGTGTGGACATGTAATAGAGTCATGACATGTCTTAACACTACATCAATACTTAACAACAACATAGTGTGTAAGCATCTAAAATATGAAAGGACTACATATTGGAAGGCGTGTGATGATGCCATGAAAGGTCTGATATCCCTATGTATCGAATTGAGAAAACCAGTGAAAGACAAAAAAATGCATTGAGAAGGCAAAAGGTTGAATTGCCTAAAGTTTTTTGTTGAAGTGATGTGTGGGGACCCTACCAAGTCAAATACCTTGTTGTAGTTTCAAATGGTGGAAAAATTATAAGCATTTTATTTACCGTCCTAATAGACCATCCATCATAACAATTATTACCAATATTGATGTGTGAGTTGCAAACAAAGTTCTAGAGGAAGGCTCTTTCTATTGTAATACCAAGTGAGTGTTCACAGACCTTGTGTAGAGTTTGAAGCCTATATACATTGATTTGGCATTATGGTCATCAATGAGTGCTGACCCAATAGGAAAAGTCTTGAGACTGACAATTTTGGAAGTGTGGCATTGTTGAGAGCCAACACTTATGTGTGAACCCCGTCTTCACGTATTATGATTAGTTGCCATGATACTTGACCCTATCCTCATGGTGTTGGATCAATTCATATTAGTGTGTTTTGTTGAAGAAACATGATGTGAGAAGTTTGATGTAGAGGCAAGGGTAGAACTCAAGTATCTCATATTAGGACAGCAACCACATTTATTACGCAAGTCAGATAAGGTCTCTCCAATGTTTAGGATACTGAATTCACATTAGACACTCATGGATTACCCCAATTAGACATTAGTCAACTTAAGATATGATACAAGGATTGCATACCACAAAGCCATTAGATATGTTTTGAGATGAAAAAGAAGAGTTAAATGGTTTTGGTTCAATGATGATAATTTCTATTTTTAAGTAATTTAATTTGGTATATTATACTGAAACGTGATTTCATAACTAACATTTCAACTTCTATATAACTAGTTCTATAGCCTGATTTTCTTGCCTATGAAGAAAGACCATGTCAGACAATATCAGTAAACAACAAAATAAGGAGACAATTGCTAGATTGTGGTCTAACTTGAAAAGAAAAGGTGATGGAAAATGTTACTGTCCCTACAAAATTTGTAAGGGGTTAAAGACTAGAAGACTTCTAAACAAAACAGCTAAGAAACATTGTAGGTTGCATGGTCACATTGAAGGTGGACATGATTATCATCCATTGATAAGTTTTTCATTATATCGTTTTAACAATTTATATACATAATAAATCACTTGATGATGAGATCATGATCATGGTTTATTTATGTTTATCAATTTTATATAGGTCAAGCACCCCGAAGCACATGGTATGGATCAACACTACTTGGAGAATATGGTTTTCAAAGTGGATGAACATGGAGGTGTGAATATTGAAGCTGAAGATAATGATTCCATGGAAGATGATGACCATAAGCCACAAAACACAATTGAAGATGATGGTACAAATACATTGATCCATGACACATTTAGTACTCGTGCAGCTGATCATGAGATCATAATGGTTTTTCATTATATTGTTTTAACAATTTATATACATAATAAATCACTTGATGATGAGATCATGATCATGGTTTCTTTATGTTTATCAATTTTATATAGGTCAAGCACCCCAGAACACATGGTATGGATCAACACAACTTGGAGAATATGGTTTTTGAAGTGGACGAATATGGAGGTGTGAAGCTGAAGATAATGATTCCATAGAAGATGATGATCATGAGCCACAAAACAAAATTGAAGATGATGGTACAAATACATTGATCCATGACACATTTAGTACTCGCACAGTCGATCATGATGATGAAGATGACCTTGATGTTGTTCATGATGTCCCTCTACTTGAGAAGGCATATGAGGCCCTTTACGAAGGCTCGCAGACAACTCTTCTCTCCATTGTATTGTTGTTGGTGAACTTGAAGGTTATGAATGGTTTATCCAACATAACAATCTCACGTATGTTAAGGTATGTCATATATGTCACAATAAACTATGAATCATGTTGTACCATTAATATTCTTTATATTAACAAAAAAAAATTTGTTGTAGATTGATAGGTGAGTTTTTGTTACCACCATCAAATATTCTACCTCGCTCATACCGAGAATTATCTGTCGTTATGAAATATATTAGAATGGAGTATCAAGCAATAGATGCTTGTCCCAATGATCATATTATATATCACAAACAACATGAATTACGAACTGAATGCCCTGAATGTCATATCAGTAGATATTGAACAGATCAAATAACAAAAAGGGTTCCTCGCAAGGGTCTTCGTTATATTCTCATTATTCCACATATGCAACAATTATTCAAGTGCACTAGCTTGGCACAATTTATGGATTACCATGCATGCAGTAGAAGTCGAGATGACATTATTCAAATGCCTACAGATGGTTCAGCATTTATGGACATGGAGGAAAAGTGGCCACACTTTAAAGAAGAACCTCGTAATCTCAGGCTTTCATTGGCAGCGGACGGTGTCAATCCATTTGGAGAGATGAGATCTGTTTACTCAGTGTGGCCTGTTTTTGTTATCAACAATAACATTCCTCCATGGATGTCAATAAAGAGGGAGCACATAATGTTGGCAATGATTGTTCTAGGTATTTTATCATTTAAATATAATCGTCTACATTTAATAATAAATATTGCAGGAAAATGGTCATAATAATTATGTAATGTTTTTGACCATTCGATTAGGTAAGTACCAAGTTAAAGATATGAATGTATATATCGAGTCTCTTATCGACGAGTTGTTGGAGTTGTGGAATGGTGTCACTATGTATGACGTCTCTAGACCAATAGAACAAAGACAATTTGTCATGCCCAAAATTTAGGGCAAAAACGGAACAAATTTTTTTTTAAAAAGATACTAATTTAATTAATAAGCACACTCTTGCGACAAGCATTAGAGAAAATTCCATTAATAAATTCAAGCTCATTCTGAAACGAACGAAGCATCGACAATCAGTTATATTCTAATTGCGGAAAAACCTACTGGTTTAAATTTTATCTTCAAAAGATATTTAATTAATAGTTTTATTAAATTAATCATACTAAAAGTATTAGGAGAGATATTTTAATTTATTCCCCACTATGACTATATAGCCTTAGCAAATTTAATTAATTTCTTCTTTATACTTCTTTTTTTTTCAAATCAATATTGTGTACATATAAAATGTACATATATATACATATAGATTATGCATATATTCTGTATAATAATAATTTAATTTCTTAAATCAATAAAACTCAAAAAAAAACATATATATATATATATATACATATTTATATTCCCATATATATATATATGGAAACATATATATTTATATATATATTCTACTTATATATCAATATTTTAACCCTAACCTCCTAAATCCATTGCAACTTTCTAATTATTATCTCTTAATTTCCCCAACCCTAATTAGGGTTCTAAATTCTTATTTAACCAATACCCAAATCCAAATTACATATTATTTTTTTGATCTTAAAAAAAACTAAACTTCCCTAGCCCCTATTGGGCTAGGGTTTTACCCATTTTCTTTTTTTTTAACAGGCAAAGAGCTCATGGCGGGCCGAAGATCCTACGGCGGCCATGTCCGAAATAACTTGTAGGTTGCAGAGGTTA
Source organism: Cryptomeria japonica (assembly GCF_030272615.1). Classification (NCBI taxonomy): domain Eukaryota; kingdom Viridiplantae; phylum Streptophyta; class Pinopsida; order Cupressales; family Cupressaceae; genus Cryptomeria; species Cryptomeria japonica. The sequence continues at coordinate 818,127,643 of NC_081407.1, read as the reverse complement.
TTAGGTGGTGGCTGGCCGCGCGCACCACTGTGTGCCCACACAGTGGGCGCCGCTGGCGGCACCACTGTGTGGCCACACAGTGGCGGCCGCGGCCGTCCACTGTGTGCCCACACAGTGGGAGCCGCAAGCGGCTCCACTGTGTGTGCACACAGTGGGCGCCGCGCGGGCGTCCACTGTGCGTACACACAGTGGAACCCGCGGGGTCCCCAACATAAATTTTTTTTTAATTTTTTTTTTTAAAACATTAACATTTAAATATATATATATATATAATATATATGGTATATACAAAAATTAACATGCGTAAATAACAAGATAAATTTAATTCCAAATAAAATTTATATATTTTTTTAAAAGGGAATTATTACATGCAATTTTTTTACGCTAATATAATAAAGAAAAAGATAACATTAAGTTTAATCAAAAATAGAAATATATATATATATATATATATATATATATATATATATATATATATATATATATATATATTCATTTATAAAACTAGCTTTTAAATCAATGTTATCAAAAATACAATTCAAAGTATTTTATAAAGATACATTATACTTTTTCTGGAAATAAAGAAATCCATTTATATATTTTTTTTTTTAAATAGAATATTCACTTAAAACAACTTTTTTTTTATAAAAAAAACATAGAAATCTATCAACAACAATAATCTTTTATTTGCCACAAGTGAAACATAATTAAAGTCTAAATGAAAAACAAATCTTTTATTTCTTTCCATAATACAAGAAGCTTTTTGCATGCAACACAATTTAACCCCTTTTTTTTTTATAAAAACCAGAAGTAGAAATAACAAGCTTTTCTTTCTTTAAAACATCTCTAAAATATTCTACCAAATTTATAGAATGATTTCTCTGAACAGTCACAACATTAAGACTTCAAGTCTACTAATACAAATTTCAACTTGCTTCTCCTTTCTCTTGAATTGAGGCATTTATTTACAACAACTTTAAACATACATCTGCAACTGAATTCAAATATCTTCAAATACAATCTTCTGAATATCTTTCATGAATCCTATCCTCTTTCTTCTGAATTTCCTGCATAATAGAAAACACAAAATTGACCACGGAGTGCTCACCTCCCAGCCTAGGCTAACTGGTAGCCACCCCCGAGCTCAGAGAACCAATTCCTAGACGGGTAACAAACAGGCAAACACAAAGAAACACAAAACATACAAATATTCCAGACACATTCCCAACCTGATTTTCACAGCACCACACTCTGGTGGTGAACATTTTCAAAGGGTGGTAGTGGACCAAATACCCTGAGGAGAATCTGCAAGTATGTAATAACAAGAAGCCACTTCATGGCACAAATAACATATCAAAATCTCAACCCCATAAAATTCCTTATGCCCCCCAAAGGCATTCTAGCCTTATAACCCTCCTTATGACCCCCATTGCACAAACAGGCCATGCAGCAAGGGTCACACAAAGATCCCTTGTGATCGCTCTCTAAAGAGAGTCTCTCACTCGAGGGTTGTCACTGCTACCACCCTCAAGATCCTCTTCTCTCCCAAGAGAAAGAGAGATCTTGAGAAAACTCCCAAAACACATTCATTCATAAAACAAAACCAAAAGATTTTCAAACATTCGTTTTCAAGAATACAGATTTTCTTATTCATCAACTTTCAGAAATAAACAAAAACAAGTCATTAAAAGTAAAAAATGAAACCAACCTTAATCTGCCCAAAGGTTATAATGATATCTGAAGAAGAGCTGCCCAATCCACAATTCTTTATTTTCCTTAATCAATTTCTTTATCCCTTAACATTATTTTTCTTCCAAATTTTTCTTCTGTCTCCAAAAATGGAGAGTGGGTGATTAACCAGCTATTCCCAAAAATCTTCCTTAAGAAGCTCACTCTCTGAGTTCTCACAGGATTCTAAAAAAAATCAACAAAAAGAAGGAAGAAAGCAAAAATGCAAAAAAGACTTTCCTTCCAAGAGGGAAAAATCTTGATTTGATTTCACTTCCATTTTCCATTTTCGCTCAACCCAAAAAAACCAATTTTTAAAGCGTTAAAAAGATCATTATAAGGTAGAAACTTGCCTAAAATTACCCCTAACCCCTAGGTATACCTTATGGGCTTCAGGAAACCCTAATAAACTACCCTTAGGTGTTCATTTAACCCATTTTAAACCCCTCTGAAGTTTATTTTCGGGTCAAACATAAGTTGACCTCTCCAAATATTATATTCTCAAAATATCTTTTTGACAACACATTATTTTATTTAAAATTAATTATAATTAACACTTTCCCATCAACAGACAAAATAAAATATTTAAATTTAAATCCTCACATGTGTCAAGTGACACTAATAAAATACTTTTACGAAAATAAACATGAAATTGTCTCTTGAGGTTTTTTTTTTACACAATAAATTTAAATAACACAAAACACACATGCAGCATATACTGATACGAATAAAATACAACACAAACGGGGTGTTGTCTCTCCAAATAGACAAACCCTGGCTTTACGAACATACTTAAGTCTAGGTTTGATTCTCCGTAATTTTCCATGGTCACATGGTAAATTTCCTGCGCATCTCAATTTACACATTAGTACTCCCAAATATTCATATATAATAAAATTCAATAACACAACAATGCACATCATTACTTGCATACAATTTTTCATCTGCACAGATTAAATACATCTTTTGTCAAGCAAATTCACATAAGCAATTTTCATCCCAATTCACATAAACTAAACATACATCATAGTTCTATATTCAAAGTAAAGTTCTGCAAATTCAACAACGACATCTATCATTGCAATATCATTCTATCTAATACTCATGTAGTGTTCTATCCCATAAAGCATGTAAGTAAATCATCAAATCATAGCAATGTTATCCAATATCCTGAAATCATATAAGTTCTAAGTCTCAAAATGCATCAAAATAAAGTATCCATAGTAGTCTAAAATATAAAATCCACTGAATGTCAAACTGAGTCGAGGTGAGGCCTCACACAATTTCAATTACATGTGATGCTTCTATAGACAATACACAATGCCCCAGGGCTAACACATTTTTGTGGTATGTTATAGTGTTTAAGTTGTGCATGAACATTATAATTCAAAAAATTATCATATTTAATCCAATTATACATTATCTTCTAGGTCTTCAAACAAAAGAAAAATGTGCATGTCCTGTTTGTGGTCCAAAGATGAAATCTCGTCATTCAAAAAGTTTAGGAAAGCAAGTGTTTGATGAGTATAGACAATTTCTCCACAAAAATCATAAGTATCAAAATACTAAAAAACATCTTTTCAATGGGAAAGAAGAGAATACATCAAAGTCATGAAGAATGATACATCACCTGTGGAAGTTGGAATATAATAGAATTAATCATCAAGGTAAGGTCATTCCATCTATTGGTTTGTCATAAAACATCTTTTCTATTTTGTTTTATTTACTGATGATGTGATTGATGATCATGAAGGTCGTGAAGGCATAAATGACCACCTTCCTAAGGGACTAAAAAGTTGTCCCCGACAATTTAGTAGGTTGCCCTACTATGAGCAGTTACAAATTGTTCATTTGTTTCATATTATGCATGTTGGAAAGAATATAACAGAGACATTATGGAAAATATTGGATGGAAGGAGTGACAAAGAAAAAATTGTCAAAATATGTAGTGACATTCACGATTCCAATCATGCAATGATAAATGTCACTCGATCAAATAGCCATGGAGACCAGATTAATATAAGTGAGCTTCCTTGGTTATTAACGGACCAGCAAAGCAATGCTATAAAAGAAGTCATACAAAAAATTTCAATTTCCCACAAGATTTGCTGTGAACATAAACAATCTCATATTAAAGAGAAGTGAATTTGGGTCAGGGATGAAAACGCATGATTGGCATACCTTCATTAAGGTAACTCATGTTCTTGTGCTTTTACTATGTATTTAAGTATTGCGTGTACGTGTACTTTTCATTGTATTATGTTAAAAAAAATGAAAAGATAATTTTATAATTGTTGCAGTGCGTTCTACCTCTATCTCTCCCAGACGATTTCGACAATAATGTCAAGCAAGTCATATATGATCTTGGAAAATACATGAGGTAAGTAGTGATATTTGTTCAGTTCATTGTATAGATATTATATTTTCTATTTGTTTTACTTGTTATGTAATATATTTTTTTGTGTCTTGAATATCTTGTAGGTGGTTGTCATGTAAAGAAATCCATAAAGAGGATATAAAATATTGGAAGAGAAAAATTCTTCATTTAATGTGTGAAATGCAAATCTACCTCCATCTTTTTTCAATGCACAAGAACACTACCTCATACACCAAGTTGAGGAGATTGAATTGTGTGGACCTATACACACTAGATCAATGTGGATGGTTGAGAGGCACTTGAAATTTTTGAAGGCTTTGGTTCGACAAAGAGCACATCCTGAGGGTTCTATGGTGGAGGGATATATGGTATACCAAACTATGGTGTACATTTCTGAATATCTTCTTAAGTTTGCAGCAAAGATCCACGTGGATCACATTTTTTATCTCGGCCCCATTAACAAATTCAAAGGGGAGTACTTGACGGGGAATGGTAGATTGAGGAAAGTGAGAGGTAATTATAAGATGTTATTGTAATTAATTAATTCTTAATCTTTAAAATAAATCGGTTGTAAGACGTCTATTTATTTTTTGTACAATTGGTCGAGAGTGGGATGCACTACATTTGTATATTGAAAACAATCTTGATTGAATGATGGTATGGATTGAACATTCTCAACATTCTCGACGCACGTTAACATGGGAAGTTGTGGCTTCATTGGTTAAAGAAGTTCATCGTAATGGAGATGTCAATGTTACGCAAAGGGAAATTGATTTAGCATATGGTTTAAGAGATAAACAGGTAAGTATAAATTTATTAATCACCCATATATTTATCAACTCACAATGCAATAAATTTTACATGTTTGACATATCGCAAGTCAAACACCACAACGCTATGTGTTACAATGGTCATAAATTTCACATAAAAAAGTTGGATGACAAGAAGAAAACTTGTGATTTTGGCATCACTGCATTCTTTGAGGTAACAAATATTTCATCGATAAATGGCATACATCCTCAACAGTCTCAAAATTGATACTATGGAATTTTGGATGATATACTTGAGTGTGACTTTAATTCCTTCAAATTAGTTTTGTTCATCGTCAAATGGTACAGGCTACGATTGAATAAAAATGATCCTGATAGAACTGTTATTGAACATGATAATGGTTTTACAATGCTAAATACAAGGTCATTTGAACCAGTTAGGGATGAGCGGTATGTTCTTCCAAGCCAATGTGAGCAAGTATTTTACTCAAAGGTTCCATATAAACTGGGTTGGTCATTTGTTGTTAGACATGATCCAAGAGGAAGGCCAATAAAGTATAATGTAATGGAAGAAGAAGATACCGAAGAAGTAAACGATGAAGTAGATGATGATCACGATCGAGAGTTTCTCAATGATGATGAAGAAGAGGAAGAATAAGAAGATGATGATGATGATGATGATGATGATGATGATGCTAATGCTGATGCTGATGATGGCGAAGACCATGATGATGATGATGATGATGATGATGATGATGATGATGATGATGATGATGGCGATGATGACCTTCATGTTCATGATGATGAATGAAACGTATGAGGTATGCGATTAGTATATTATCTATTTAATATTGACTTCTTGATAGAATTTTTTTTACATAATTAATTCATTATATTTTGAATTATAATTCCATTACATAATTAATTCATGATGCACCTTTCAATATGGAGATGGAGATAGGGAAAGTGACTATTTATGTAACATTTTTTAAACTGTTGTTTATTTATGGAATTTGGATTGTTTATTAGCTATGTGATGGATGTTGATTTAAAATACATATGTGATGGATTACATGTTTATGATGATGCATGTGACATTTTTTGAACTTTGTGTTTATTTATAGAATGTGGATTGTTTATTACCTATGTGATGGATGGTGATTTATGATACATATGTGATGGATTACATGTTTATGATGACACATATGTGATGCTAATTGTGATGCTCAATTACATATATGATGATACATCATGTGATGCTTATGATGCTTATGATACATATGTATTTATTGTTTATCAACTTACAAATGTAGTAATGCTTATGATGCTCAATTGATGGTGTTGATGTCATGTATAGTCCCTATGTGATGCTGTCACCCTTGGTGGGAACAGGTTGTTGACTACAGACATCGTCAACCATTTAGTTGAGAATACTGCATAGTCTACATAAAGTAAAGGTAAGGAATTAAAAAATTTACAATGATTTTGATGACAACATCTTTTTATTATTTAATACTCTTTTTGTCTACAAAGTTCATGTTGTTCATGTTGTGTACTATGTAATTTTTAGCTAGCATAAGATAATTGAATTACATGTGCAGGACCCTGAACCCCTTTGACGAGGATCATGCACAGTCTCATGGATGGACAGGTATAACTAGTCAATACACCCTATAGAAACACTTTATTTTTTTTAAATTACTTGGAAAACAAACTTCCTTAGTTTTTCAAACCTTGACATTAGCAGCAAATCTAATACAGTTATCAACACTTGAGGCCCCAGTTGGACTTATTCCAATTTTAATCCCAAAATCAACTTTAGGGCCGACTTCTTCATCAACATTACCCTCATTTGCAAAATTTCTCTCTCATTACCAATTAACTCTCTTATTTCATAGAGTGCAAGTACCCCCAAATACTTATTTGTCATATCTATCTTTGTTGAGTGAGGAAAATGTAGGAATAGAAAACGAAAGTGACACATGTAGTAGGTCTACAATAGGGAGATCAACAAGAGGTCAAAAGATTAGAAGAAAATTCAATAAACGCATGAAATTTTTGCTTGCTCAAGGGGGTCATGTTCTTATGATGATGAGACCAAAGGCGACATTGACGTGTCACTGAGGTACAAACATCTACAGAAACAATGGGTGCCCAAGGAACTTCCTCCAATAAACACCGATTTTTGTGTTAATGATAGGATATATCGCATAGCACCTTCGTCGTTACATGGTTTAGGCTTATTTTCCATGGACGGCATAAAGGTCTATAAAGTTGTTGAATTGATGGAGTTTGTTGGACCTTGTTACAATTACAATAATTGGATGCAGATTGTTAAATATAAAAAAAGTATACATAGGTATGCACTGTGAGCAAATTATATACAACAAAAAGATAATCATCAAAGTAAGCGAGTGGTTGTATACATTGATGGTCGGCCAAAAGCAATAGGGAATATTGCATGTTTTATAAATAGTATGCGACCTAGGTCAACAAATAAACAACCCAATTGCATATTTGAGGTGCGCGAGGGAAATCATGTATTTGTATGTGCGATAAAATCAATAAGTGCAGGCGAAGAGCTTCTAATCGATTACAGTTTGAATCGTATAAATACAAACAAAGTTAATATCATGGGGGTGGTACATATATATACCATTTAAATTAACCAACCTCCAATTAATGAATCCAATATATCATTTTATTATGAAGTTTGTTTGCTAAGTCTATTGGTTTAATTTCGCTAATGTTTTTTATATTTTTTCTTTGTCACAGGTCGACATGGATCCATCACATATCGCAGACAGGGATGTAGGTTGCAACACTTCTACCGAGCAGGTAAACCTCATTGTAATTGTACAAATTAGATAGAAGCAAACTGTTACATTATTATGTTCTTCTTTTAAGTGATTTAGACTAATTTTATAATTGTTAATGATATTCTTGACACAGAAGGATGTTCGGGGAAAGGGAAAGGGAGCTACAGTACCTAAGCACCTCTCTAGGGATGTGGAATCAATAGGGTTAAGTGATGATGACCTTGAAGATTCCACACACCCTATGGAATTCATAAAAAAGCCTCTTATAAAAATTACTAAAGAGATTGTTGCTTTGGCAGCCGTGCATCCTATGACTGATGAGATACGAGAGAGGGTGGAATTATTGATTCGGACAGTAGAAAACTTTCAAGTAAGCAATAATGAAAGCTTTAATTATAACAAAAGTTCAATAATGGTTTATATTTTATTCTCTTCTATGTCATTAACTAAAATATGTACGTATTGTTTTTACAGCAATTTATCTGCCCTCATGAAAGTCATTGTCATGATCAGGGTGTTGCAGGTTCTTCAGGTGATGACGATTTTCTTGTATTATCACTTGCTTGGCTTATCACTCTGAGTATCCAAAACACATCATACTTGATACTGTTAATCTTCAAAATAAAGTTTCATCCTTGTTTACAATTCTTGCACTTTTCATATATTGAATGTTTGATATATTTAATGTATTATTCTTTAGGTGTTGTCAATGTTCCTGTGCAAATGTCATCGCCGCCTCCTCAAAGGTTAGCCTCACCTATATTGCCGACTGCAATGTCGACAACACGTAGCATGCAGACATCCTCTATTGAACGTCATATTGGCCCGCCCACTATTGGTAGATCCCTTTTTTTCTCTATCTTCTATTATGTGTTTATTTCCCTTCAAGCGATCTTTCTTGGGGCATTTCATAGTGGATTCATTTTTTGCAAGAGGAGATGCACATTAGGATGTACCAAAGGCGACTACTGCTGATAACATACCATCATTTCCTAGATCTTCTCATATTTCTAGTACGGGAATGTTGCAGGCCATATTGGTGGTGAGTGGCGAAGAAATGATTCCCTTAAAGATACAAAAGGTTCCAGGTACTTTAAAAATATTATTATATATGCTCTAATTGTAATTTACTTTATGATCACTCATTTTGGACTAATGATCCCATGAATTTTTTGCAGGCAATGATATTTTCTATAAACATCTTAGTGACATTGCATTGCAGATATTTGGGTTCACCATACGTAAAAGGTGGTACATCATATGTGAACTAACCCTAATCCACTATTTTGATTTCATATCATTGCTAGAATAGTTTTCCTTTGATCCATTTCTTGAACTATAATAAATGTAGCTTGAGTTCATTTCTGAATCTAACAGGTTTGTTTTTGCTTTAAAAGGTGGAATCACCAAGAAAAAAGGTTAAAAAGAATTGACAAACCAAATGGTTGAGTGGTTTGGAAATGACACCTTTGACAAAACCAAGCTCCTTGAAAAGGCTGGCACATATCTAAAGTATGTGAGGGACCAATAGAGGACCCATTTAGAGAGGAACCTAAAGTACTAGCACCCCCATGATTCCAGAGAGGGAGTGGAAGGACCTGATTTTGGATGCCAATGAGAGAATTGAAAGGAAAAAAGGAAACACACCACCAGACGATAGAAGAAGGTACGGGATACTATTAAGAATGTAATTATGTACTAATTAATTACTCTTTATATTTATATAATCTAACATATTTCAAACTTTTATAAGCTGAGTGACACGTCAAAGGCAACCAAGGCAAGACAAGAAAAGCACATGCAACACAAACTCGGCTTTGGTGGTTATATGAAACTTGCTGCACGAATTGTAAGTATCTCATGTAAACGAAATATTGCATCAAAATATTAATAAATTGCAAACGATTTTTTTTTTTATCAAACGTTGCAAGCCAAATTCATGATACCAAGCAAAAATGCAAGGCTCTGAATTCAATAGAGTGCCCACAGAAGACGACAAGAGAATTGCCTACCAGCAAGGCTATTTAGTCATCGCTGATCGGCTACAAGAATTGAGTGGGCATACACAATATTCGAGTGCATCCATCACACAGGTAAATATGCTAAATGGAAATTGTTTCAAATTGAATACTTTACCAATAATCTAATTGATGTTGAGTTCCAACATAAAGTGACTATATTTGTTTAAAATAAGCAAGAAATGATAACAATGTGCATGACATTGGAATGCAGCCTGCTAATCGTGAAACACCACCTGCACATGAAGGTTCGGATGTGCATCCCAGTAGTGGAGGTATTCACTTTCTATTCAAATTTATTTATTTAGCTATTAATACAATTAAACATCTTAATCAATAATTAGTGTAGTAATTAATGTAACCTTTTTTGTTAATATTTTAGAGCATGTAGCCAGTGGTGACCAAGTGGAGCATGATCTGGGTACACAACATCAGGAACGTGATGTTCCCCACTCAAGTAAAGAGGACCATTGTTATTCCTTTAAACAAATATAATTGCAATTGGTGTTCAGCATTAATATAACCTTTAGTATTTCAACTCCAAATGATCTAGAGGGTGTTCAGCATGTTGAGGTTGAGGCTAGACAAAATGATGTGGCCCCATCAGGTAAAGAGCGCAACAGTTATGTTCTCTAAATTAATGAAATACTTGTAACAATAATTTTAAAAAAAATTGAATTTCACCCATTTTTTTGTTATTGCAGAGGACCCCCCTTCGCTTCAATGTCCTCATCCTCAGTATAGGACTAGGCATACATCGAGATCACGAGCAATTGGCGGAACATCTGCAGAGGGGGGAAATGATGAAGAAACCGATGTTCCACTTAGTCTTTTCATAGATTCAAAGAAAAAAGAAAAAAAGAAATGATTGTAATCTAACGTATTTGATAATGACTGATTTTTATGTGTTAGTGAATGTAATTATGTGCTAATTAATGGTTATGGATGATATGTGTTAATTAATATTGATGAATGTTGTGTGTTAATTAATGTTAATCAATGTTATGTGTTAATGAACGTTATGTGATATTAACGAATGAATGTTATATTTTATTAATGGTAGAATGAATGAATGTTATAAGATGTTAACGGGGAATTTAGAGTGATGTTGGGAGGGGAGGGACCAAATGAGCTTCCACCTTCACATGGTTGGCCCTGTTAAGTAGAGAATATTAAACTATTCTTGAAACCAAGCGAAGCTCAACAAGATAACACACTTTTCAATGTTTCATTATGTTGCACAGTTAATCTTATTGAATAATGTATATTGAATCTTAATTGCAGGGTCCAATAGAGCCAACACGAACAACAACACCACAAGTTGTTGGCTATAATGAACTCTCATACTATCTTGTATGTACATGAACAATATGAGTTGCTTCTAGTGTTGATATCCAAGGTGGGACTGCAAAAGTTATGAATATGCCTCATCCTTGTAAGTTTTTTTATTACTTGTCATTTTCTTTAGCATTTTGTTACTTCATGAATGAGATGTTTTCATATGTCTATTCCACGAATACCTCTCTATTGTATGCTTCATGATCTCACTTCTGATTCAACTCTTTATATGTCCTAAAATTGTATGAGTCTAATAGCTTCTACTCTTGTTGATAGTTTGGTGGCTCTGAACAATGGCTCCTTCAAAGAAGCGTGATCCTTGTAATTTTGGCCTTCCATGATGTGAAAAAGAGGTTATGTTATGAATAATGGTCCAGATGATTTAGTTATTTCTTATTATGTTGAGTATGAGTAAATTTGGGCTTCTTTGGCTATGGTCACTATTTTGTACTAACTATTGTCATTTAGTGTGATTTGAGAATGGACTTCAAGTAATCATGAGGGTGGAAACAATATTCAAGTGTAAGGGGGTATGCGTCCTTGACCAAGGGATGAAAGTATCGGGAAAGTACAAGTGATTCATGTGTAGATCAATGTATCATTCACCTATTAATTCCTAGCAACATTCTCAAATAAACAAGCAAAGAGGTATGTTGAGTGCATATATACATTTTATGCTGCCATGATATAAGTAAGATATCAAACATATAACTTAGATTGATTTGCAATTTCATTCATAAATATTAGATCTTCCTTGCAATTTCATTCTTGGTATCTCTATCAATCATGTTGCTAAATGAAAATCCTAAACATCTCTCATTGATGCATGGACATATAGAACGTTGTTGTTTCTACACAAAGGATTGTAGGAATTGCTTTCAAAAATTATCAAAAAATTGTTAAACCTTGATAGTCCAAGAATCCCTAAATTCATTAGTGAGAGACCTTCTCAAGTGAAAAATTCTAGCGAAGGTTGTGTAACATTATTTTGAGAATGTATGGCAGTGCATGAAGGTTGTATAATAGTGTTGAGAGAATTGACAGATGATTGACAACAATGACTATGACAGCCAAGTCACTTAGGACAATCGGCAAGATATGATTTGTTTCCACTTATTAGGGCCTCCAAACCCCTTTAAAAGTTTCCAAGGATCACTACAACCCTATCTCAGATGTCCACCACATAATAAGATTATTCATTTCATCATACTCCCAAAAACTCAGTCTTCATTTGTTCACTTGGACAGCCACACACTATCGAGGGATAGTCATAAAGTTCTTGATGATTTTCCCTACCCAAGGGCCAAAATAGCTTGTAAAGGGTCTGCACTAACCCTCTGCACTCCTTACTACCTTCCTCCAAACACCAAGGGGGTCTATCTTGCACTTACAACTTCAAATATGCCCTCGATGTTGCGCACTAAGTCTGATACATGACCAATATCATACCAACAGCTGCCATTTGCACGTGCCAATGAATCTTGGAGACCTATAAAGCATGAAACCTCTAATAAGGTTACCAAGATATTGAACGTGCTTGGGGTATAATTTTTGGGTATTAGTGTATTACAAAGTTTAGAAAGAGTTCTTTCATTTCTTGAAACCCTAGACCCGTGACAGTCATAAAATATGACATACCCATAAAGGAACAATGAGGGTCTCTAAGTGCATGTAAAAGGGGGACAAATTTTTTGTTAAGGACAAATAAGCTCATGGTTGTTAGTGTTAAAATTCTACCATTGAAAACCGATTTCAAAGCTAGGTACAATTAATCATACTTGTCTTCATACTTGTGAAGGATGAAGATGTGAATCTAAATAAAGTGGAAAAAATGCAATGCAAAATCCAAATTCACATTCACACTCGTCTAATAAAACCTAAGACCTATGCATAAAATGTGAGGCCCTACCCCGACTCATCCTAGCATTTCAGTGATTTTCATGTTGAGACTATCATGGATGCTTTATTTTTATGCATTATGGATTTAGAACTTATATGATTCCATGATTTGGATAACATTGACATATATTGATGCTTCATTTCTATGCATTATAGATATAGAACTCTATATGATTCTAGAATAGGATAACTTTGTGATGATGTATGTCATTATTGGATTTGCGGGACTTTACTATGATGATAGAAATAGGATGCATGTCTTATGTATGGATCAAAATTATGAGGATTATGATAATTACTTAATTGGATTATTTTGATACAAGATATATTGATTTTGTTTAATGTCAATTGTATGCAGAGTGTTTGACATGTATTCTTATTCATGTGTTTAAATATTATATGAGGTTATTTGGAAGTACTAATGTGTAATTGAGATGTGCATGAAAAGTATCCATGTGACCATGGAAATATTATGGAGAACCAAACCTAGACCTATGTACATTCGTAAAACCAGGGTTTGTCTATTTGGAGAGACAACACCCCGTATGTATCGTATTTTATTTGTGAAAGTAAATGTTGCATGTGTGTTAAATTGAATTATTAATTTGTGTAAATCCAACAAAAGACAAATTTCATGTGTAATTTTGTAAAGTATTTTATTGTGTCACTTGACACGTGTTGATTTATGTCTCGATTTTTTACTTGTCTCTTGGAGGGAGTTGTTTCAACCATAGATTTTTCAAACATTTGAATGTGGTTCTAAACTTTCCTTGGTTAGAGTCTTTGGAGTGGTCAACTCAGGTTTGACCCAAAAATTAACTTCAGATGGGTTTCTAAGGGGTCAAATGGACTCCTAGGGGTAGTTTAAAGGTGTTTCCTAAAGTCCATAAGGTATACCTATGGGTTAGGAGTATTTTTAGGCATGTGTCTACTCCCACGTGACTGTTTAGTCACCTCAAAAACTGAGTTTCCTAAGGTGAGCGAAAATTCAAAATTAGAAGGTGCCATCTAGGTTAGATAACTTTCCTTTTTGATGTGAGATCTTTTTCCCCACTTTCTCTTCCTTTTTCCTTTTCAATTTTAGTAACTTGTGAGAACTCTCACTGAGGTCTTTTTAGGCAAGAATGAGAGACTTTGTGGGTAATCACCCACTCTCCATTTTTGGAGATCATGCAATTTTGAAAAGAATAGTTTTGGGATAGAATTTTGGCCAAGTGTAGAAGGAAGAATTGTGGAATTGGATTGCTCATCCTCAAACTAGTTCTAGCGAACCTTTAGGCAGATTGAAGGTTGGTTCATCTTCTCCTTTTGTTTCTTTTTACGTTGCATGTTTATGTTGGAAAGATTGTTTGTATGTAAAAGTTGTTTTCTTGTATTTTCTTTTGTCAAAATTATTATGCGACCTACCTTTTATTCTTTTATGCATTTCCTGTGATTTGGGAGTAACCAAGGCCTTCTACTCTTGGGAGAGTAGGATGGTCTTGCGGAGGGTAGGAGTTTGACAACCCTCGAGTGAGAGGCTCTCATTATGAGAGTGAACTCAAGGGGTGTATATGTGACCCTTGCTGCATAGTCTGGTTTATGCATTTGGGAGTCATAAGGGGAGAAAGTATGGCATGAATGCCTTGGGGGGCATAAGGATGTGGGGTTAATGAACTTATGATATATCTTGTTTGCCATGAGGTGGCTTTGTGATCTACCATTCTTGCATTCTCCTCAGGGTAGTTGGTCCACTACCACCCGTGTAAAAACATCACATTTTGTGATGAAGTGTAGCCTTGGTTGGGAAAGTGTTTGTTGCATGTTTTTTTCCCTTGCTTGTTGTGTTTGCATGTGTGTAACCTGTCTAGGGCTTGGTTCTCCAAGCTCGAGGGTGGCTTCTAGAAAGCCTAGACTGGGAGGTGAGCACTCCATGGTCATAGCCTCATGATTTATTTGCAGGTTGCTAGAAAAGAAAATAAAAGACAAGCTAGGAGTTGCTAGTTTTTGTACTTGATTTACAGAAAGAGAATAAGAAAAGGGATGTTATATTTTCAGTTTCAGAATTGTAAATAAAAAGTTGCATGTTGTATTTATTTTTAAAAAAAAGAAAATGTATCTATTTTATTTAAAGTCCTCATTTAATAGAAATGAGAGACTAGTTGGGCATCTCACCCACTTGTAATGTTGACTATATTGTATTCTTAATATGTTCTAAAGAAATGCATTATTTTATTAAGTTATTATTGCAAAGATGAAATGTTTGTTTTGAATTAAGTTCCTATAGTTATTGGAACAATATTTGTTGTATTCATGTTATTCTTTTGAAAATAAAAGTTCATTTTATCTCCTTAGGCATTTTGAAATAATGGAAAAGAATGAAGTAGTAAGTTTGCATGTTAGTAGGAGAAAAATAAGCATTTTAGCCCTATCTATTTAATTCTCAAATACAAATTATGGTTAAACAGATTTAACATGCCTATCTCTATAGTCAATTTAAATGATTTCTAGGCTAATGTAGTTGTTAAAATTTATTAAATTCTGATTATTTTTCCTTTTATTTATCGTAGAAAATAAATCTAAAATTAGCAGTCTATCTCTAAAGTTAGTATCTGGATTGTCAATAAAAAAATAAAAATAAAATGTTTTATTTAAATCCGTGAGTTTTGAAAACCTGCTTTATGTGATTTTAGGAAAAAGAAATATAAACAAATTGTTTAAAGTAAATAAAAGAAATTTTACCCCTATTTCCATGCAGTCAATATTTTATTAATTTCTGCATGATTTAAAAAGGTTAAAAAAAATATATAGATTGCTTAAGTGTGTGTATATATATATATAAGACTACCTATTTTATCTAAAAATATCCTTAGTAAGATCATGCAAGTGTAAGGGAGAGCGCTCTGCAACTAGGGCACGAAAACCAGGGTGTCGATGGTTGCACTACGCTATCGTGTGCGGGGGCTCCCTGGCCTTGTCGGGAAGCCCTCGAATCATTTACTGCCACTCCTGCATTAAATGGAGCCGAATAAAGATGGTTTCACCAACCCTCAACAGCTCATTCATCCTATTGCGAACGCTCGGGAGCCGAAGAAGACCTTTAGCCAAGCGGTGGAGGGCAAGAGGGTTTCATTTCCAGAAGATGCAAGGTTTGAAGCCGCTCTCCACCATGAAGATGTGACCAATCTCGCGCCAACACAAGGTGAGGTCCACTCCTCCAAACACATCACCATTAAACCTAATGACTTCTGCCATTTCTTCGGAGATTTCTAGACTTAGGGATTTAGCAATTTTTTTCACTGCCTTTGATGTAAATAACTTACCATCTCGTCAATATATGAACAAATGGCTACAAGATGTGTGGTTTAATAAATTAGGGTTTCATTTTTCATTTTGTAGAATGATTCAAAAGGGGTTGTTTTTTATCTTCTTTGACAATAAGGCAACCCAAAGAAAAATTGTAAATAAACAGTTCTGGTCAGTAGGAAACTCGTCTTTTAGGGCGGTCCGTTGTGACCCCGAAGCTTGTAATGATGAGATTCTTGCCCTTTCCTACCCTAAATGGATAACTATTAAGAATATCCTACCTTTTTTGTGGTCCTGTGTAGATAAAATGGTGGAACTCCTAGGGAAAATTGTTAAAATCGATTCTTCTCCCTCGGTCCTCCCGTATCTTGATGCTAGACTTCTCATTGCATTAAAACCAGGTTTGAGTTACCCTGCAAAAATTGTTATTCAGCTAAACAATAAAACCTACTACTGTTCAATTGAATATATGGGCAGAATAGATGCATGTCACTACTGTAAAGTTAGTGGCCATTTTAGGAATAAATGTCCCTTATTATCAGGCAAATCTTCAAAATTTAAATCTAGGGCATCTAGTCCCCCCCTGTTAATGAAACTAAGCCCTCTGGACCTGACCCCTCGTCTTCCCCTCCCATACCTTCCCCGCGCCCCCCTCCTTCTCCTCCCTCCCCCTCGCATTTTCCCCACACCCCTCCCCCTCGATGTCAAACTCCATCTTAGACTACAGCAATGCCATTAAAGAAGCCTTACCTGTTGCTCAGCCTCCCCCCTTCACCCCCCATGATTCACTTGATACTCTTGCACATCCCTCTAATCTGAGGACTCTCATGCACAACAACTAGTGATGGAAAAATTGAGAAAAGCAGCGGAAGCAAGAAAAGTACTTGAACTAAACCTCCTCAAGCAAAAATTGGAAATTGAAGCCTCTCGGTGTCATCTACCTGACCTTGAGGACATTGATAGGGGTACTCTAGATTTGGCAGGCACCATTAGTAGGGTCTTGACCCAAGGCTCCGAGCAACTTACCTGCAAAGAACCGAATGGTTTCAATACTAAAGAACCCCATACCCTGAAAGGGGATAGGCAAAGAACTTCTTTGGAGAAGGTACCATCAACCCCTCTAGAAGAATTTGGTAATTTAGAGGACTCTAAGGGAGACCCTGCTAGTGGTGTCCCCTTCATTGATAGCACCCCTACCAGTGCCCTAAAGACAAAATTTGATACCCCTCAAGTAATGCATCCCAATGCAGATCCATTCACCCCTGTGGAAACCAATTTTGAACAAGGACTGACAATACCTCAAGATGGATTTACCATGGTTAAACATAGGAAAGCGAGAAGGAAGAAGTCTCCTAAGAATAGCAAAGATAGTGCTAACAGGAAGGAATCTCTAGGCCCTGAACAAATCTCTGATGCAAGGAAAAAGAGAGGTAGACCCTCCTCTTCTATTGCATTTGATGCTAGCAATATAGCAAACAAAGAGGACTGGCCCAAGTTTCCAAGCCCTAACCGACCCCTCCCAACCAGGTGACTCATGTTGAAAACCATTTCTTGGAATATTAGAGGCCTAGAGGCCCCTGATTGAAGATACATCATAAAGAGATTTCTCAGTGCTCATAAGAACATGGACTGCCTCCTCTTGCAGGAACTAAAAGCAATGGGCTTCACACTGCAAATTGGACTCAAATGTATTTGGAAGGTCACTCCCTTCTACACTAACCATACCAAAGGAAAAGGTGGCTCGGCCATACTCCTTAGTCCTAAATGGGCCAATAAAGTAGTTAACTGGGGTCAATCCCCCTGTGCCAGAGCTATTTGGGTCTCAATTCAAATGGAGAAGCAAAAGTTTGGAATCTGCTCTATTTACGCCCTGAATGACTACAGAGAAAGAGGTGAACTATGGAACTGGCTAACAATGCTAGAGGATATCCCCTAGATTATTTGGGGAGACTTCAACATGATCGAATCTCCCAATGATAAAAAGGGGGGCAATAAATTTGAATGGAAGGGAATGTAAATGTTACAATGGGATAGAATGATCAATAAACTACACCTTTTTGACCCTATTGCTGGCAGGAAAGACAATCTGAATACTATTTGGTACACCTGGTGCAATTATCAACAGCTGAATAAAAGGATATACTGCAGATTAGATAGGCTCTACCTCAATAAATCCCACTTTATGATACACAACGACGCTAATGGTGACTACTATTCTGTATCCCCTTATACCCTCTCAGATCATCACCCGATAATAATGGGAATAGACCTCTCCCTAGTGGCCCCTCCCCCCTCCTCAAGAGCCTCTTCATTCATCCTAAACACTAGACTCCTAGATGATGAGGACCTGTGCTCTACCCTGGCCTACATCAGACTGTTTAACAAGAGGGATAGGAGCTAGCTCTCTAACATAGATGCTTGGAATGCAAACATCAAAACTTGGACCACCCTTTGTCAAACAGTGGGTAAAAAGAGGGCCAAGGATGTCAGGAGGGTTGAAAGAATACTGCAGGAGGAACTATGTAAAGCAGAAATGAATCTCCAGAATTCTTCGAACGATGGAAACCTCACTTTCTCTCTGATGACAATAAAAGATCACCTCAGGGCTATTCAAAACCAAAAAATTAAAGTTCTTAAAACCAGATCCAAACTTAACTGGCTGGACTCGAGGGACAATGGCTCCAAATTCTTTTTCCACATGCTCAAAGTTAAGGAAGCTAAGGAGAGCATTACTAATATTTGGGACAACAACACCCACATCCCAGACTCCCAGGGGATCCTACAATGCTTCTCCCTCTTTTATCAGAATCATTTTTCCTCAAAAGAGCTAGATGTTGAGCACAGACCTGCTAGAGAGCTTGTAAAACAATTAACCCCTCCCAAGCTTGATGAGAAGGATTATGAAGTGCTGGAATGCCCCATCTCAAGGGAGGAAATAGCCATGGCCATCTCCTCTATGGGTAATGACAGGTCCCCTAGACCTAATGGATTCCCAGTGGAATTCTATAAGAAAAATTCTAAGTGGATTGTTGATGACCTCCATGCCCTATATCTGGAGGCCATTTCCAAAGGAACCCTTGGCAAAGAGATCAATCAAGGGCTTATCAAACTCATCCCCAAGGAAGGAGACAAGACCTTGGTCAAGAACTGGAGGCTCATCACACTACTAAATGTATCTTATAAAATCTTGGCTAAAGTAGTAGCAAACAGGTTAATCAGTATACTGCCAAAGATTATTAGTCCTATGCAAACAAGATTTGTTAAAGGCAGGTTCATCTTAGAGAATTTGGTGACCTATTGGGAGTCCCTAGATTGGGCCAAGCTCTTAGGGCAGAGTGGAGCTATGTTATTAATAGATTTTGAGAAGGCATATGATAGGATAGAATGGGGATTCATTTTACAGATGCTAGCTAGTCTCGGCTTTCCAAATTCCTTCTGCGGGATTGTCCAGACCCTATTTAGTGATGCTAATGTAGTAGTGAAAGTGGATGGACTAAAATCTGACAACATCTTGCTTTCCAGATCAATTAGACAAGGGTGTCCTCTTGCCCTGGCCCTGTTTGTCCTGGCTGCAGATGCTATGCACTACATATTAAAGGACTACAGCTTATCCCCTAAGGTAAAAGGAATTGCACTCCCTAATAAAGAAGAAATTAGGAATATACAGTTTGCAGATGATACAGCTATTATATTCTCCCTAGAAGAGGAGAACTTAACACATCTTCTTCCCAATATCGAGATATTTTGCAAAGCATCAGGTAGTAGAATTGTCCTCCACAAATCTACCGTGCTAGGGTGGACTAATGAACCTCCTAATTGGTTATCTAAGTTTGACCTAAGGTGGGGAGGCCCAAATACCATCATTAGATATCTGGGAATCCCCTTCTCAGTCTCTCCAAATTTGAAAGAAATGTGGGAATGGTTCAGAAACAAGGTAGACAAGAAACTCTCTACATGGAACCGGAACTTCCTTTCCTTAGCAGGTAGATTCCAAGTTTGTCAGAAGCAAATCTCTTCATATAGCATATACTGCTCATCAGCTTGGTTATTCACCAACTATCAATTCAATTACATTCAAAATCAAATCAGGAATTTCCTCTGGTCAGATGGAAAAGGAAAAAAGAAGCAACATGTTGTTAAATGGGATTGGTGTACTAGATCTAAGTTGCAAGGAGGCATGGGCCTCAAAGACCTTAAACTTCAAGGAATTGTTCTGGCTGCCAAATGGATTTGTAAATCCATTGAAGGCAATGAACCCTGGAAAGTCCTTGTCAAGAACAATATACAATGCTCAACTCCAAAATCAGCAAAAAAAAGGAAGAACCCACCCATGTGTGATTTGATTGCGGGGAATTTTGAGGTCTCCCCCTCGAGATCAAAAGTCTTCAAGTCTATATGGAAAGCCTGGAATCTTGTTAGATAATACATTAGCAATAATGACATAATTGATAAGAAAGGTTCTCTCAATGTGAAAAGGTCTATATGGTGGAATACTCTACACAATGGGAAACAGTTAGCATATCTTCAAGGATGCTCTGCCCTGAAATGGCATAACCAGGGACTGGTCACATTTGAGCACATTCTGGAAAATGGCACTCTGTCCTCCTAGGAATCTCTCAGCTCTAGATTCAACGTCCCCCTATCCCAGGCCAGAACCTATTCCATCCTCAACTCTGCACTTGCCCCCATCCTCCCTACTTCCCCCCCTCCTCCCCACCTCCCTTAGCCTCCCTCTGTTGGATAGATGGATCCCCCCTGTTGCTAATCAAAGCCAAAATGATATACTCTACCCTTACTGATTCTAGGGACATCCTTGATAATCTTAACTGCGCCTGGAACCTGTCATGGAACTCTAAAAGATGGCATTTTACCCTATCAAGATTCTGGTCCTACCCGACTGAGCCTAAAAAGAAATTATTTGCCTGGAGACTCATTCTTCATAAACTGCCACTGAAAGGCAACAATGGAGACCCCCTTCTGTGTAAACTTTGTCGTGTCCCTGAATCTGTTTATCACATTTGTTTTGGCTATCATTTTGCTAGAGAAGTATGGAATCTGTTTGGTATCTCACTTAATAGCAATTGTTTTACTATTGAAGAGATGGTATTTGGTTATATTAGAGGCGGCAAGAAACATGCTAATCTATTCTGGTTTGCTCTCTCTTTGGAAATTATGTGGATCATCTGGAAATTTAGGAATGATGATGTTTTTAATGGTAAGAGTAGGAACCTCACTGAGTCTCTTAGGAGACTCATCCGTTACCTTATTACTATGCAGGTCACAGTTGTTCTAAGACTGGAGGAGGACAAATTTGACAGGTGGTTAAAGAATGGATCTACTCTAGTTTTCATAAGAGAACTCTCACATGGATTCACTTGGAATCGCATGGGAAGCAATAAGACTCACTTTGAGCAAGGGTTGATGAGGTTCATGCAAGAGATGGAGGCACGACAATAGAGAGAAGACTTCATTGAGCTGGAGCTGGAAGGAATGCCCTCCCACCCCTACAGAGATCAGTTCGTTGATGGGAATGTGTTGGTTTGGAGCGATGGAGAACTAGGCTGGACTGCTTGGCTCCCCCCTATGGGTGACAACAACGACCCTAGATCCTCCTTTGTGTTCAATTAGTTGTATTCCCCAAGACGCTTTATCATGACTATCATTTTGTATGTAATTTTGTAATTTTAGCTCCTATGTAAATCTGTGTATATCATGGATTGAGTTGTTATCTGATATAGCTCCTGATCTTATGTGTTAACTCTTTAGTCGGCTGAAAGGTTCACAGCCCAAACTCTCGATTTTTGTAACTCATGTTTATATGATCCTCAACCTGTGAAACTGTTTGTTTGGAAATATTATAACTACAAAATATATATATATATAACACAAAAAAAGGGAGATTTAATTTATTTATTTTTAAAAATAATAATAAGTAAAATGGGGGAGTCTCGGCTCCCCCCGCGCTGTGGGCGGTGACCCCCAGTGGTAGCCGCAACCCACAGTCAGGGAGGCTTCGACCCCCCCCTGTGGGCGGCGCCCCACAGCGACGGCGCAGCCGGGCTGGCCAAGGCCGCCTCTGTGGGCCGCGACCCGCAGGCACGGCTGCGGTCGTCCCTGTCGGGAGCCTTCCCCCCACAACCTCCTCTCACCTCCGCCACCGTCGTGTATCACATGCGGTCCCCTTCTTCCTCCTCCTTGCTTTCGGCTCCTCCTCCCTGCAAAAAAAAAATGGTTTGGGTTAGGGTATTTCGAAGTTATAAAAGTAAATAAAAAAAATGTGAGTATGAATTCTTTTATTTATAACTTTTAAATTTTAGGGTTCATGTTTATTTTAAAATTTAAGAATTTAAAAACTCTATATCTTTGTGTGTGTGTGTGTGTGTGTGTGTGCACGTGTGCGTATTATATTTATATATATATATATATATATATATATATATATATATATATATATATATATATATATATATTGTGTGTGTGTGTGTGTGTGTGTGTGAACGTATACTCTACCTTTAGATTTATCATTTTTCGCTCATATATTATATGTTTATATAAACATTTAAATATGATGTTTAAAATTTAAAATTATTTTGGAGTTTAATCTTTTGATAAATTATAATGACTTTGTAAATTATTTTGGCCATAGGGGATTATTTTTTTTTGTTCACCTAAATTTAGGCTTGACGAGAATAAACTTTATAGGGCAAAATTTATTATGGATTTATTTAGCCCTTTAGTCAAATTTTAGACACATTATAATTATTGTTAAAATAATTCTTGGGATTTAAAAATCCAATTGCTAGAGTTAATTTAATTAATTCCTACAATAATTAAAAAGATTAATTGAGAGTAATAATATCTCTTGTCAATTAATTTAGGGGTTTTTGCTTAAATGAATTTATTATTTATTAATTGATAAGATAATAATAAATTATTTTGGAGAGTTAATATTCCACATTTAATTTAAATTATTTTCACTTACTTGAGTTAGTGGTTAGAGTTAACTCAAAACATAGTTAAGACAAAACTTGTTAGTGCGTTTCATATTAGCAAATTTAATGTTATTAGGTTGTTATTTAAAATAAAAAAACTATTCCGTTCATGCCCAAAAGTTTGGGCATGGCATAAAATCAAATGATAAAAATTAATACCATAGTAAAGACCGTAGATTTCTCAATTATTTCTTGATGTTTTCTTGAATGCTTGAGATGTTGGTTGCTCTTCAAACTAGCATAACCATGATAGCATGATGCAGAGGTATGGGGTAAGTCACAATGGCAAACTCAACATACACAACAACTCACTAGGGCATACTTACTAGTCCACATCCTAAACCGCTACAAGTTTCAACCCTCGCACATAGGTTTGGAAATCCCTTGGACCTTGGATATCACCTTGGACATGTTGATTACATTGTTTTGAGAACATGAGACAATACCACAAAATCAACTTTGTAATCCCAAAGTTCTCACTTGCTCTTACTTGACACAAATCAATCCCTAGCAAACTATATTGCCCATTTGATGGACAAAAGACACCACAAAATATTTCCTAAAGCCCTAAAATCCTTAGGCTTTGTTAGGAGAAAATTTCACAAGGTTGACACACCCTTTATACTAGTCTCTGAATAATACAAGACTTTTATGTGAATCCCATTTGTAACATATAGATGATTGACAACAATGACTGTGACAGCCAAGTCACTTAGGACAATCGGCAAGATATGATTTGTTTCCACTTATTAGGGCCTCCAAATCCCTTTAAAAGTTGTCAAGGAACACTACAACCCTATCTCAAATGTCCACCACATAATAAGATTATTCATTTCATCATACTCCCCAAATCTCAGTCTTCATTTGTTCACAAGGACAACCACACACTATCTAGGGATGGTCATAAAGTTCTTGATGATTTGCCCTACCCAAGGGCCACAATAGCTTGTAAAGGGTCTCCACTAACCCTCTGTACCCCTCACTACCTTCCTCCAAACACCAAGGGGGTCTATCTTGCACTTACAACTTCAAATCTGCCCTTGATGTTGCACTAGGTCTGATACATGACCAATATCATACCAACAGTCACCATTTGCACGTGCCAATGAATCTTGGAGACTTACAAAGCATGAAAACATGAAAGATAATACCAATATACATGTTCCCACCCATTGGGGTGACTTTTCACTGGTGGGGATATGATTTATACATTTATTTTTATGACTGGATACCCTAACAAGGGTTTATGACAGTTTTTAGAAAAACTATGATAAGTTGCTCAAATCAAAATGAAATTCAATCAAACCAAAGACAAAAGTTCATGGATTTATTGTTCTCTCATTCCCAATAGGTTTAGAATACCAACAAAAAGAATTGCAAAACAAAAAAATGATGGAAAATAGACTGTAATGTTCTGAAAAACAGTGAAAAATGCAGAAAAACTCTAAATTTTATTGACTTTGCCTTCGATACCTCCAACAACCGATCCTATAGTCGATGAAACAAGGCTATTTATGTGTCTCATCAACCCTCCCACGTCCATAACCAATATTTGAGTATTAACTAACATTGAAACAAAACTAACACACTTTTTACAACTTTGCAACAAAAGTTACATTGATAAATTTGCGGTGATCTCTTGGTGACCACACCACAATTAGGACAATGATCTCAAACACACTTTTTACCGTTCTCTTGGTGATTGTGCCCAGTTGAGTATGTCTTGCTTATGTATGAATCTTATTCAAATATACAAATCTTAAAACAAAAAGAAATTTTATTATAAATATACAAAACGTATTACCATGTATACTAATTCATGTTAGTTCAACAATTCTGTTTTGACAAGTACTTTATTTTGAAAAATATTTACAACCAAAGGGTTGTAGCTCAATTGGTTGAGCACAATTGGTGAAGGTGATGGTATGTTTCTTGATTATACCATCCACAAAAGACTAAAAATTAAATGAAAATCTTTTATGAATATAGAAAGCTTACTATTATATATACTAATTCAATAATCCAATAATTTTATTTTGAGAAGTAATTCATTCCTTTAAATATTATTAACAACCAAAGGGTTGTAGTTCAATCAATCGAGCATAATTGGTGTAGGTGATGGCGTGTTTCTTAATTATACCATCCATAAAAGGCTTATACTATTATATATATATAAAAAATCAATAACTCAACAATTCTATTTTGAAAAGTACTCCCTTAATTTAAAAATTATTAACAATCAAATGGTTGTACTTAAATCAGTTGGGCATAATTGGTGAGGGTGATGATATGTTTCTTGATTATACCATCCACAAAATGCTCAAAATTAAATGAAAATCTTTAATGAATACATAAAACTATATACATATGCATATACATATACATATAGATAAAGGTTTACTTGGTTTAAATGAAGGAAAGGTTGACAAAATTACGGTGATCTCTTGGTGACCACACCACAATTAGGACAATGATCTCAAACATACTTTTTACCGTTCTCTTGGTGATTGTGCCCAATTGAGTATGTCTTGCTTATGTATGAAAATGGCATTTTGCAGCTTTCCACCGACGATGTGTTTGAGATGTCTTTCATTTAGATATGGCATGAGCTTAGTCCTAGAGTGAGACTATGAAGTGGCTCCCACTCCTATCCCTCGTCCATCAGCATACCTGGTATGCTTGGCATTCGTGTTTGGGGAGTTTCTTAATCAAGTGATAACATAACAGTAGACTTGAGAATTAAAACAAATAACAAGAAAATTGGTTCCTTGAGCATGCCTTGAGGGCTATCACAACATCAAGGGTGTTTTGGGAAGGCATGCTCGCACATGGAGCATTGGGACTTGTGCGAAGAGGCATGCCCACTCACACAAGGATTATGTGATCATTGTTCTCGTTCACATGAGAGAATACTTGGTTCCATATGGTTCGTCCCCATGTAGCACATACGATGAAAGGCATGCATGCACATGGAGCGTTGGAACTTGTGTAAAGAGACATACCTGCTCATGTAGCAAAGGGATTGTGTGATTGTCATTCTTGTCCATATGAGAGAATGCTTGGCTCCATATGGTGCATCCCCATGAGCACATATAATGAAAGGCAAGCCCAAACATGGAGCGTTGGGACTTGTGCAAAGAGACATACGATGACACTTCCTCCACTGCACTCTAGAATCTAATGCCTTTTGTAGCTTTAAAGTAGTGACCCTATGTGGATTCATGACTTGGTATCATCCTTCTCTATTGATGTTGCATTGTATTGTTCCATTACTTGTGTCATGTATGCATCGTGTATGGCATGTGTGAGCCTATCATCCCCCTTGTATACTTTGATTGACTATTTGGAACTATCTCGACAACCACGATGGGGTGGACCTAAGGGTTCCACGTGGTCGGTTGGACTTAAACAAAAGGAAGGCTGGAAATATTTTATATCAGGTGTTTTGTGGGTGGTCATAATACATTTATGTTTTCTTTTAAGATGCTAATAACATTGTTTTGATTACTATCTTTACCTATTGTACTTTGCTATTGGACTCGATCAACCCAATAACCTTGTACATGTGATTTATTTTATTAAAGAGGATATTCATGTAGTTCGGAATGCATGATTACCGTCTTTGAATATATGTTGAATATATAATAATGAGTGACTACTTAGTATGAGATATATATACACTATCTTTACCTATTGTACTTTGCTATTGGACTCGATCAACCCAATAACCTTGTACATGTCATTTATTTTATTAAAGAGGATATTCATGTAGTCCGGAATGCATGGTTATCATCTTTAAATATATGTTGAATCTATAATAACGAGTGACTACTTAGTATGAGATATATACATGTCATTCAATAGGTATATGTCATGTATTGACATAGCATGGCACTTTATATGAGATTATCAATTTGGGAAATACTTATAAGAAATATGTGCATATATAGTAGATAAATTCATTTCATGTATATATATAGTAGATAAGTTTTGGTAGCTCCCAAGAACAACTAACTTAGATAAGGTAGATAAAATCATTTCATCTCCCTGGTTGGCTTTAAAGGCTCTTATATTTGGATTAGCTAATTCCCTATCAGCGCCATTTTTAATAGGTTTACCAGTACTCAGTGGTTCATACAATCCTCTTAGGAGTTGGACCATCTCAACCATGGTGTTCCTGATCATATTAGCTTGAAACCTAGTGCCTCATATTAGCCTCAAACCTATGCCCCCTATTGGTAGCTGGTGGGGATAGAATATCATTCGCTATACATATCAATGACTAGATAATGAAATTTTAATTGTTATTGTCAGAATTGCCACGGATACCACGCTTTCCACTGACAATGAAATCGTCGGACATACAGCATTCTTGTCGGTGCAAAGTTTTTGGAGTCGTCGCACTACTGACTCAAACTACACAAACATCCGACGAGGATGATGTACGTGCAACGACACTTCGTAGTCGGACGGTCATCAATGCATATTAATGGACCGACGACACAACTGTCGGACAAACAAAATCCCCGTCGGTGCAAAGTTCCAAACTTCCGTAGACTTTCCGACAAATTCTACACAAGCATCCGACAGGGATGCTGCATGTCCAATGACTTTTTTGACCGGAAGAGCGCTCATGTCCATCGTCGGCAGAGTCCATGGGATTGTCATATTTCCGAAGGTCAGAGGCATCGTCGACAAGTCTGAGGATGACTTTTCGATGGCTACTTTTGTCGGCAATCCGACGAAAATTAGTCGCAATTCCAACAATCGGCCATCAGAAATTAGCCTCGAATGTACTAGTGCCTTCTGCATATAATTAGCATCTTAGAATAATGTGTTAATGAGATGTTTTCCTTACTCCATGATGGTGACATGTTACCAAATTTAGACTTCATCCTTTAAGCCTATTTTTTTCTTAATCTCTACTGCAGTAATAATTTCTTGTTACACAAAAAAATCTATGTAAGCTTTCTTGCACATGATTTGTTCGAATTTACTAGATTTACTCCATGATTCTTTTGGTGTTATATCCTGATTGTTGAACTGCTTGTCAAATTGTTATTATATTATCCTAAAGTAATCTGAGTTGTTGTGCATTCTATTTGCCATTAAATGCTAAGTTGAAATCATGTTCCATCTTCTTGCACTATGACCTGACTGTTCATATTGCTTAATTTGTTATCATGTGGTAAAAAAAAACTAAATAAATAAATGTGAACAAAGTTCTTAATGATTATAGGAGGGCAAGATTTAATATACAGATGGACTCATTTGAAGTTTCTCTATGTTTCTAGCATTGAGTAAGATGTGATTTCTAGTAGCACTCACTTTTATGTCTTTCCAAGGTCAGAAGGATAATAATTTGTTTTCATGATTAAGAAAATATGTTTCTTGAAGTTCTCACTTATGAAAATTTGAAATTTTAGTGTCATGTCCTATTTGAAATCAATTCTCTCTTTCCCCTTCCTTATCTTTTGACATGTGGATGAAAAGATTGGTAAAATGAATATTTTTGTGTCAAAACATGTTTGAAAAGCTAACAAAACTTTTATGCCTTAATGTATGAGAAATTAGAAACTTATGCATAAATAAAGTCATTTATAAGTGTTATATGAAATATGTATGTCTGAAAGTTAGGTAAATATGTGATTTTATGTAGAAGATATTGTTGATGGTGGGTGTTTGAAATCTCTCTCTCTTCCTTCTTCTCTACCTTCCTGAGATGTGAATTGCAAAATTACTAATTATTGATATAAAACAAATGTATCTCTCTCCCTTTTTGAAGAATGAGTTTTCAAAGACTAAACTATTCACACAAGCAAGGATGTCATTGAAATTTGTCATGTAAAGTGAATGCGTGCATAAGTGGAGGAAATCCTTTGGGTAAAAGACCTATGTCCCCAAAGTTTTCATCATAAATAGGTTGTGTAATAAGTCAATTACATTGATAAAATAGGCAACCTTAGGAATAAATCAACAATGGTCGAATGATGAAATTAATGCGATGTTTGGCTCTATGACAACTTCTCTATGTTCTAGTTGGATAAAGGAAATTATCAATCCTTGTCATGACAAAATTGAGTATACCTTGGATTGAAAAGTGAAAGATATGTTTGAATTAGGAATAGTACTAGTAGCAATGTGTTTCTCTTTCTCTTAAGGAAACGTGTGATTGATATTGTTTACAAAAAATATTTAATTTTTAATTCTTCGTGTTCATATAATTTGGAATTTGATCCCTTAGATTGATTAAGTGTGTTTTTTTAATAAAAAGTGCTTGACATGCAAATTTTGGAGATATGTAAGTGGCAACATTATTTTAAATTCTCCCTTGGATGGATTTGTCAACTACCCAACCTCCAATGCTATATAACTATATGATATTTTCACTATTAGTCTAATTGAATTTAACTTTCCCTATGAAAGACCAATTAGACAAGACACAACAGACTTATAAATCTCAAATGTATCTTGATGGTCCAACTAGGTAATAGCATGCAATTTCTTCACACGGTGACTTATAGAGTAGCAATTATCAACCATAGATAATTATAACAGAGAATTGATTTGGAAATGAAAAAATCCACAGCACATTTGAAAATAAGACAACTGGCTTTTGTATTTCTTGAAAATAAGAGTCTTTACAACTGATTAATTATCATATATGTTCTATATATCTCAATATTACAAAATGTTTTCTCATATATAGGAAAATAAGAGTCATTTCAATGAAAAGACATGTCTTTCTAAAAGAGAATAATTTTAACAACTAATTATCTCAAATCAAGATATTAACAAACCCCAAGTGGTCAACATATTTCTGAGCCTGGTAAACATTAATATTTGCAAAGAGATGGCCCATCATGTATTAATAATCACAAAGGAATTCCTTTGCACAAGTTTTAAAAATGGGAATTAATTCCTTGAATTAATAATCACAAAGGACCAATTTGACAAGAAGATAATTCGACACCACGATTGCAGAGAAAAGAAATTGGATCTTTATTAATCTTCAAAGTATGAGTACATGGTATGATGTTTCCTCAAATCTAGCTCATATTGTATTTTCTAATGTCTCTTAGAATACGGACTTGGTTTCTCCTTTATGCAAAATGAGAAGAAGCGACAAGCTTCAGACCATTTACAATTGCATCCTTTCATAACTAACAACTTAAGATAAAACATAATGAACTAACACATCAGGAAGATAACTAAAAAAAACTTTTTGGAGAATATCATGCTTGAAACGAGGAAGAAATAACCATGGGGTCTGATTCATCATGTGATTTTTTGTTAGTTTGCTCCTTTCCATCAAGTACCTATTTCTTCTTCTGGGAAGACATCTTGGCGGGTCTTAAGTACTCCTCTACCCATTCTGAGATTTGAACATGAGTAGACCATTGGTAATGGAGAACATCTGGCATAGTAAGCAAATGGTCTTTCCATTTCTTGCTACTAATTGCTCGAACTTCGAACACAAACTTTGAGAATCTATTTTCCAGTACAACCCTATCTAGGAACATGTTGAAACTTTTAACACTGAAGTCTTTACCTTTCTTCAAATGGGAAATAATCCGCAAAACCATGTCTTTATACTCTATTTTCCATTCTTCCAAACTCTTTACACATTCATCTTTATCAAGGAATTCAAGGATCGTCCAATGCTTAATAGAATGAAAGGAGGATAATTTTTCTTTTATTCTTCCTTCTTCCTATTCTATGTAATCTATTTCCTTAATAATAGTATCGATCATTTCCTTTGTTTGCTTGATTTTACCAGGTGCATCTGGATCCCTCTTAAGTAACCTCATGAAGCCTAATCAAATCATAATGAGAGGGCTTCCACCTCTTGGAGAGCTCATCTAATTGTGGCTTATGTTTATCAAATGTTGCTAACATGTCTAATAGAGTGTGGTATCCATCATATACTTCATCACATTTACTAATCACCAAATCAACCTTGTATGTCAGTACTTGCTCTAAAGCATTTAACACCTGCTTAGGGATTTCCTATAGAATCATTTCATTCTTACTTCTTAATTGGTGATTTTCCTCTATATACTTATCCATTTTTTTCTTTTGACACTTCATCATCCTTTACATCAATTGGTACAGAGGAGGCATCCTTATGTAGTACTAGTGCCTTGCTCTAGTTATTACTCTTTAATCCTTGCAGCTCTTTCTTCAAAGCAACATTCTCAAGCTACAATTGATTGATGGCTCTGTTCATTTCGGTCTCCCTAGTCTATTCCTCCTCTAATTGCTCTTGCATATGTTTGACCTGGTGTTTATTAAACATTGCTTTGTGCATTAATTATGTAGTTGATACCAAAGGAGAAGTGTTTTCCATTATTTGCACCACTTCCATTCCATCATTTCCTTTGACAATGTCAAGTAATTTGGGCTTATGGGGACCCTTAAAACTCACCCATGTGGCCAAAACTTCAATTTTGGAATTGTACCCCGATCCAATTATCTTCTCATTTGTATCAAACTCAGCAACAAATGTAGGGTCCTCTTGTTTTCTGACTTGGTCAAGCAAGAACAAATGTTTGAGAATCAACCCTAGAACAATGAGCATATTATTTTTCTGCACCATCTCTATAGCCTCTTCCAAGGTACAATTGACCTCATCAAGATGCAACTCCTTGAGTGTTTGTTGAATAACCTCCTCATGTCTAGATTCTTCAATCCCCATCAAATTCAATCACTTTTTCTCCTCAGAATCTTTCATTTTCATTTGAATCCAAAAGTCCTCGAATTCTTGTATTTTGATAAAGTCTTCATCTTCAACAAATTTGGTTGATATGGCTTCCCTTTCATCCATAAAATCAATAGGTTCTTCACCTTCCGGAAGCTGAGCCTTATAGCCATGGACTTCCTCTTCAAATACTGATGGAAAGCCAAGTGATCTATCAACCTCTTCACCTTTAGCAAGCGCTTTGACTGCACTAGCAGCTTCTTCAGTATCCCCCTCTCCTTCTGAATCATCATAAGGGACTATGGTTACTGTCTCATCTTATTTTTGCCTCTTTAGAGGCAGAGAATTCGATGCATTCTTTGAATTGGAATCATGGATAATCAATTTTCTATGCCTTTTTGGAGGATTGGGCTTAACCTTTTGTGATACACTGCTTGTAGTTTTTCCATATTGCTTCTCAAAATCTTTCAAGAACAACTACATCCTCAGTATTTCATGGGTTTGATCATGATGAAAATGTGGTTGCCCCTTCTTTTGTCTATCCTTTTCCAATTTCTTTAATAACTTACACTTTTCTCCCCTTTGCAAAACATCTTGAGGAGTCATGCAATTATAGGCAATATCTTCCACCATGTCAATTTGATGTTTAAATTTTTTTATAAAAGAATTCATATAACCTTCAAGGTCATAGACCCTATCACTTCCATCCTTCAGACAATATTCTTTCTTTAAATAATCTTGAACTTGCTCAAGGGAACCAAAACCAATAGACAATCCAACATATCTAACTACATGGGGCAAGAAAGTCCCCTTCTTTCTTGGTCCATTCACTTCCTTCTCAAACCACATGATCTACCAAATAAATTTTAAAAAGGCAACCCTTTATGATACAAAAACTGGCAACTAGTGGGGGGCCTCCTTGCATCCATATACCCTAATGAGAGTATGATTATTCTTGAAGATCCAATCAACAAAATTATGAATGTAACCCTTTTTGGGGTTATATTCCAATGGCCTGAGAACTGCCCTTATATTAGAAGGAAGCTTTGTTGGCATTTTGGATGATTATGTTGTGATTGTCATTGATGGACACACTTGCTATGAGATCACTTTTTGTATGTATGAGTTATGCTCAGCCGGTATTTGTTTCAAACCGGTATTATGTTGTAGTCTTTAGACTATCGGTGTTTTGCAGAAAGTGTTTACCGATCTCAAGTGGCATGAGGACCTCAAACGGTTTGAGGATCTCAAGCGAAACAGAGCAAAGGAACTAAAAGCAGCACTTATCATTTTCCCAGTCTTCATTTTTGTCAACCAGTAATTTGTTTAATAATTAAACCGATATTACTCTGAGTTACCAACCGGTAATCGGTAAAGTTGTATAAACCGGCAATACTCTGTGATGAGTTACCAACCGGTATATTTTTGTCATAAGTTACCATCCACCGACACTTTGACGGTGATTTTGTGTCGTGTTATCAAATGTGTCTAGATACAATGAACCTAGGAACTTGCAATGTAATCCTATTGGACCGACATGAAATCAAATTCCTCTTTAAGGACATCATGTCTAGGGTTTTAGGGTGTGTAGTTGTTAAGGTTTTTTGGTGGTTGATGAGTTCTTGTATGTGCGATCTTAATAGAGAAGATCAAGTCTGTGTGTTGTAACAGACTATGGATTTACTAAAGAATGAAGTAATGCTGAAATGCATTAGCAATGAGCTACCATGGATCTAACCAAGCAAATTGTTCTATTTGCTAGATCATTCACTTGTTGATTACTCACATCTTTGACAAGTCAGAAACCCTTAACCAGGTAGGCCCAGAAAAGCCTTAGTAAATCCTCGAACAAGGTGATTCACATCTGTGGATCTGAAATCCCCTCACAAGGTAGTCTTTAATCAGACTTATCTCCTAACAAAGATTGAGATTCCTAACAGGATCTGTTCTGGTAAAGAACATTGTATGACCTTAACCGATCTGACCTTAACCGGTCTGGTTACTATTCTCCAGATAGTTACTTGTGAGTTTCATCTCACCGTGGTTTTTCCCATTTGGGTTTCCATGTCAAAATCTTGTGTTATGGTGATTGTGCTTCTGTGGGTGAATGCCTTACTTGTTGTTTGGTTTGCATTTGTGTTAACCGGTTTGTTAGTTAAATTGTTATACCGGTTCACTGCTAGACTATTAAAGTGTTTGAGTTCAGTATTAATTGGTATACTAATTCACCCCCCCTCTTAGTATTCATCAATTGGTATCAGAGCCAACCTTTCTATAAGTCTAACCACTTGGAAAGAGATATGGGGGAATACACTGTGAGGGAACTTACTCATCAGCTCACTCAGACTTAGCAAGCCTATGATGAACTTAAAGTCAAATATAAGGCCTCTCAGGCAAAAAGAAGAGAGCATGCTGAAAAACTGATGGAGCTAACTGAAAACAGTTCTTCTGATGAAGCGGACATGGAAGCCCTAGTTCAAGAAGTTGAAAAACTGAATGAGTCAAATGCCAACCTAAGAAGGGAACTTGAAGGATTGACTATTAGAATGTGTCAAGAGCTTGAGAGCCGGAGGAAAGCTGAAAATCTGATAAAAGACAAAGATCATGAGATCTCTAAGCTGAAGCAAGAGATCAGTGCACTTACCGCTCATCTCCAAGAAAGCAAAGTAGAAAAAGAGGAAATGCAAGGTGAAATAAACATGGCTATTTCTGAAAATGCAACCTTGAAGGAATCTAATGCTGCTATTGCCAAAGAACTTACTGAGTCAAAGGAAATACTTGCCAAATTCAATAAGAGCTCTGTTAAGCTAGAGCAAAAGCTTGAATCAACTAAACCAGTAAAGAATACTAATGGACTTCGTTTCTCTGAATATGAGGAAGGTGAGACCTCTGGAACAAAAGATGGAGCATCAAAGAAACAACCGGCACCAAAGGATAAAGGTAAGCAAAAGTTCAAACCTGTTTGCTTTAATTGTCTCAAGGAAGGACACACTACTAATGTATGTAGAAGTAAGGCTTACAATAATTTTCCTTATTTTCTAAACGATAAGCCTAAACCCAATAGATTCAATGGTAATTGTTATGCATGCAACAAGTTTGGGGCATAGAGCATTTGAATGCAGGTCTGTCATGCACAACACCAGAAGATATCCTCAAAGGAGTCAAGGAGTTTTTTCTGAACCCTCTAGGAACCAAAACCCAAACCAGTTTAATACCTATAATCATCAGTCAAGAAGCAGTGGCTATCAAGTGGCAACCGGAGGGAGAGCAACCTGTTTGATCTATCATGGTAGTGGTCACACTGCTGCAACATGCAGAAGGAAGAATGGAAACATGAGCAATGGACCTTGGAGAGCACATGGAATGATTTGCTATCATTGCAACAAACCGGGTCATACAGCAAGATTCTGCAGAATGAGAAAGAACATATCGGATGATATGCTAGTCACTCCGGAAGGAAAAATTGATGTTGAAACTGTTCAAGTAGATATGAAGAAAACTTGGAAGAAGAAGCCAGAAGAAGTGTCTCAAGAAGAACCGATTTTTGCACCTAGTGTGGAAGTCACTGAACCGGCAAACTAAGGATCAGAAAATCTTAGGGAGAGCAAACGGTGAAATGTTTCGGACCCCCGGTTTACACCGGTAAAAGACCTTAACCGGTATGTGATACCTATCAACTGGCAGAAGACCGGAAACGATAAAAGGCAAATTAGGGTTTACACCCTAATAGTGGAGTATTTATTATGGTAGGTGAAGAACTTGTTTAAAAGGATTTTTCAAGTCATTTTTCACTTATCAGTTCTCGAGCGAAGAGGTTTTTAAGTGCTGAGAGACGAAAAGCAATTTGGATTGCGATTCGAAGAATTTTCAAAACCTTGAAGAAGAATAAGAAGCTAATATCAATCGGTCAAGTGTAGAACACAAAGCAATATTTCAGCAACCGAAGGAGTGTGTGGCAAAGTGTAATTTGCAAGCCCTAAATTTTGATTTACAAAGGTATTTTTCAAATTTCTCCGTTTATCATGGCTTCCGCATCACACTCTAGTTCCAGTGCACCCATTGATTCAGTAGACTTTATCCAACGAAAGGCAAAATATAATGCCCTATCTCAAATACTTGTTGGTGTTATAGTGGAGGAAGGTATTTCAGACTATATTAATTGTAAAATTGAAGACCTAGGATCTCTGATGATCCATTCACAGTTAAGCTTATTCTGCGGAAAGGACAAGAAGATCAAACCGAAATTCAACGCCTTGGAAAAGAAGAAGCTTCACAATGCAGTTTATTTCCTTGAAGAGTTTTCAGATGATCACATCCGCATCATTTTGAGCAGAGTGCACGGTGATAAAATGTACTTAGAGCGGACGCATGACATCACACCGGAAGCGATTCATGTCGTCACCGACTTCTGTAACGTCGGTGAAGTGCCAGCCCTAAGGAAGATCAGCAAGACGGAAATGACCAAGCTCACTGGTTCTGTGAGCGACCAACAGGGAATGACCATCAATCCCATCAAGGACGATCTGGTCAAATATGCCTGCATGGTAATAGGTTACCGGACATTTTATGCTAGCAGGATCAACTCTATCTCTACTGCAGCGGTAAATGCTGCTTACAGGATGATCAAAGAAGATGCATCATTTGATTTATGCACCTGTATGCAAAGGCAACTTCTGGTAAACCTGAAGTTGATTAAACAGGACAATGCCTTGAGATTTAAGTTTGGACAACTATTGGTTGCGTTGTTCTTCTACTTCCAAGGTTACTTCCCAGGAGTCAAAGATATTCAATGGTCTGTTGACCAACCGGTTACAAAACAAATAAAGGAAAGCCTTCAAGCGGTTGGACCCGATTATCCAGAAGTTCTGAACAAATACTTTGATGAGCTCAGACGCAAAATGAGCCAAAGAGAGAATATCAGGTGATATTGTCAAGAAATATGAAGATAACATTTGCTTCACCATCAAAGTTGATGAGTGCATAATGGAGGTAGTTGAGCCTAGACAAGAAAAGTGGAACCCATGGGATATGAGGTAATGTATGACATGCTAGATGGGTATGCCTCTACCCTACTCGCCTCGCCCCTTGATCTAAAGGCAAAGAGAACCGACACCTATTTGGAAAGGGTCACACTGGTTGAAGAACCTTCAGTAAAGAAGGGAAAGGCAGTACCTTCAGTATCGGCACCGGTTACAGCAACAAGTCCCAAAGTAACCAAGCGGTCACCAGCAAAGAAGAGAAAAAGAAGACAGAGGAAGCGGAGAAAAAGAAGACAGAAGAGGACAAGCTAAGGGCTAAAGAGAAGGAGGGATCGGCACAGGGCACTCAAGTGGAGACCCCAAAGGCAAACGGTAGTCAAGCCAAACCGGCTAACATTACCAGTCCCATTGACCTCCAATCTACAAACAAATCGGAGTTGCTACAAAGCATTAAGCTTGCTCAAGATCGCCTGGAGGTGATAAGGAGGAAGAAGGAGCAAGACGTGATCCAAGCTGTGGTGGACACTCTTACTGGTTTGATTCTCGGTACCAACCTCCCTAGTACCGATTCCTCTTAGGCCCAACTGAAACTCTTATGCACAGTTGTGGAGGACCAGGTACAAAGCCTGGAAGAGGTTGTTGAAGCTAATACCAAAAAGGAGCATCAAAAGGCTTTGGACACTACCTTGGTGAAAAAGTTAAATGAGCTCTGGTCTGATCTGCAGAAGGCACCGAAGAACATTAAGGATGTTTTGGATGAGGGGAATCTACTGCTCAATAAGATATGTCAACCCCATCTATTAGGTGATGATGTGCTTGCTCAGAAAGACAAACTACAAACTGATTTGCAGACATTCATAAGCACCTTTAAAACGCCATATGATTCCTTTATTGCTTATGGGCAAACCGTTCACCGGTTTCATCTTCAGGCTGCAAGAATTGATTTGGATATTAGCAACCAGACCAGGGATTTGCAGGAACTACAACTAGTTCTACTACCAAGACTGCAAATACTTCAAAAATGCTATCTCAATCTAGATGCCCTGACGGTCAGTCAAGAGATGAGTACCTTGGATGCCATGGAAGAACGGGTCTATCAGATGCTAATAGAGAATGAGGTTGCTACCTCATTGCTTGAGTCATGGTCCTTATCCATGAAGCAATTTATGCAGGACTTTAAATCTGTTTTTGACAAATTTTACTCTTTATTGTCATAAACATTTATTCAGCTAATAGAAACAAGGGTTATTCAGCTGTATTTTGTCATTGTTGGCAAAGGCGGAGAAGTACTTTGGTATTTAAAATTTTGATGCATACTATGTATACTTTCATGTTTATATCTGCCAGAGAGTAGTATACATTGTATTTTCTGCAAAGGGATAGTGTATATGCTTAGGGGGAGTATTTTTTATTATGGCATTTTTTTTTTGTAAAACACTTAGATGTCAAAATTTTTCCTAAGGGTTGTCATCAATGCCAAAGGGGGAGATTGTTGGCATTTTTTATGATTATGTTGTGATTGTCGTTGATGGACACACACTTGCTATCAGATCACTTTTTGTGTGTATGAGTTATGCTCAACCAGTATTTGTTTCAAACCGGTATTATGTTGTAGTCTTTAGACTATAGGTGTTTTGCAGAAAGTGTTTACCAATCTCAAGCGGCATGAGGACCTCAAGCGGTTCGAGGATCTCGAGCGGAACAGAGCAAAGGAACTAAAAGCAACAGTTATCATTTTCCCAGTCTTCATTTTTGTCAACCGGTAATCTATTTAATAATTAAACTGGTATTACTCTGAGTTACCAACTGGTAATCGGTAAAGTTGTATAAACCGGCAATACTCTGTGATGAGTTACCAACCAGTATATTTTTGTGATGAGTTACCATCCACTGACACTTTGACAGTGATTTTGTGTTGTGCTATCAAATGTGTCTAGATACAATGAACCTAGGAACTTGCAATGTAATCCTATTGGACCGACATGAAATCAGATTCCTTTTTAAGGACATCATGTCTAGGGTTTTAGGGTGTGTAGTTGTTAGGGTTTTTTGGTGGTTGATGAGTTCTTGTATGTGCGATCTTAATAGAGAAGATCAAGTCTGTGTGTTGTAACAGACTGTGGATTTACTGAAGACTGAAGTAATGCTAAAATGCATTAGCAATGAGCTATCATGGATCTAACCAAGCAAACTGTGCTATTTGCTAGATTATTCACTTGTTGATTACTCACATCTTTGACAAGTCAAAAACCCTTAACCGGGTAGGCCCAGAAAAGCCTTTGTAAATCCTCTAACAAGGTGATTCACATATGTGGATCTGAAATCCTCTCGCAAGGTAGTCTTTAATCGGACTTATCTCCTAACAGAGATTGAGATTCCTAACAAGATCTGTTCTGGTAAAGAACATTGTATGACCTTAACCGGTCTGGTTACTATTCTGTAGATAGTTACTTGTGAGTTTCATCTCATTGTGGTTTTTCTCATTTGGGTTTCCACGTCAAAATCTCGTGTTATGGTGATTGTGCTTATGTGGGTGAATGTCTTACTTGCTATTTGGTTTGCATTTGTGTTAACCGGTTTGTTAGTTAAACTGTTATACCAGTTCACTGCTAGACTGTTAAAGTGTTTGAGTTCAGTATTAATTGGTATACTAATTCACCCCCCCCCCCTCTCTTACTATTCCCCCCTCTTAGTATTCATCAAGCCTTTCAACTTGAACCCCAAGTCCCCTAAATATCTACACAACAAAGGCATCATTAAATGCCTTATAATCACAATCTCTACTGTTCTTGTCCCATATCCTACACCATAACAGAATTGGAAGTCTTTTTCCTTGAGCATCCACAATAGTTAACTTCATTGTGTGTCTAAACACATTTCTATTTTGGAAAAGTATTAAATGACACAGTAGAGAATAATTCTTAAAAGGTCTACTAGTATTCCAGTAAACCAACTGATTGTGCAGAATTCTTTCAAGCTCACTAGCAATATCAAATTACATGTTAATGTTAGGGTTTTGGATCCTCATGGACATATACATTAAATCCACTAGCATTCTACTTCTATGATTATCACCATAAAACTGACACCAACCATGATACGTTTTCTAAAAGAAATCCATAAATTTGAGTGTAGAAAATGGACCCTTATCATTCACAGTCATTGGTCTATTATCCTTGCCTCTTTTTCTGAAATAATCTACCTCTTGCAATCTAAAAATCTTTACCATCCTTTCATAATCCATCGGATATCCTTCCCTGTCAATCTTGGTAAATGGCAAGTGCATGCCTATTCAGAACAAAGCATTCTTGAATGCATGATCTTGTGATGACAATTGTTGGCATAACTAATGAAGATAATGATGTGAAGATTGTTGGCATATGGAGATGTTGATGAGATGAAGATGACTAGTAAAGTTATTATTGGCATAACTTGTAAAGTTGATGGAAATTGTTCTCTAGATGATGATGATATAGTTGTAAGTTGTTTGATGACTTTATTTGTGTTGTCATTGATGGCAACCATGTTTGTTGAGTCATCTAAATCATCTAGACCTACCGGTATAGCCTAACCGGTAGTGGAATTGGTTTACAACAAGGTAAATAGGAACAGAGCGATGATCAAGACACTGGTATGGATGATTGGAGAGGAGTTATGTTGCGGTTTGGAACATATATTTATGATATTGGCATTATTCTATGATAGAAACCTCATCAACATATTCAGTATATTGAGTGAGATGATTGACTATCATAAACTCTATGAAGAAGAATGTATATCGGTATTAGATCTTTAACCGATAATGATTTATGGTTTCGCGGTGGATCTTATCATGTTCATAACTTAGTGATGACGTGTCAAAATTCGTGTGTAATGATAAAATGGTGTTTGAGCACATATAAGGATCAGATTTCTTGGGATATAGCAAAGTGCTTAGTAGAATGTGACAAGGGTTTGATTACTCAACACATCGATGTGCGGTGATGTGTGATGATCATTCAATGGTGGAAATTGTCTAGAAATTTGTTGTAATGATCTGTAACAATCTGTAAACGTAAATTCAATGTATTTTGAATGTAGTTAGGGTTATGTAGCCAACCTAACTAAAAAGTGTATTTAGGTCGAGTTGGAGAAGAGATTGTGTGTCAGTAGTTTGGAAGAAGAGTGTGTCGAACCAAATTGAAGTGTATCTATGTGTGAAGCAGAGTTTAGTTGAAAAGGATCTGTACTAGCAAGCTAGGAAGTGTTGTGATCATATCATTTGCCCTCGTGTTCCCTAACAGTTATAGCAGTTTGAAATCTCTTAATCGGGTAGATCCTAATAGGTCTTATTTGTAAATGTCTTCACCGGGTGGCTCAATAGCTTGAGTTTAAAATCCTCTAACAAGGTTACTCTTAACAGGGTAGAGCTCCTAACAGGGTTGAGGAAAATCCCTTAACCGGGTGACTCCTAACAGGGTTTGCTCTTAACTGGGCATATTGTAAGCTCCTAATCGGACTAGGCCTTTAACCAGGCACATTCCGAAAGAGTGCAAATATTTTGTGGGTGCTAATTTCCACCGTGGTTTTTTTCATTTGGGTTTCCACGTGAAAAATCTTTGTGTTCATATGGTGGTTACATTGTTGATTCGAGAATTTGATCTCTTTACATTGTTTGCATAATGATGAACACTTGAGTGAATGCTTTGGTAAATCAGTTTAGCATAATGTTTGAGTAGTTGTCTGAAGCAATCACCGATGAGGAGGGACCTCAAAGAGATCAATCTATATCCATTAGCAAGAATAAACAAAACTAAAACACAAAGATATGATGGAGGTAATGCATAACAGATAGTTTTATTGCATGAAATTTGATTACATCCAACCGGTAACAACCGGGTTACAACATACCGACACACAGGCCTACTAGAATAGGTCACAACTGGGACCTTGAATCGAAAGATCTCTCGTCTATGTACAATCTGGCTACTTGATTCTCGGATTGATTCTAATTGATTGCATTCTAAAGCATAATTGCAAATATATATATATATATATATATATATATATATATATATATCGATCCAAAGGATTCAGTCGGTCCAAAAGAGATCAAAACCCGAAGAACAAGACCTAACATGAAAATAACAAAGGTTAGCCTCTGCCAAGAGATTCCTCCGAAAAATCCAAAGGATGAAATGTAGAAGGTCGGCCACATGCCAAGGAACATCAAAATCAACGCCCAAGGCTCCACAAGCTTCGCAATGGGTTATGATAAATCACCAAAATAGGTCTTAAGAAACTAGTAACAAAGGAACAACCGATAACAAGAAACTGTCATGGAAACTAGTAGCGATATCTTGTCGGAAAGTGATCCAAAGATGGTCAAGTCTTCAAGTAGAATCCAACTCCACGGGATCCAATGAGCCAAAACCGGGACATGCAGAAAGGAAAACTAAAACTGCAAACAGAAAACAAAACAGAAAAGGAAAATGTTTTTGGTTGATGCAAGATTGATGTGAACCGGGGATGCTCCTGCATCATTACCGGTATTATTTTTTGAAGTATTGCAGAATTGTTCAACTACTGATTCAACATAATGTGTATTGGGTTGAAGGATTAAAGCATAACTTGTTGAGTGTTGATCAACTTAATGATAAAGGTTATCATCTTGAGTTCAAGAATGGAGTGTGCAGGATCTTGGGAAGCAAAGGAGAACTGATTGCTACTGGTAAATAGACAAAAGGTAACTTATTCCATCTGAGTACTAATGTTAACAGTTGTTTGGTTGCAAAATTTCAGGACAGCTGGTTATGGTATAGAAGATTTTGTCATGTAAATTTTGATAATTTGGTTAAGGTCAGCAAGTCAAGTACGGTTAGAGGTTTGCCACAAGTAGTCAAACCAAACAATGTGATTTGTAAAGAGTGTCAGTTGAATAATATGACTACTTCCTCTTTCAAAAGCAAATCATTTTCTTCTGAAAATATTTTAGATTTGCTGCACACTGATTTAAGTGGTCCTATGAGGACTAGGAGTTTTTATGGTGATAAATATTTCATGATATTTACTGATGATCATTCAAGAATGATCTGGGTTACATTTTTTAAGGAGAATTCTGATGCTTTTAGCAAGTTTA
The DNA here is from genome assembly GCF_030272615.1 of Cryptomeria japonica. NCBI lineage: Eukaryota > Viridiplantae > Streptophyta > Pinopsida > Cupressales > Cupressaceae > Cryptomeria > Cryptomeria japonica. The sequence continues at coordinate 818,084,619 of NC_081407.1, read as the reverse complement.
AGGCAGTCAAAGCCTTAGTGGAGAAAGAAACCGATAAGAACCTGTAATGGTGGGAAAATGGTGAATGATAAATCAAGAAGGAAAACTACCCTTTCCCTCAAAGAGAGATGAGAGTTTCGCTATTGATTACCATTCAAGCACTTTTCACCATTACATTAGGAAGGGGGAGAAGATAATTCACTAGATTCAATCTCTCCACAGAAAGATGGTAGATTGAATACACAAAGAATTGGGAATGCTAAGTTGATCCTCTTTTCCTTGTTTGATTTGGAAAGGAAATTGATTGAATTATGTAGTGCAAAAGTGGCAAAGAACTGATTATAACTTCAGATCGGAATATGGGATGAAGTTGTGCACCTGGATCTGGCTCTAAAATGTCAAGATGAAGTCGACCTGCGAATTTGAGGAAAAGTTGCTCGGACCTTGGTGGGAATGTACACGGCCCTCCGAAAAATCCATGAAACAAAAAGGGTTTTTCCACCTCTACAAATGAAGCCTGAATCCGAAAGTACAGTTGCACACCTGCAACCTACACAAAGAAAAGAGAGGAAAATGGGTTGGGATTGGAGGTTTTCCTTGGAATTAATCAAATAATGAAAGAAAGTACTTGCAAGTAGATGTAAATGAAAGACTGAATTGTAAATCACCTCAAGGGAGGTTGTAGTAGTAATGTTGATAGAAATGCTTGTGTGGAATTGTATGTTGAAATCAATCTCCTCTTCCATGGTTGAATCCTTGACTTGAATGCAACACCTAGCTTTCAATGGAGACTTGAGAATGCTCAATGCAAGAAAACATTGCTTGAATGCTCTTGAATGCTTGATCGCTTGTGAATTTCCCACTCATCCAACTTATACAAATGAAAGAGAAAATGCCCCCTTAAATACATGTTGGTGGATTTGAATTTCGTCACGGGCCAACATCAGGGGAGTTTTCTGCCATCTGGGTAACAACTTGTTTCAACTCCCGTTTATCCTTCTCATCTTTCCAGGTCCTGGATATCATTCTCTTAGTAGAGGATTCTAAATGTTTGGCATCCACAGCCCTTGAAGCAACTCCTAGATCGATTTTATCAACAATAAAATCATTCTCAGTGGCTTTTTCTAGATCTCTATCTAAGATGGGTTTAGCTACTTCCGCTACCCAGTGGCCTGTTTCATCATCAACTTCCATCATTGCCTGTGTTTTGAGCTTCTTGGGTTTGATATTTTCCCAAGGCACTTACTTACCATATCCTCCATGGGAATTGTAATAGGAACAATATTGTGTTTCTTTCCAATTGAAGCTCCAAGCCATCGAGAAGTACTGTAAGTTTCTTTAGGCAGAGGTGTCTGATCATCTGGTGGGTTAACAACAGTCATAGTGCTCATCGGATTTGGATCTTCTTCAAGTTCTTTCTCTGCATCTGCATCCTGCACTAGAGGGTTATTTAACACTTGTTGATCCATGATCACTTGAGTTTCTTCGCTTGAATCAAAGTCCACAACAATCTGATCTGCCACTGGTTATCTGTTCTTCTTTCTGCTCCTTGAACGAGTAACTCGAACTGTTGAAGAACTCAATGGGGACCTCTTTGATCTTCTAGTTTGAACCTCTCCAATAGTAAGCCTCGTGTCACCTGCAACATCAACAATTTTGTTAGAGGAGGAAGTGGGAATTTGTGTTGTAGCAAGTGGACCAACTGTTAATTCATTAGGAGTGATAATCGACTCATTTCTAAATTTTTGGTCTCTTAACCACTTCTTTGTTCTTCTTATAACATTGAAGGACTTGGCTTGAATATTTTCCTCTTCTCTTCCATCCCAGTAAATTTCAAGAATAGGTTGCCCTTGAACCCTTTCATTGAATTCGGGATCCAATACATCTTCCCCTTCATCTTCTTGTACTCCAGACACATTAATGGACAACCTCATTGTAACAACCTGTTGCAGAGTAAATCTTGACCACAATCTCCTCCTCACTTTAGATTCATCACAACAATTTTCCTACTAATCTTCTAATTGAAGTTCATGGGAGAAATGGTCATCAACATTTAGATGTTCTACAGCATATCCCTTGCTATCAAACTTACGTCTGGCAATGTAGGGCTTCAAATTCATTTTCTTGAACTCTAATTCTAGGTTCAAGGGATCAGATACAAATTTACAGCTATAGTATCCAAGTTCAATCAGGAAAGCAACCCCAAATTTACTCTTTGTCCCTAAACTTTTGTCAATTTGGGCTAACTGTCTGCAAACTTCAATAAGCACATAACTGTCAAAGGCATACCTGGGCAATTTGAATGGTTCACCTTCAAATCCCCCCACTCTAATGTAAGTAAACCTGGTAAATTGGATAAATTAGCTTCTGTATATACTGACCAGCTTCATGGTCTCGGCTGACATTCTTTTATTTATGTCTCCCTGCAATTCAAAGGAAAGTCTTCTTGCAAAGACATCATTCCATCTTGTGAAATTTTTCGCATGTCTTTGTTGTTGCAGGTAAGGGTAATAATCATAAACCTTCATGTCGCCCACCCAAGGCTCATTATGCAACCCTTGTCATTCTCTGGTATAAGTTAGTATATAAAATAAATATGAGGACATGTAAAAACTGGACATTCCAATAAAGTTACTCAAACCCTCATGGAGTCTTTCAATAATAACCTGCACCCAGTCAAGATATATCTCACCGACTAACAACACCTGAATATAAAAGTACATCCAACCCTCCCAATAGAAAGAGTGTGAGTTCCCTTTGAGTTTGTTTAATAATATTACAATATCTCGCGCCTTCGTGATGAAATGCTCTCTGGTTAGAGGCTTGGGTAACCGGGACCCCACTTTCTTAAACTTTAGAAGCCAATTCCTTGCAATGATGCTTCTATATGTGTTTTTTTCCTCAGAGAAAAATGCATATGAGGTTCCAATTGACCAGTATTCATATGGCTCTTTATGAGGGATTCCCATTGCAGCCATCAATGTTTCTCTATTAATTTCTACTAACAGTTCACCACTATTAGTCCTAATGCTCCTTCTTTCAACATCATATCTGTTAATACATGCTATCACTAGTTCTAGACAAGGAGCGACAATTGGGAAAGCAGCAGCTTCAATCAAGCCACTTCTAACTATTCTTTCGATCATCGAGTCAACCCAGGGTTTCTAGCTCTTTCTAAAAAATCTCTTAAGTCAGTTTGGGCCAAAGAAGTATCACCCAGTTCTGGAAGTATACTAACTAGGCATGATGTGCGACCAAGCTTTGGAAGAGTCGGCCTCATAATGGTCGCTTTTACATTTATCAATCAATTCCTAGACAAGATAGAATTATATTCCAAAACAAAGAATTTTCCTACACTGACTTTCTAAGCTAGTAACACAGCAGAGGGAAATTATCAAAACTCACATGTTACCACCATGAAATCTGTGAAACCCTCGAAAGTATGAAGTTGAAATTACCTTCGACATCTTTCGCTCCTTTTATAACAACAACTACTACTTTCACAATTTGATAATTCACATGTTAAGAAGCGGAAACACTGTATAACATGACCACATGCCTCATAATGATTCATCTGAACATGTGAGATAACCAATGATTTGATGGGAACCTGACAATTTTCTTAATTACACATCAACTCCACACAAACGGCTTGAGTTTTCACGATTTCTTTCCAAATTTAGAATTTTAAATTATAAGATGCCCAGATATTCCTTTTGTCGCGCCACCTTTTGTGTTATTAATGTCCTCGGGGCCAATCTTGGAATGAACCTTTGAACTTTGAACCATTTTGCAAGAAGTTCAAGTTCAATCCTAAGAAAACAAAAGAACTTCCAACTTGTGGCTTAACACAACACTGGGAACGAGCGAAGACTTTTAACAAACATAAAGGAAGACTTTGAACCTTGAACCTTGAACCGATTTAGAAATGGTTCAAAGTTGAAGTTCAAGATCGACTTAACACATTCATGCTCACTCCTTGAACAACATAACAAAGCCACGACCCACACAAAGACATCGGTTGAACTTTGAACCTTGAACCAATACGCAAGTTCAACTGACGAGTTCATTGGGGCAGAAAAGGTGAAACATAAAGGAACAAAAGGTGCATGGCTAAAGACGGATCAAACCGAATGAGGGAAACAAAATTAAATACACATTATTTTGTTTAAAACAAATAATGGGGTAACACTTCTCATTAGCAAAGTCCTTGCATACAGTGTCCTTGTTCCTTCAAGTACTTAACTAGCCTCAAATACCATGCTCTAGGAGCCTACTTTAAACCATACATGGCTTTCTTCAACTGGCACACAAAAGTTTCATCATCATGTAATAGAAACCCGTATGGTTGCTCCAAGTACGCTTCTTCCAAAATTCCATTGAGGAAGGCAGATTTTACATCCATTTGATATACTTTATAACCCTTGTGGGTTGAAAAAGCTAGAAACATCCTAATTGCTTCTAATCTAGCTACCGGTGCAAATGTTTCTTTAAAATCAATGCCTTCTACTTGAGAGTAACCCTTGCACACAAGTATAGCTTTATGCCTAACAATTTTACCTTCTTCATTCAACTTGTTTCGGTAGACCCATTTGGTGCTAATGATGTTCTTGTTTGCCAACCTAGGGACTAATTCTCAAGTCTTGTTCATCTCAATCCATTGCAACTCTTCTTCCATTGCATCCATCTATTTCTAACTTTTGTTGGGGTTATTGAATGTCTCAGTTTCCATTTCAGTCATGAGGCAGAAATTGACTTTTTCATCATTCTAGGCAAGTCTTCTTCTAGTTTGCACACCATCACTCTTATTACCTAAAATTTGCTCTTCTGGGTGGTTTTTCTGGACATACCAGTTAGGGACCTTATTGGATGCTTCTTCCGGTTCATTGTCTAACTGAGCTCACCTTCATCACCGAAATCATCATACAGGTTCACTTGTGCTTGTCTTCCTTTATGCATATCCTCATCAACCCTTACATGCACACTCTCAATAACTCTTCTTAATCTTTTGTTGGAGCATTTGTAGGCCTTACTATGAATTGAGTAACCAAGGAAAATACCTTCATCACTCTTGGAGTCAAAGCTTCCCAAGCCATCCTAATCTCTTTTAATGAAGCATTTACTCCCAAACACCTTGAAGTACTTAACTGAGGGTTTCAGGTCATACCACATTCATAAGGTGTCATATTGTTGTTTGTTCTCAATTGAACTCAGTTCAAAGTATATGTTGCAGTATGAACCGCTTCCTTCCTATACATATCCGGCAAACTTGCCTCATTCAACATGGTTTTGGCCATCTCCTTATCTGTCCTATTATTCCTTTCTAGCACACTATTTTGTTGTGGTGTCTTGGGAGCTGAGAATTGTCTTTTGATTCCATGTCTCTCACGGTGATCTTCAAACTCATTTGATATGAACTCTCCATCTCAGACAAATCTTAGGCATTTCAGCTTGCATCTACTTTCCTTCTCTACCATCTTCCAGAAGATCTTGAATCTATCAAATACTCGTGATTTATCATGAAGGAAGTTGACCCATCTCATTCTTGAGTAATCATCAATGAAGAGCATAAAGTATCTCTCACTGGCAAGAGCTCTTGTCCTAGTTGGACCACACATATTGGTATGTACAAGTTCAAGTGGTCTTGAGGTGTTGTGTTCTTTTATCCTGAAGCTCACCTTCATTTTCTTTCCTTTCACACATTCATCACAAAATATGCTTACCGGTTTGATGATGGGTGGTATATTTATCACACAACCCTTTTTGCTTACTACAACCAGAATATCAAAAGTTATGTGGCCTAATCTTCTGTGTCACAACCAGCTTTCATCCACTTGTCCCAACATGCATTGGTATTCAAAACATTCTTTCATATTGTATTTCCATCTGTCCTCTTACCTTCAGCTACAACCTGGCCAGTACTCTCCTCCTTTATTTGGCAACCGGTAGAGTCAAAGGTGAATTTATAACCTTTGTTACACATCTGATTCACACAACAAATTGTGCTTCAGGCCTTCCACATAATATACTTCATATGCTTTTAGTTTGCCATCAATATTTAGAGTACCTTTTCCCTTTATCTTGATGCAGGAGTTATCTCCAAACCTCACTAAGCCACCATTCCAATCTTCAAGCTTGACAAATTTCTTTTTATCATCGGTCATCTGGTTGGAACAGCCACTGTCTACAACCCACAAGTTTCTTCTTTCTGCATGTAAGGTAGTCTACACTATCAGGCTTGATTCTGCTTTGTCCTTTTCTTTCTCAACCCAAACCGATTGACTTTCCTTCTTCTTGTCAACTGCAATTTTATGCTCTAGTTTGGCTACCAGTCCCTGTTCAAGAGTTGTCCTCTTCTGCTTGATTTTCTTGTTTTTACAATGCTTTGCAATATGTCCAAACTCATGACAACTATAACACTTTACATTCATATTAAATGAGTTTGAAAAATTATTGTAGGAAACCGGTTGACTTCTCCTACACTCATAACTTCTATGACCTGATCCATTACATTGATAGCAGATGACATTCATCTCCCAAGGTGCAGCAAAAGAGTTTATATTTTCATAACTCACAATGGGCTTATTCATTAATCTACAGTTAGCTAACCTATGTCCAAATTTGTTACACCGGTGACAATAACCATGAAAGTTTGGAACATACCGGTTTTGTTGCCTTGGTCCTGCAAACGTCTGTCTCACCGGGGGTCTTCATTTCATGTTGTTGACTATAGTGAACCCTTCATGATCAACCTTTGCATTTCTCCTAAGATCTACATTCTGGTACATTGAGTGTGACCTTCAGTTCATTGATTGTGTATACCGATTTGTCGGGCGGTTTTTAACAGCTTCTGCATAGGTCTTCTTACCGGTATCCTTGCTTACTGTGAATGTTTTCTTCTCTTCACCTTCACTTGAAGAAGTGAATTGTATCTCCTTACTGGATGTATCTTTGTTATTTTAACTTTGTCCGTCTTCAAATCCTAAGCCACCAGTATCTTTAGATTGCTTATGTTTTCTCAACATCTTGTCCAAGGCTTTTGTGCTACCCACATATTTTCTCCTCATTTACAATTCATCCTTACTCTTTTCAAGATCCTTTCTGAGCTTCACTATTTCTTCTTCCAGGTCTTGACGCTCCTTTTCCTTCTTCATCAAATTAAAGGATGTAACTTCACATATCCTCTTGGATACATTCAACTGGAGTTTCAAGTCAGAAATAACTTGATTGGTCTCATTCAAGGATTGCTTCAAGAGATCTTGTTCTTCTACTGCAGCAAGCTTGACCTTCTTGAGTTCTCCTCTTGTTTTACTTAACTCCTCAAGTGCACTTATAAGCTTGCCTTCTAGATCCACCTCAGCTTCAATGTCTTCATCTTCCTCATCTTCAACAACCGGTTCATCTAGTGCCTTAAAGAGATTAACTTCTCTTCCATCTTCATGGCAATCATCTTCTGATGCACTCTCTTCATTTGTGGCATCATCCTCAATGGTATATAGGCTATTCTTCTTCTGGTAGCTTCTTCTTCCTTGTCGGTAAACTTTCTTCTCTTTGTCTTTACCGAAAGGTCTACTAGAGCTCCTTTGCTCATCTCCACTGGTTTGACTGTAGGGACATTTTGCAGCAAAGTGTCCTATTTTACCACAGTTGAAACATTTGAGTGGCATTGAAAGCAGTCTCTTTCCTTGAAGATCCTTCTCCAGTTGTCTTCATCTCATAAGCAGTTAAGGAGCCAAATAAATCATCCATTGTGAAGGTTTTCAGATCCTTGGCTTCCTCTATAGTAGAGACCTTAGTATCATACTTAGATGTGAGTGATCTAAGTACCTTTTTAACAATAATTCAATCAGCAATTTCCTCTCCCGGTCCTCTGATGGTGTTCACAGTTTCATCTACTCTGTGAAGGTAGTCTGCAATCTTTTCTTCATCTTTTATCTTCAAGCCTTCAAGCTAACCTCTTAGTGATTGCAACTTGGCCTCTTTGACTTTGGCATCTCCTTTACATAATCTCTGCAATTTATCCCAAGTCTCCTTGGCAGATGAGCAGTGCATGACCTTGACAAACTCATTATCTGACAGCCCACTGAGAATAGCATGTTTAGGCTTTGCATTGTTCTCATACTCCTTCTTAGCATTTGGGTCAGTGGGAGGAACACTAGGGACACTACACCCATTCCTCACAAACATCCAAACATCAAATCCTAGAGAGGACATATATGTTTCCATTCTTTTGCATCAAAATGCATAGTTTGTTCCATCAAACATGGGAGCTTTAGAAGAGGAGGACCCATTTCTTGCCATTGTGTTCTAAAACCAGAATCTACCCAAGCTAGAGAAAGCTTATCTGACCGGGAATCTACGCTTTGATACCAATTGATGAACACAATGTACCACTGAGAGGGGGGTGACTCAATGGTTCCCAATATTCTGAACCTTTTAAACAAAACTCTTGGTACCGGTTAGCAAATCAGACACAAGGAGGATATACCGGTGAGATAAAGAAAGAGATCAAATGCAAACACACAAAGATATTCAACACATAACACCGGATATACGAGGAAAACTCAATGTGGGAAAAACCTCGGTGAGAAATGTTGTTGGAGACTAGTGCTCCAATCCAGCCTCACAATACACACTGATTACAAAGTTTAGGGCACCACCCCGAGGAGCACCAACCCCTGCACCGAGCTCCAACTCAATGATGTACTATGGATCAGATTAATACAAGAGTTGTAACCTTATTATAAATGAGTTCTGTAACTCGCGCAATCAAAAACTTCACCGGTTTAGCTCTTCTCAACCGATTCTCCCTTACTCGGTTCTCTGTCGATTCTTTGTACTCTGTTTATACCTTTTTTGTCGATTCTTTGTTCTCTATTTATACCTTTTCTACCCAGATTTTGTCTTGCATACCCTTCACCGATACACTCTCTTATCTACTTCACCTTTTGCAACTTTCTTCATGAATCCCCCTTGCCTGTTTTCACAATTGTAGTTCTATTTGGCAACGTGCTGGTTGCTCTATCCTTACCGATAAAACCTCTAATAAACCTTCTACCGGTTCTACCTTCCTATCAAACAACTCCAACACTCGAATGCTTTTGATCTTCTCTCTGATCACTCTCTGCTCTCTGAGTTACTCTGTTTTTGTTGGCATCTAGCATCATGAACTTAAGTCTTCACTCTACATATTTATACTTGATTAATCCCACCAAAACCTACATTCAAACTGGGCACGTTAGGGTTTTTCTCCATCGAGACAATCCATATCAAATCTAATCGGATCTCCTCTCCTCAATTGATGATCTACAGTAGATCAAACACCACCGCCATTTCTGATGACATTTGTACGCGCTTTCTATATTTAGCAACCTTCAACTTGTTGTTCGGCCTTGCTCTGTCAATCACCATTAATGCCTCAGTTGTTTCCTTCAACCATCAAGCACAAAGATTCGATTGTCCTGCTTGATTTATCTCACCAAGAAGCTTCTGCATCTCGATCTACCTCGAGCCGCACTTCTGTCATTAACCTGTGATTCACGGGTTCCTTATTTAAAGTCGACCTGCTCATCACCTATCACGTCAATGGATGGTTTGCCTGGCACTGCATACTTGTCACATGGAATCGACATGTCATCCTTAGACACCATCCATCTCAACCAAGACCCTATGCTGATTTGAGTTCATTCGCCGACCGAATCACACGACCGGTGTTTTACCGGTTCATGTACCCTACCGGTAGATCACATTGACTTGGAATGCTTTCGGTTCTGTGTCCATACTTCATGTGATCTAGCAACCATTCACTCTGTTGGCTTGTCCTCTTCATGTTCATACATGCTCACCGGTGGATCTCTTTATTGCATCTGCATATCGGGATCATACCTACCGATTGACATTTCATATCGGTTTCCAATACTTACTTGTTGGTTATCATCTCATACTAGTTGACATCAATGACAACACAATGCCAACACATACTCTCCTACCTTTTAGACTTTTCTCAAACACGAAAAACAGATTTGTTTCTTTACCACATCGCAATTTACGTGCCTAAAAAATAATTAAGAATACACAAAGTTTGCTTGAATCTCCTTAGGCAACCTGCAAAAACAACGAATCAGTAATCATATTGTTTTTGAGCGATCCAAGCATGTTCTTGGACAAACGTTCTGCAAAAACTTGTCAGGTTGTGAAAATCACTTAGATAGATAGAAAACAGATCAAGGTTAGCATTAGTGCCAGAAAAATCAAATCAAAAAAACCCCTAAAAGTACTATGTTTTTCATGCGAAAGCAGAAAATCATACGAACTTTCTCACGTGACCATACAAGAATTCTAACATACCCATACGACAGAGCATAGAATATCGTACTATGATAAATATAATATCGCATGAGATTTTGCAAAGAATGTACGGACATAATTTGATGATCTGCAAGGCCGAAATTTTGAGTTTTCTGCCCCATGATGAACGCCAAAAATGTGTGTGAAATTTGAAATCTGTATTTGAAACACAAACACTCAATAAGTCATTGCATGCATGGCTAGTTGATCACAATCAATGAATGTAAAACCATAACAAGTCGACCTATTGCCTCCTAAAAGATGTAAGTATAGATTTGCATCAGGATATACTAAGTAACTTTAAGTATCCAGATATGCAAGAGAGAGAATCATTGAGCGGAGTGTCTGCCCCCACGTTAAAGTGATTGTGCATGCCTTATTGGGGGCAATTTCTTTAAGGTAGGATACACCCCAAGAATATAAGCACGTTGTCACAATGATTTAGCCCCCAAGAAGGGACAAGTCAACGGATAATGAACACAAAACATAACACACGGGGTCGTTTCATGTAACCCTAGGGTCAGTATGTGTTTGTATCATGTATATATATTTGCAAAGAATTGTCCTTATTCCCCAAAGAAAGGAAACAGCCTTGGAAGAAGGGGACACATGCTCTTTTGAGTCAACATAGGAGAGACCAAAAGAGATCTCAACATTTTGCATCATCCTCAAGTAGGTAACACTAGGGACAACAAATAGAAGAAATGAGAGACAAACAGAAGAATGTCACAAACAAGCAAGAGAAGAGAGGGAGAGAGAATCTACAATGCTAATGAAGTTGATCAAGCACCTTATTCACCTCCTAATCTTGCTCAACAATATTTCGGGAAGGCGAACAATATGCAAAAGGAGCCACATTAAGCATGGTAGACGGAGTTATCACAAGTTCCAAACAAGGACCATGCTCTAATGATAGACCACTTTGTCTGTTACTACGAATTAGGATTAATGCTTTTGAACATTTCTTAGATAAATCATTTTCAACATCAACATATTCATATTCATCATCAGAAATATTAGGATCAACATTCTCATCATTAACAATATTCTCACTTATTTCTTCATCAAGATTAATAAAAATAGGTCTAATACGAATAGAACTTAAACCATCAGTTGTCTTAATCATTTTGCATCTTGGAGATTTAGGTTGAACCTCTTGTTTAGGAGAAGTTTGATCAAATAGAATTATATCAAGAGTTGGTGTCTTGGGAGAAGAAATGGTTTGGGAAGCAAGTTCACAAGCTTGAGCACGATGCCTCTATCGGCATTCTCTCGCACAACAGTTTCGTTTAGTTTTAGTAGAAGGTTGTGAAGGTGTGGGTTCAACTGGTGTAGGCTCTTTTTCTTCTTTTAAGGATGGATGAATTGGTTGAGGTTTTTTAAGTTGAACAATAGGAGAGGTTGGCCGCTTCTGTTTATAAGTTGTACGAGGCGGAACTACACCAAATAGAGGAGGAATAGAGGGTGCAGGAAGGAGACCAGGTCCACCATGACAAGGGGGGATAGGTCTATCCTTAGGAGGAATAATATGTTTATCCTTAAGTTGAGGCTTAGGAGGAAGAGCTTTGATACATTTGGGAGGAACAATGGACTCATCCTTAGGAGAAGGAATGGATTCTTCCTCGGGAAAAAAAAAATTGCTTTCATTAGGAAGAAAGATAGTCTCATGAGAAGGGATTGATTCCTCTTTGGGAGGACGATTATTTGTTTCCTTAGGAGAAAGAACAATCTTATCCTCAAGGAGAGATATATGATGATTAGTTGAAGGAAGACTAAGTGTTTGATTTCTAGGTTTACTCAAGGATAAAATAATCTCATTTTTTTTTTTTTTATATGATTTAAAGAGAGCATCGCTTCTAGGTTGGATAGGTTGGAATTGTTCGGACCAAAAATAGTCAAGACAAACATCTCCATGCCTCACTGCATGTTATGATTAACAGTTATGATTTTAACATCATGAGGACATTTCAAACACTTATGAACAGTGGAAGCAATCTCTTTCATGGAAGAGAGTCAAGGATGTCTCAAGTTCACATGAAATTGATTAGATGTAGGAATGATAGAAAAGACAACATCTAAGCATTTAGTGCTAACCTCAATAGGAAGTATGATAGAAGCAATAGCAGGACAAGAGAAGCCATCAAAATCTCTGACTATCACACTTAATGTAATTATAAAGTGTAAAGAAATTCTTCAATTACCACATTAACCATGCAAGTTGGATCAATGAGCACCCCTCGAGAGGGTATGCCTTTGATTGTGGTAGTGATGTAGAGTGGGCCATCGAGTGCTTCAGTAGTCTCACTAGGATGAAATGTAATGCATAAGTCTTTAGGTGGTTCATTTTTATCAATAAGGTTCACCACATTATTAGATTCAAGGCCAACATCATTAGCAGAATGAGAGGTTAAGGATCAATAAAGATTTGAAAGTTTTGGTTAGGAGGGGCTACAGATTTGTTTCCTTTATCAATCACACAAGCCACAAAAATAGTATTATTATCAACCAAGTCATGAATCTTACTCCTTAAAGAATAACACTTTTCAGTATCATGATCGGGTTGATGATGGTATTGGCAAAAGGCTTTGGAATCAAAGGAAGGTGACACAGGCATAGTTGTATCAATTCATATAATACAGAGAAGCTTTAAAACATTTCTTTCTATAATTTGAGACATAATACTATGCAAATATTTATTAAGAGGAGTGAATTCTTTTCTAAAATATTTGGATAAAGGAGGCACGCATATTGCTGCTACTACTCGAGTGTTGTTGTTGTCATTAAATTTGATGAATCCCTTATTCGGTTTGAACTTCGCAAAAGGTTGTTAAGCACTTTCACTTTTATCACTCGGAACCATTGAAAATGATGATTGTTCCAAATGACTCACAGTAAAATGATAATTGTGAAATATTGTGCACAACTGTGTAAAGGAAGTAAACTCGAAAAAGAGAAGTTTATCCACATAATATCTTTTTGCAAATCAAAAATGAAAATTCTTTGAATGTCTTGAGCAAGCACAGGAAAAGAAATTAGAAAATACAAATGCTTATATCTACCAATAAAATCAGTCACTTTTTCTTTAGCACCTTGTTGACAATGCATCAACTCAGTCAAAGTGATTTTAGGACCAATGTTATTGTGAAATTGTTGAATAAAAGTATTAGCTAATTGTTGAAATGAAGTGATAGAATAAAGAGGCAAAGAACAATACCATAGCAAAGTTTTATCTCTTAATGTTTTAGTAAACAATTTAACCAAAAGTCTTTGGTCATGAGCAAAGTCACTACACAAAGTTTGAAATGTTTTAACGAGTCAAGGGATCGCCTTTTCCATTATAAAGTTCCAATTGAGAGATTTCCACATGTTTAGGAGGGACAACTCAGACAATGTCATTGGATAATGGGCTCTCTATATCAAATGTGGGCACACTATACTTAGATTGATTCATGGAAGCTATTTGTTATTGTAAGGAAGACACTATTTGAGCTAGACTATTGATGATAGCTTCGATGGAAGAGTTGAAATTGGACGTGTTAGATTGAGGAGGGATAACATTGTTGAAATGGGGAGGGTTGATGTTGTCTAAAGGTGGTGGTTGAGAATAGGGAGGGATATTGCTATATGAAGGCGAGGGTTGAGAATAAGGAGGTGGAATACTATGGTAGGTAGGTATTGGAGAGGATTGGGTAACAAATGGAAGGCTCATAGTAGGACGAATGAAGGAATTGTGATTAGAGGAATTTCCCCTTTGACTAACATGTGTAGGGATGACATTTTGAGTAGAAGTGGCCATGATATTGGATGTAAAGGTAGGAACACTAGCCATAGAAGTAGTCAAAGGGATGGATTGGTTGTTTTGACTAGGAGGTTGTGTATAACCAAGAACTTCTACACAACTCTTCATAGGCATAATATTAGAATCAACAATATAAGCATAGACACCTAAAATTGTCATGTTTATTTATTTAATTATTTTATTCTGAGTCTTCTATTAATTAAAAAAATCTTTATTTATTTAATTTATTCATTTAGCCTCTTCTAAGTCTTTTCTTATTTATTTAAATTATCCTTTCCCTAAATTAAATAAATACTTTTATTTATTTAATTGGTCCCACTTCTTCTATTAATTAAATAAATCTTTATTTATTTAATTAATTCATTAATGTTTTCTTTTATGACATGTCACTTATCTCTTAATCTTGTCTTACCTACCCTTTAATCTTAGTCGACCAATTATCCTCTTCACCTTTTAATCGTATCCCTCCATTTCCTAAAGTGTCTTCTATATAAGAGGATACTTCCTTCATTATCAACCCTAATCAGTCAATCTATCTTATGCAATCAAGCCTCCTTGCGATCAAACTACTTCAACCACAATTTGTTCTTTGTTGAGCTATTATGCACACACAAAATCTGAGAGCAAATATATATTAAACAAAATCAATCGAGATAGGAGACAATGGAGATTGAAAACCTATTTGACATGTGAATGGTAATCTTGTTTATTTTGTGGATTTACATATCATTAAGTATCTCTATTGGTGTATGGTGGGTGTTTAGTTGTAGAACTAGGGTTTTTGTTGTGGTTGAATCTTTATGGTTTCACAATAGTTTTCATCATCATTTTTCATTGTATACATTTTGGCACGCCCAGTGGGACTCGTTTTTTTTATTACTAACATTTTATTTACAAATTTATCTTTTTTGTGAAGTTGCATTGCGACAATTCTGATTTATTACGCGTCTACGATTGATATTACCACGTCTGCGTTCTGATTCTACATTTATGCTTCATGTTTTCACGTCTGTGTTTTTATGTTGGTTTTGCAAGTTCCAGATCCCAAAACAGCATATGTGCATCATATTTTTGCATCTGTGATTTTAAATCGCGTCTATGCTGGATATTTTCACGATTTGGCATTTTTTGTTTGTTGCAGGTGCAGGTTTTGGAAATCACATTTGTCACTCATATTTTTGTATTTCTAACCAAAAAGTGTGTTTGTGTTCCCTGTTTATGCGTTTTTGTTTAGATATTGTTTTGCAGGTTCCAAATCTCAGAAAACTACGTCTACGTCTCATATTTTTGCGTATGTGTTCGAAAGTTGCCTCTACATTCTGTATAAACACATTTTTGTCCTTCCAGATTTCATTTTCATTTCATTTTAAGGTTTTTCCGATTTGGTTTTGGCCTAACCCCTTGCATTGGACTAGCGAAGTGGTGCAGCTGTTTTGAAAAAGAGCAAATATTGTATTATCGAAGGCCCCCCTTTCACATTTGAATTTGGATTTCTAAAATTTACCTAACTAGTGTGCTTGCAGGTGGAGGTAATCTATCAAAACTACTAATCATTTGTTGCAAGGGTAATCTAGGTGTGTGTCTTTGAATTTTTAGTCTAATTAGGGTCGCATCTCTTTTTCATTTGGGGTTAAAGAACTTGTTTGAAGTGTTTGGTGCGCTTTGCACATTTTATGTGTATAACCCTAAAGTTGATAACAAAAGTATCCTCTCCCCTCGCCTCCCATTGGACCTTGGGTGTAAGAGAAATTGTTATCATCTTCTATTTAGGTAGGAGGGTTTGTCTCTCAGCTAGCCCATAAAGCCAAGTGAGAGAGCACGACCCAAGCAGTACTTCTTTTGCCCACTATATAAATTAATACGTTAGGCGAAAGCCACAACGACTTGGTGACATGTATCTACACCTACGGTTCTCCCTAGTATCCACACGTGTTGGATGTGTTAAAAATCCTCTTTAGGGATTAGGAGTGGGTTTATAAATGAGTCGTCATCGCATGAGTAGACACCAAGGACCGCAGAAGCCCCCCCACTAAACACATTTTTTGTTGTAGAGGCCAAAAATCCTTACATTTCATGGTTCAAGGAGTGTGAATCATACCCCGTAGATACCCCTCATGTACCCTTTCATGTTGAGACAAGAATCCCTCATTTGATCTTTGGTATTTTGAGGTAAGAAAATTTGGTATGCCTGAGAAGTGAGTGTCGTGGTGGGGAAGTCAGTACTACCAGAATCCCTAGTTGTCCACTTGTTTGAGGTATTTCTATGTCACGAGGGCCCCATTGAATGGTTTCTCTTTCCAGCTTAGTTTGTGCATGTTTTCAAGTGTCTTCAATTCGTGCTATACCAATGAAAATCTTTTGAACATACACAAAAACATTTTGGATAAAACACATCCTCAGACATTGTGTCTTCATCGTTTGTTGTGTCTTCTTGCCACAAAAACATTCAACATTAAGATTTGGTCACATTCAATAAATTCACATTTGGATAGAATCAAACATTTTATCAGAAACTGCATCTGTGACAGTTTAAACCACGTCTAGGTCCTAAAGTCGCATCTGTGCAGGGCAGAATCGCGTTTTTTGTCAGAAAATCAGTATTATTAGTGCAACAGATTAAAATTGCGTCTTTGTTCCTTTAAACCACATATGGGTTTGGAAATCGCGTCTACGCAGGGCAGAATCGTGTTTTTGTTAGAAAACAAAACATTGTCAGAACAACAGTTAAAAACTACGTTTGTGTCTCATAAAACTGCATCTGGGTTGAGAAATCACGTCTGTGCAGAACAATTTCGCATTTGTGTTTCAGAAAAATTGGAAAAAGACAAAATGGGCTTAAGTTTTGAAATTTAAAAAGCTTCTAAGGCATTTCATATAAGACTTCATCATTTTCAGTCAACTAGTCTTGGCCACATAATTGTTCATCATTTGTCTTCATTTGCAATCCCTCATACATATTTTCCAAACTAGAGTTGAAAGGTTGCTTTGTAATCCTCATCATACCTTGCAAACTTACTACAGCTTATTACTAGGTGGTTCTCGCATCAGATCTATCATCTTAGGGTCTCATTTGGTCATCTTTAGTCAAGGTCAACTTACCTCATCAAGAGATCTATCATCTCTTTGGAAGCCATACCTTTTTTAGATCACACATATCTTGAACTTACATTTTAGACATTGCAAGACAACCCTAGATTCTTTCCATCTCATATCCTTTCTTGGTCTTTCATAGTCTTCACATTTCCTTCCATCATTCATTTTAGCAAAAGTCAAGTTCATGGTTGAAACCCATTCCCAAAGGTCTAGAAGAGAAGCCGAAGAAACTCTAAGATCTCTCAACATGATTACCTGTGAGTTTGATGGAGACGAATTTTACAATCCATTTGACAATCGCAGTAATATGCCAGACAATGATAATGAGACCAACAATGAGAACAACAATGATAATGACAATGCATCTATCACCATCGCAAACATTGAAGAGAATATCTTAGATCCAAGATTCAATTGATTGGTTGAAGAGATCATGAGAAGAGATAGACAATACTTCCTTCTAGTCATGGCACAAAGTGGAATAAGGCTACCTCATGATTTTGATATGTCACAAATATTAGAAGAGGATCCTAATCAAATAGTTCAAACAAATGCAAATCCTAAAGGACATAATGGTGGTAATAGGAGAGAACGTTTTGTGCCTGAGTCACCTTCATCCTTATTTCAAAAACCAGAAATTCCTAATGCCCATACTCATACCAATTTTGCTAGGAGCTCTCATCAACAACCCCGCAGTCGTCCTTTCCCATGCAGGAGAACTACCAATACACATGCTCATGATAATACCCAAGATCGTACCAATGCATACAATTACACCCAAGCGAACATTCAAAATCATGACAGGAGGAGACCTTGTGTCAGATTTGGGGGCAATACTCAAGATCACTCTTATGATACCTCCTATCCTCATGGTCGTGACATGTACGACCTAGACCTAGTGCTCCTCACTACAATACCATACCAAGTGGTCCAAATACAAGCTATAATTGTGTTCCTCCTCCATATGAACACATCTATGATCAATACCATTCATACATGCATTATATCCCTCCTCTTGCACATGGTGGCTTAGGTATGGGACTAGCTCAAAGAGAAAAGACACCACCCAAGAATGACTTGCAACAATAAATCAAGGATTTGCAAAAGCAAATGGCAGACATGAATACACCAAAGCAACGGTACACAATGAAAGACATATGTCCTTACCCATTTGATAGAAGCATTCTAATGCCTCCATTTCCTCCACATTTCGTGACACCAAAATTTGATAAGTGTAGAGGCAAAGGGGATCCTAAGGCACACAGAAGAGAATTTTTCACAGCTTGCATTGAGGTAGCAGGAGAAGAAACATAATTGCTAAGATTGTTCCCACAAAGTGTAGGTGGATAAGCTATGGAATGGTATCCCAACTTCCACCTAGAATTAAGTCATCGAGTGATTTAGGAGAAGCTTTCATACAACACTTCTCATACAACATTGAAACAAATGTGTCAGTAACTACCTTATGCAATACTAAGCAGAAAAATGGGGAATCTTTTGCTTCGTTTTTACAGTGATGGAGAGGTCTTGCTAGTCGATGCTCTTGTTATATCCCACAAAAACAAATGGTAGAAATGTTCACTCAAAACGTCAACAAGGACATTGGATATGAACTAAGAAAGGCTTGTTTGTCTACCTCAAAAGAGGTCATTGAGAAAAGATTGGCAACTGAAAAAGTCCTTATTGAACAAGGTGTCAAAAAGATATTCAAAGAAAACAAAAGAGGAATCAAATGGGAAAGACAAGCCCCACTTTTGGAACAAGAATAAGAATACAATCAATGATGGGGTAGTAGATGCAAATGTTGTAAAACCAAAAATGACTTTCCCCGGTGCAAGTTCATCCAATGCGAACAATCAAGTGATTACTCAAAGGCCATCAAAGCCTCGAAGGAAATACACTCTATTGGGAGAGCCAATTGAGACAGCATTCAAGAAATTAGTTGCAAACAAGCTCATAACACTACCAGATAATCCACCTTACGAACCAAAAGTAAAACCTGCATGGTGGAATGATGATGAGTATTGTGAGTATCACAAGAGCAAAGGACACAACTGCCAATTGTCACAGATTGAAGAATGTTATACAAGACCTATTGACAAGGGCAGCATAGAAGTTGATGGACATATCTCCTATGAGGAACATGTGATATTTAAGGAGCCATTCCCTTAACATGATAAAGGAAAAAAGCCAAAACAGATAATCAAGCCAACTATGCTAAGATATTCTATAGTTATGACTCGATTGTTAACCACATTTCAGTTGACAATTATGTTTCTACCATTATCATAAAGGACAAAACTCCCGAAGGTTCTACCCAAAGGAGTAAAGTTGTTTTAAAAGGCATTGGACCATCTTCTTCATCCTCCAAAGATGAAACCTTTGAATGTAATGCCACAACCCATCGAGGTAAAGTCACCTTGCAAGGTGTTCCACCCAAGACCACAGCCTCATCATCTACGTAAAATGAATATGACCTTGTAGATCAATTAGGGAAGACACCTGCCCTCATTTCTATCCTTGAGCTCTTGTGTATATCCTCTTCACATAAGGCCATTCTTGATAAAGCATTGAGAGAAACCTTCGTACCCATTGATCTGAACGTGGACTAGTTAAGGTGATTTTTACAAAGGGTGGCTCATTGCCAAGATGCTCACTGCCTAGAAGAGGCTCACTACCGAAGGAGATAGAAAGAAAAAAAAGAATCCACCACTGAAACACAATCTGCACAACTGGAACTGATTATAATAACAATTCGCAACACAACTCTAACACATCAACTGGATTCTATCAATCTTGCATGTCTTCAACACAAAAAACCATATTACAACTCATCCAGATCATACTCCTAAATACTGTATCCAAAGCATAGTCTTCAATGTCGACTAAGACAGAGATCTAAAATAGGTCTCCACTAAACATTCTGATGGTGGGAAGGAATGAGAAGTAGACCTCATCACAACGTTTGTCATCGAACACAACACACTACATATTTTCCCAAGCCGGACCCAAAATATTATCTACACGCTATACAATTGCCATTACACAGCTTCAACGTCTGAACCTAAAAACCTCAACTTCTGGACCAATCAAAACCCAAAAATAGCACTTAGTAGTATCATCAACGCATCTTCCAAAAAGCCAAGACATCTGAGAAACCTCCAAACGCTCAATACCATTATGCACATACGTTGTTGCACAAATCTTAAGATGTGATACTATGATAAAGTGTTATTTTGGTCGGAGGGGGCCATCTCGTTTTCTTAACGCATTTCGACCATCTACCTACGCATGATGGAATAGATCAAGTGGCCCAATTTTCAAACCTAAAATGATCATTGAAGTTCAAACAGGTGTGTAGGGTGGTTGTTGACTTATTTGGTCAAAAGTCATTTTCTGACCTCATCAGTGACCCAAATTGAATTTGATCTTTTCCAACCACTTTCAGAGGGCCAAGGGACTATTGTCATTACTCTACCTTGACTCTACAGACGATTCTCTCAGCCGCCCATGCCCATTTATTACAAATGAAAGACCATTGAGTCTAACAGAAAACATTCAAATGCATTCCAATGCAAGGGCTTCCTTAATTTTGTTGGGAAAATGGAGTCTCAACCTTGTATTTACATGAGGTTACTATTAATAGTAAATTTTCGTTTGAACACGAAATGGTGCGAAATTCTCTCTGAATCTCTGGTTGGCTAGATAAACATGCCAGTAAATTTTCGTATTGACATCATAGCAAGTTTTGAAGATATTAAAGTTTCCATTTTTGGAGGGTGTGAAGAAAGGTTTAAGATTAATTTTGAGGACTTTAGAGGCTCTGAAATACCCTGAAAAGTGGGTGTAAATGGTGTAGTAGTTTACGAGGTGATAGAGCACTTCGCAAGCTTTCAAGCACTTCAAACAATTCGTCAATCGAAAACAGTTCACAAATTATAACCTCTGAAATTTTTGACTCCTAAAATAGGAAATATAAATTACATTGGGCATTTAAATGAGTTGTAAAGGGGAGGGACACGTGTTGATGTGTGGTTTGACACATCATAAGGCATTTAGAATGGAAATAAGGTCGACTCTACTTTATTGGGTGGTTTTAGCCCACGGTTTTGTATTATTGTTTAACGGTTTCTTGTATTGTATCTCCTATATATCAGGTGTGCGAAATAAAAGTTGTGTAAAAGTCTTATGGCTATTGAGTTACCTCTGAATCTTTGATTAGTGGTACTCCTATGAAGTGTTTGCTCTACAAGTATATTGTAATCTATTTTGATTGTTGAATAGTATATTGAGCTGCTTTTAAAGTGTGGGGTTTTCCCCATGTAAATCACTATGTTGTTATGTTGTGGTATGTATGATATTTTGTTTATTTTTGTTAAGTTTTTGCAACTGTTGTAACAATAGGTTATTGTAGGAAGTTCCACTACTTAACTTCCTTAAAATTTCAAGAATTGTTGCTCCTTCTCAATTCTGCAAGATCTCTTTAGGTACACTAACATTAGATAAATTAGTTTGATAGGCTTTCTCTTCCTATTGTAACCTAAACCGAGCATTCCATCTAAGTTATGCCTGATCTATAAAAGCAAATTTATAACATATTCAAAGGATTCTTCTCCATTTTATCTTGTAGAATTTTATGATCTCTACAACTTTAATCGCCTTGCCTTTATGTTAATAGATCATTTGTTCTTACTTTATCTCTATTGTCAAATACACTGTGTTATGCACCTCTTATTCTACAATCTTTCTTCCTTTTGTCTTCTAATTTCAGTCTGTATTAATTTTTGGGCATGTGTTGTCTGTGGATATCTCTCAAACCCTCTAAACATCCAACTTGGTTCTAACCTCTCTACTTTCTTTGGAGATAGTTGTTAGATTGAGATTTGTGTATACTTTTGGATGGTTTATTGATAATTTGTGCATTCACAAGCAACGAAAGAAACATATTTCAATCTAGGTGCATCACCTCTCATTTCCCTTTCGGCATTCCTTCTCCTTTTTCCCCTCTAAATTATTAAAATAAGTTTTTACAAGTGTTGGGTTGGTCCAACACTGCACTCTTATTGGAAAAGAAGTTGGCCTTCTCCAAAGATTCAACTTCACATGCACAAAGTCCCACACTTGGAAGTTGTTTCCATGTTTGACAAGGTTGTTGAGCACTACTGTTCAACAAGGGTGCAAACTTTTGTGACAACAATGTTCCCTAGCGAGATTTTGGGTATGCCACCTAAGCGTGACACTGATTTTCGGATACACTTTTTTCCCAAAGTAAAACCTATACCTAATTCTCCTTATCGGATGACTACTTAGGAGCAAAGTGAGTTGTAGTTGCAATTAGAGGATTTGCTAGAAAAGGGATTCATTCGTCCTAGTGTTCCCCATGGGGAGCACCAATAGTGTTTGTTAAGAAGAAGAACAGGTCTCTTTGCTTGTGCATAGATTGTCGATAGCTAAATAAGACGATGAAGAATCGTTATCCTTTGCCAAAGAGTGATGACCTCTTTGACTAGATTAAGGATGCTAAGTAGCAAACATTCATCGTATAGTTTTTTGTACTCGATATGGTCATTATGAGTTTACAGTGGTACCTTTTAGGCTAACGAATGCGCCCTTAGTATTTAAGAGCTTAATGAATGTTGTTTTCAAAACCTATCTTGACAAGTTCATTCTTGTATTCCTTGATGATATATTGGTGTATTCAAAGTCCGTGGAGGAGCATGGGGAGCATATGACACAAATATTGCAGTGTCTTTGTGGGAATCAGTTGTATGCCAACATAGCTAAGTGTGAGTTCTTCCAGACCAAGGTTATATATACAAAACATGCCCACACTCTTGCCTCTCACCAAATTAGAGCAATCACAATGCATGTCCTACAAAAGCAAACATTAAAAGTCATCCACATTGGGTATTTTCATCTCAATGTGCTCATGAGAGGCATTATAAATCCATGCCACCCATGAGCCTATCCATTAGAATATCACGTGTCACATAACCTATCTCTTTTTCTTCATGTTCCCTTTGTTTGATAACCTTGTGAAACATCAATACATGTTTTGTTATCATCAAAGCCAATAAACCTGTTATCACTTACATTGGAAAAATAATAATCAATTTCATTTGATTTGCCTCATCATGTATTTCCTCAAATAGCAGAGTCCCTTTGTCTATAAGATCTTGGATTTTATAGTAAGTGTGATGCATCTATGATAGTGTGTTTAGGCATGCAATGATATTAAAAAAAACATTGTTTTATAATGTGGTGCAATATTACACCTAACCATTGCCTTCACATAAAGCAGTGAAGATTTTGCTACAAAAGTTGCTCCAAAATGACACGTGGAGGGACTGTAAAGGAGATGATTTTTTTTAGTAAGGCACATTCACATTTGCATTACCCCAACACAAAAATATGAAAATAATTAGTAAGGCTACTAAAGAACTTTTTCTTTGAGTAAAGTAGGCAAACCTTTATAACTAAACTTTGAAGCTCAATATCCAATAACATGAAACTCATATTTGCAACCAAAATATGAAAATAAATAATAAGGCTACTAAAGCACTTTTTCTTTGAGTAAAGTGAGCAAAACTTTATAATTAAACTTTGAAGGTCAATATACAATAATGTGAAACTCATATTTGCAACCATAGTTTTAAATCTTAACACAATCATTGATTGGCTCGTATTTCCCCTTGTTTGTATTGTATGATTTGATCAATCATAATCTTGGGCTCAATGTTGTGCTTAAATTTATTCACAATCCATAAAATGAGATTCCATTCCTTCTTTCGTCACTTTGTGATTGATTCTGAGTACGCTTCCTAACTCATTTTTGTTTCTGCCCAAGACGAAGATGGTGGATTGAACAAGAGGGCCTAAAGACAAAGATGGCCAGCCCAGAGACAAGATGAATGCATGAGATGTGAGTGCATAACTACTCAAGCTCCTTGGAAACAATCAAGCAAACAACTTGTCCTCATGAAAATAATCTAACAATGTAATTTGAAGGATCTTACTTTATAAAATCAGCTAACATAAATCCAAGTGGTGAAAAGACAAGTCAAAAAAATGTCATATGCCGAAAGATTATCTAACTATAGTAAAATCATCCTTTCAAGCTTTTTATAAAACATTAATACAATTTCATAAATGTTACAATTTTCTCATGATGATGTCCAATGGATGTAAAAGGTCATGCTCAACATGTTCAACGTACTTATGCTTATGTTTATCATGTAAGACAATCAAGAAAGATGCCAAAGATAGATTGTTATATGTTTGTAAAACAATTAAGGAAGATGCTAAAGATAGATCATTAGATGTTTGTACACTTTTCTCCCATAAGCTCAGTAAAGACTGCAAGAGATCCCAAATTCTTCATCTTCCCTATGTAATCAATGTTAAGTGTGGGGAAACTTTATGATAAGAAGGTACTCCATAATTGTACAAAGATACATTATTAAAATGCATAAAAGAATCTAACGGAGTTCTCATGGGCATCCAAAAGTGGCTAACCATTATTACATATTTAAAAAATGAATGGGATCCTCCCTTGATGAAGGGCCACCATAAGGTAAAAAATAAAAATCATGAGAAAAATATGTTCTAGATCCAAAAGTAAAGTAATCTATGAAAACATAGTACAAAGCATGAAATGATGTATAATAATCATTGTTTTGCATTATTTAATATGCTGCCATCATGTGTGTGCACTGCATCTCCATTTCCAATAAATAATGCTCTAAAAGGATGCTCATCATAAGAAAAAAATTATTCTTAAGCCACACATCAACAGACAATGAGTCAAAAGATATAGACGAGGGGCTAGCATGAGCTACATGGGCGATGGCAACCTTGTATCAAGGTGAACATGTGTATCTATCAACCTTGTATCAAGGTGAACGTGTGTATCTATCAACCACACAACACTGGGCTCCTCAAGCAAGGATGGCTCAAGAAAGGTTAATACAAGAGAATCCATGGATGGGCAAGGAGGCTGCCATGTGATGTAAAAAATAACATCACATGAAGCGAGATCCCCAAATGTATCATTAAAAGGCAAGGCTACATCATCATCGGATCCATCAAACAAGATACAATACTCCTTCATGGAACGAGTAGAAAAATGAAGTAAAGTCGTTTGAACTGAAACAAAAGGTACAACAAAGATCTGTCAAAGAATATTAACTAGTTATCCATGAAGTCAACTCTCTCATGGAACATCTAACATCATCAATGGGGAAAAAAGAATGCAATACCATCAAGGATCAAAGATAGAAATCAATGAAGCATGAAAACACCTTATAATCTGTGATATAGCAATCAAGACCAAATGGATAAAAGGAATAAAAATCAATGAAGCATGAAAACACCTCATAATCTGTGATATAGCAATCAAGACCAAATGGATAAAAGGAATAAAAATCAATGAAGCATGAAAACACCTCATAATCTGTGATCTAGCAATCAAGAACAAATGGATAAAAGGAATGATAAACCCCTCGGACTCAAAGAGTAATTAAGCCCAAAAATTTTGGCTCAACAAAAACTCAGCAAATACTCCGCAACATAATAAGTACTAGAAGTTAATTTCTTAAAAAAACATAATTACAAAATGTATTAAATTAAAAATTGACATCTCAAAAGAGAAATTACATTGTTTTATAGCCCAAAAAAACATGTGAAAAAACACATTTTAACCAGCATTTTACCTGCATTGGCGTTTTTACCCATGTTTTTCCTGTGGCTGTAAAAACTCATGAGTTAAACTTGTAAAAACTCGTGGAGCAAAAGAAACAGAGAGTATCCAGTAAACTCTCAGAGTTTGCAAACTATGTATAAACCAAAGCCACACACATAAGAAAATCAATGTGATCATGTACCAGTTTCAGATCTGAAATAAAAGACTAATACAAAAAGAAATATCTAATCTGAAATACTAAATTAGGACAAAACTCTAAGGACAAGCCGATTGGGGTGCAAGATCAAACAAATTTTCCAATTTATTGAAAGGAGTAAATTAATCCCATTTCTTTCAAGCTTCAAGTAAATAAAAACAATAAAGCAATAACAATAAGATTACCATAGATTAACGAGGTTGAGTCTAGAAACACTACACAAACAAGTTCAATACTTAATTGACAGAGAAAAAGATGTACTTAGTCATAGGAAGGATGAGGAATATTCAATCAGATGTCATGTCCAGTGATCACTCTCAACTCTCAGCAATTAGATTTGCATCAATAAAAGATTGCAAAAATGATTTGTTTCGTACTAAAATTCAATCCCACACCTACAGTCTCAATCTTACATTTGCTGTTTTGAACCTTTTATTAGGACATAGCCTTGAACTTCTTGTCAAATCTTTTCAAAATTCTGTTTGCCTGCAACGATCTAGACAAAGTGGTACTATATAGGGCTGGCAAAGCTTCTTGTAAAGCAGAGGCAGGTAAATAACTTCCTACCTTTTGTCTTAGTCAAGCTGTTGGAAAAATTCAATAATTTCAACAAGTTTGTAGGCAGGCCAAGCAAAATGCAATGCCTATATCAATCTTAGTGTTGATGCTACATTGTTCTTAATGCTCTTGTAATGATTATGCAACGTGTCCTATTAACAATTGCTAGATTATCAAATGACCTAAAATTTGCCCTTGAGATTGGTACAAAACAACTAGTTGTGACTAAGTCCGCTTGGGCCAAGGATTAAATTTGATTTTAATGTTTTACAGGTCAAAAAGTGATTCTAAATCAAGTTAAAGATCACAAATGCAGGTTTGACTTGAGACCAAGATTAAGAAATATGAAGAAAAATTCATATCCTTGGGAGCTGAGGAAGTACAGGGTTCACTCAAGGCTTCTAGGAAAAATGCCAACCTTCACAAAAAAATGCAAATTGCACACTAAACCATTGCACTAAGGCCGAAGGGTAGTAAGTCCAATTCAAAAGTAGAAAAATGTTATGGATACACATTTCATCCATACAACAATAAATGTTAATTAAAAATTCCTTCATACTACTAGCCTCAACCTTTCTTTCCCTTGTATGAATATTAAAGGTTAAATTTGCAACTGTTATTTTACTGCAATCACACCCATCAATATGCATCAAACAAGACACTCAACATTAAGAAACAAAACCTTCCATGCTTTAATAAGGATAGTCTTGGCAATGCTTTTAGCTAGAATACATCATATTAACAATAGGGTTATGTATGACATATCAGTAGGCATCCTGGTTTGTTTATACCATATCAGGTCATCCATCACACCTATCGTATATTTATTTTTGGACAAATTACACAAAAAGTAGTTATAAAAGAAAGAAATTGTCCTAAACTACTTAAATTTAGTATTTACTATGCATTAACAAGGTTTTGGAAAAGATCCTGTAAAGAAACAAAACAATTAAATCTCACTTAAATCTACCTTTAGCATGGTACTTATATACAATAAGTTGATTCACTCTTTAAGTATTTGAGACCAACCTTCTTGGAAGATAGGTCACATAACAAAGGATCGTTTATCTAAATAAACTGTGGTGAGCTATATGTGATATCAATCACCTTTCCCACAAGCATAACACACCAGAACCATACATTTCTCTTTTGCAGGATCTTAGCTTTGATGGTGCATTATTGTTACAAATACTTCATAAATTATTTAGAGATTTCAAGCTGACCAATAAATAGACAAAATATTTGAGACAGAGTTGGTAAGGCTGTTATATAGGATCACAAAAAATAAAATCACTTTTGGTTGGAGCAGCAAGTAATAAAAAAACAGCATACCTTTGATTACATGAAGCGCATACCTTAATTCAAGCTCATAGCATATTATGCCTCGAGTCTCCAAATTCACACCCCATTCATATGGTTTCTCCATAATTCCCAGTTGCCTAAAGAATAAAAATGTCCACATAGCATAAAATGTCAACTAAACATGTGAAAGAACAATATGGAGAAGAAACACATTCAAATACACTTTAAGCTTCACATAGGTGTAGAATTATTGCCTTAGAATAAAAAATCAGCCTCTCGCATAGCCTGTGATTACTGCATCTGAGTTACAAAAAACATAATCTCAGGTCTTTTTGGCAAATTTGAACAATGACGACACATCAGCATAATGCATCTACTTGGAATGCAAAGGAGTCATCCAAAGCAGAAATGAAGCATCCCATAAAGCACACTCCATACCACATAAATCAAGTGTTGCATATACATTATGCATTTACTCAGTCAAGGAAGGCTATTTCCTAGAACATAGTTACATAAATACAGGTTGAACCAAGTGCACTCCATACGACAGAGACACCACTGTACTTGTGAAAAGAAAAAGAAAAAAGAAATCAAACGTTATGTTAATAAATACTTTCAAAAGACGACTTTTGATAAATAATCCATCAAGAAGCGTGGCTAAAATAATATTCAAATTATTATATATATTGCAGTTAACAGCATACAATATAAACCAAGAGACTACTCATTTAAATCAACCCATGCTTGACCAGCACAAAACAATAAGTGATATATTAAGAGAAAAAGTTTATACATCTTGCCCATATATTTTCAACTTGAAATGCACTGAAACTAGAATCACTTGCTGAGCACACAACATGGACACCTCATAGATACTTTATCCAATTAGACCCCTCAACTAAGCACCAAAAATTCATGTGAAATTATATCTTCTAAGACAATTTTCAAAAGCCCAACCTTAGATCTTCCTTCCTTCATCCATTCATCATCATTACCTAGCAATGCAATTTGCATAAAGTAAGCTACGAGGTCTGATAAATTGTTGCAAACCATAACCCAGCTTCATGCATGCGACAGCAGCACCTTAAAAGCATCCCCTTGCTTCATTGGTAAAATCCACGGGCAGGACTCTCTGCATGCATGTCCATAGTTGAATCAGTCTCACAATACGAATTGGACTCTCGATTTTGATGAGCTTGCCCATAAATATTACACGATGCAACCATAGTATTCATTCCACTAAGTTCCCCATCCTGTGGACTAGCCAGAGGGCCTCCTCCCTGAAATCCTACGTTAACTTGATCTGTTGGATGTCCAACCCTCCTCCCTCCATTTATTACTTGTGATGCGTTGCTTCCAGAACAGTAGCCCCCTTGTGCCATATGAAATGGTTGAAGACTCCTCCTGACGGGACTTGAAAGTGCATTTGAAAATACAGAATTTTTGTTCTGGTCTGAGAGAACCATTCTGGTTCCCTGCCCGCTAATTGCCTGACTAGATACTCCAGATAATGTTTGACTATTGATCAATGGAAACGAGTTTTGTTGCTGACTATGAGATTGATTTTGAAATTGTGATGCTGGCAACGTAGGTACTTCAACATCTCCTCCATAATCAAGTTCATTCTGCAGTATTACATTTAATAAAAGCATTTAGCAGAGCAAAACCTTGGGCACACTTATATTATTAAAAATGAAAAGGTCTTACAGTATATCAGAAACAAAATTCAACAAAAATCTTTTATGATACATATTATCATATGTATCTGCTAAATTACTTTGTATGGACCAACAAATAAGCAATGAACTACTCTGTTATGTTGATAAATCTTGAAACACTAACAGTGACTGCAAGAGTATCTATATTTAGGTGAAAAAGAAAACATGTTTATAATCCTTCCTTGGAAAGGATTGAACATACAAACCTAACTAGAGAAGCAAAGGTTAATATGTGCAAATAAATTGTGTCAAAGGAGAATTGACAAAAAACAATGGGGCTAATTAACTAAGGCATGGTCATATAAAGTTTGCATTTCTACATAGAATCAGGCAAACTAAACAGTTAGATCAGCACATTAATTTATGATCAGTCAACCCAATACATTCCAAACACTTCATAAAATCTCTTATGAATGAGTCGTTTACTCTCAAATATAACCCTAGGTAACACAATAAATGTTTAATTACAAAAAAATTCATCATTCTACATCTATCCCCCTAGCCTGTGCTTAACAATATCTTCAACACTACTCATAATGTAAATGGCAACACTTTTTTATCAACACTCTCTCTACTCTTCATAATTGTAGTGCTATATCTTGCTTCCTAAGTTCTGTGTCTCTAGATATGGACCTCTATCTGACATCAATCAATGCAGACCCCTGCCATAAATCAGAATAGAAATACATACACCATAAAATAATTGGCGTACAAATGCAAGTAACAAACGAATGTTTTATGTTACCCCATTTTATATCTTGTGTTAGATTAAAAAGGACGCCTGTCTTGCAATGCAGGCTCTTTAGCTTAATTTGTATCCAAGGTTCAACATTTTTTCTTCTCCTGTAATCACTGAAAAGGTTCTTCCCTTCCATTAATAGATGTTCACTTTTGTTAGCCAAATTTTTTGCTTTCAATCCATGCCATCTTCCAACTTTTGTCTTTCTCCACTAACATTTTGTTGATATGTATATCTTCAAAACATATCCATATGATTATTATCTATGTTCCATGGAGTCTCAAGATGGGAGGACAAGGGGATGGTGGAGATGGGTTTCGAGCTAAGTCACCGCATTCGAATTTGAATTCGAGTTCAGCAACCATAAAATTCAGATGAAGTTCGGCAAGAGTAAAAAATTCGACATTAAATTTGCCTTATATAAAAAAATTATTTAAATATAAGTAATATATTTCGAAATAGTTTAAGATTGAAAAATAGATTTGAAATCACTATAAAAAGATTAAAAATAAATTAAAATAATAATCAATTAAATATATTAGATATTAATTTTTAATAAAAATTTAATATAAATTGAAATTATAAAACAATAAATAAATATCCTACTCACATTAAATAAATAAAGCATTAATATCCTCCTTACATTAAATTTATTTATTGTTTTATTTATAAATAAATGAGGAGGCTATTAATCCTTAAATTTAATAATCAATTGGATAAAAATCTAAATTATTAAACAATAAATAAATTTAACCCTCCACACATTAAATGAAAACAATAAATAAATAAAACTTTAATGTCAGGAAATCCTAATCGAACACAAGAGAAAGCATTGCACTGCAAACGTGACAGAAACAGTTGTCACTGCAAACGCAACAGAAACAGTCACGGCTGGATGCGAGGGAAAGCACCACACTGCAAACACAACAGAAACAGTCGCAGCTGGGCATGGGAATAACAGCGGCTAGTCAGGGGCTCACGGCAGAGGAACAGCGAGCACGAAGAGCTTCAATTAGGATAAAAATAAAATGCGAGACTTAAAAATATTTTTCTGAAAACACGTCATCTTTTTTTCCATACGAATATGATCCGATTTTTTGCGAATTTCATTAACGTTTTTGAAGTTCGGCAAATTTTGAACCTGAAGGCAGAAATTAACCGAATGCGGTGACCAAGGTTTCGAGGACAGGGGGACCAAGGGCCTAGATTTGGGGACAACAAGGGGATAACAGCACAAATATATGTAGTACTTCAAGACATAGTTATAAGAAAATATACAAGGAATAACACAAGTTCGGTGAATTTCAAACCTGAAGGCAGAAATTTGCCGAATGCGGTGACTAAGGTTTCGAGGACAGGGTGACCAAGGGCCTAGATTTGGGGACAACAAGGGGATAACTGCACAAATATATGTAGTACTTCAAAACATAGTTATAAGAAAATATACAAGGAATAACATACAAAACTTTCAAATACTTGAACAAATTTGATATTGAATTGAATGAACAATGAAAAAGCTGAATATCTAATATTTTTATTATATTCAAAGTGATGATTACATTCAAAATGCAATTGATGAATGGCCCAATGGCTCAAATCATCACTTATCCCCAAAGTCCATGTCGAACTCCTCAAGTTCAAGATCCTTCACAACTATACCAGTTAACCCTATTTGTGCTACCACTTCGACAACCTGCGTTGGCTCCTTTGGATCTACATCCCATCGTGCTACCGGACTCTCCTTCTACATAAGTGTGTTGCAGTCAATGAGATCCAAGGCACTATATATGGCTACAAGCTTCAGCACTCTCCTAGAGGTAAGTCAATTCCTTTTAACAAAGTAGATGAAACTATAAGTAGACCAATTCCTCTCAATGGTAGAAGAACTAGAAACCTAGAACAGTAGACAAACTAGCTAGTGTAGTAGTTAAAGAATTAGGCCAATGCATAGTCCACCATAGAATAGGATCCCTCAATGCCATATTCTCCCTATCCATCTTGGCCTCTTTTGAATATCCGCAAATTTTTCCCACTTAGTATGAATGATGTTGACCTATGTAAAATCATACATATTTTGAATGGCCTTCAAGAACCTTGCTTTCACGTCAACATCATGTAAAGGAGTAATTTTGCCAAGCCTTTGCACATGACACTTCAAATTCAATCTACATTATTCATGTGCCAGGGAGTGTTGGGCTTCTCTCATAGCCAATGCGCTCATTGTAGAATGCTAATGGTGGTAAAGAGTGATAGGTTTCAAAAACTCCTTATTAGAGAAAGTCATAAAGCGTGACTATGAAGTATGGCTGTTTCAAGTAAACATCTACACATCTCTAGCATCAATAACCACATCTTTGATCCATCTAATTTTGCCCATGTCCTTGACTACATTATTCATGGCATGCACCCATCAAGGAGTCCACCAAGTATGCCTATAGGCTGCCTCAATCAATTTCCCTACTAATTTACACACATATGCTACATCTATCACTACTTGCACCACATTCTCTTGCCCAATCTATTCAACAGCATATCTAAGGATTTGGAACTAAAAATCAACATCCTTGTGTGTAATGTCCCCTTTTGGGATCACCTTATACTTTGCCCTAAATTCACAAATCTAGAATGAAACAAGAGCAAACATAGTTAGGGAGATAATCTTCGTTTAAGAATAAGATGAGATAAGCCTGTTTTCCAAAACCCGCAATGAGATTAGACAACAATGTAGATATAACACATGAAATACATCCAATTCTAGGGTTAGGATATGTATATATTGATCTACATAGCCAATATCAATAATTACATGGATACTCAACCATAATGAGGATTGAGTTGGAAGACATGATGAGGTGCCCCAAGTATCCTCTACCCTAGGCCCAGCAGCAAAACCTTATCCTCTGTAGCCTCATGTGGTCCTTAACCAATGGTCCTCAACCATCATCATGAGGTGGCGTACCTAGTGAGGGCTTTACACTATTCCCCTCCATCATATCAACCTCTCATCTCTTATGCTTGATTCACTTCAACAATAAGTTGCCTTTGACCCTCATCTAGTCATCATCCTAATACCTTAACAATTTTACTTCTTGTATTTGTGAACCATGGTGTAGAAGAGGGGAAAGATTACAGAAAGTGCCCTAGAAAGTATTTCTTCCTTTGTACTCCTTTGGCCTCTATGGGCTCATCTTGTCCCACTTTAAGGTGGCGTATCTAGAAGGATGCTCATACGTTGTACCTCTCTTGCAATGCTCTCACACCCTTCTTCACCATTGTATATATATATATATAGTATAAGTGATAAAAAATCAATGTACATATTATGACAGTATTATATTCCATAATTTACATGATATTAGCTCTATTATGTGTTAGGAATATTAACTTCATATTAAACACCTTTTTGTTATAGTAGTAATGTTAGTTTCAAGTATTATCTTATTTCCTATCAGTAACATTATTGAATCAGATTTACTTTATAATCTTATGTCTGATATGAACTTAAAAATGACTGTTAATGCATGTTGTATTAGTTGTATTAATTGTATTAGCAATATTAAATTGTATCATCCATATTAAACAGTATTCATGTTATTAATTATATCAGAAGCGCTGGCTGTATTAACAGTGGACAGCAGCATGTGATGCTGTAGATAACCACATACCTGTAAGACGTCCCTGCCTTAATGACTGTAAAAACTCTTTCTTTCCTCCATATTTTCATTTTTCCCCCTCTTACGCTGGGGGAGGTCAAAAGTATTTGAAGTCTCTGAGCAGCCACGTCCTTTCCAAGGGACGTGACTCCTTGGACGGTACCCTATGCCAATATTTAAACCGGTGCATTGATAACAAATAAATTTGATATATGTAATACTAATATTGTGGATAACTCTTTTAATATTAATTTGGGAATAATAATATTTTTTTTAATAATAATAATGTCATATATATATATATGAACATAATATAAGGGTCATTACATAACTCTATGGAAGTAAGAGACCTCTGTACATGTGATCATAATGTTGATGAGTGGATAATGCCAAATATCAATCCACCCATGCAAGAATATGTTGAATCCACTAGTGACCCTGCATGATTTCATTTTCTTCATTAAAATAGTGATCTCGGAATAGTTCTTATCTAAAATTGTTGTCCTCAATTTTGTCTGGCCTTGTGGCACATATGATGGTCCTACTCTGATTATTTTTGTCACAACTTCTTTATAATAAGGAGAGCAAGCCACATTGAATGGAATGCCATTGGCAAATTATCTACCTCATCTCTAATTTGCACATTGAGTAACACTACCACAACGTTTGTATTATCAGTAGTGTTCATCCTACATTTCCCCTTAGACTCTGCTGCAATTGCCCCTCAACTAGTGAGAAAAACATAAGTAGAACAAGCTGAAACTCATGGATCTAGGGTGCTCTGAGTAGTACTAGGAGTAGGCGTAGGAGCCCTCAATGGTAAAGTGGCAAGTACAAGGCTTTGGTCACCAAAATAAGCCCAAATTTTATTTATTTCAATTCTTTTAAAGTGACTCTTGCACAAATTCCTACACCTTTCCTAGTCACATTAAGGAGGTGTCCATTAACTTTTGTGATGCTGCCTTGAAATTCAAGCTGACAAAAATAGCATCTCTATCACCTAGTGCCACCATTGATGACCCAAGTTTTGCTTGCAATTAAGTGGCAAATTGTTTTAAAAACGACTTCTTATCAAAGGGACCTTTGGCAAAATCCTCTAATAATTTGGAAGGGCAATTGAAATGTGCGCTACCAATAGAACTAGTTGCTTCAGCCCTCCTCATTTGTGCTTAGAGTCTCTAGTTGAACCTCCATAGGCTCTTTGTGATCCTCTTCTTTATTCATGTTGTGAAAAGGACTAATAGTGACACTGCATGAAACAAAATTTGTGGTTACCATGCATGTCATAATGTCATCAAATAATAAATTATGCACAAGCTCAAGACATAAGGATTTTCTTTTTGATTTTCCTACTTTAGGTCACAAAGTGCAAAAGTGGAGGATACTCTTCAACCTTCATCAAACAAGCATTCTGCTTTT
Organism: Cryptomeria japonica; assembly: GCF_030272615.1. Classification (NCBI taxonomy): domain Eukaryota; kingdom Viridiplantae; phylum Streptophyta; class Pinopsida; order Cupressales; family Cupressaceae; genus Cryptomeria; species Cryptomeria japonica. Next base: position 818,049,115 of record NC_081407.1, on the reverse strand, counting down.
GTTTTTCTTACTTTGATTCACATAAAGCACAAAGCAAAAAGAATACAAAAAAGATGAAATCTTGTAAAGCCCTAGGGCCTAAATTAATTACTAAATTTGTTAGCCATAAATAGTAAATTTTTTTTGGTAAACGCTTTTGACCAAAGCAATGAACCAGCAAGGCCACAAACAGTGGACCACATTCCCAACATGAACACAACAACAATAACACCTCAGTAGGGATTTGAACCATTATTGGCCCAAAATAAATAAATAAAAAAGTCATGAAGAAAGCCTACCGTGAGGCTTTAAGCTTTAAATCCTTTAATTTAACAGTGGATTGATGTCACTCTTCACACTTGCTCTTCCTCTTACCATTTCTGCCCTCGCAACCATTCTCAATCCTTCTCTCTCAGAGATAGGAATGATGCTTAGATGCTTATTTAAAAGTTTTTTGTGAGTGTTTAGGGTTTGATTGGGGCCCATAGACCATTAGGGTTAGGATTTGTCACACACTTCAAAAACACTATGATTTTTTCAAATGGACTTTTACGATGAAGGACACTTAGAAGTCCCCCCATCTCAAATCAGGGGGGATGTCCCAAAAAATGTCCCCTTCTTGAGAAGGGCATCCCAGAAACATCTACAGGTCATTAGCGGAGGTCGTGGAACAGCAATGTGACATCCCCCACGTCCTCAAATCTCAGAAACATCCTCTTCCCCGATATGGGGGGGGAGGGGGTGGAGGTGTCCTTGTAATACACTGAAATTTAATATTCCAATGTATCAACAGAAAACTGTGCTAATAGGGGAAATACAAATAATCAATCACTTTGTTGTATTATAAATACATAACAAGTACCTGCAAGCGAACCACTTCTACTTGAGTACATCTCAATCACCATCGGATGTGTTTCTCCTTTCCACTTCTTTACATGTTCCGCATATCAAGGGCATATTGGCTAAAATTTGATTTCACAAATTTTTAAAAATCCTATCTGCAATGGGTATTTCCTAGCCAATCCTCACAGGCATCCCAAGAATCAAATCAGCAACAGTGGAAAATGTAAAGTTTCTAGACCAGCAAATTGTTTCTCTTCTACCAACCACACAAAATACCAAGAACATCATAGCTCCCACTTACAGACATGTACCTAGTTAATTATACATTTAGCTACAATTATTTACATTTCCTACAAACCTTATATGCTAAAATTAGTCATTTTATATCAAGAAATCCATATTAAATGTACTAGCTTTTCTGAACAGAAAATACAATCTTGGCAAGTGACAGATACAGTATTTTATCTTTCAGGCATCATGACAAAATATAGTTATTCGAACTCTCCATATACCAGATAACATGCAGTTTGCAAATCATTAAAACTAATAAATCCATCAAGGCTGAAAGATTATAAATTATGAAATGTATAACTTAATTAAACACCAAAGGAGTACAAGATCTCCTGCAAACCTGAAGATAGCCAAAGACTTCTGCCACTGTTAATCTCGAACCTGATTCTTGTGACCTCAGTACCCACTGGTATAGTTTCTCCTATAATATAAAAACCACCATTAGAATCTCATGATCATAAGCAGTTCACCAAAAACTTCTAATCTATATTTAATAATACTTTATAAGATGCCCGAACTAACTTCTCATAACCGCTCCAATGTGCTGTGGTGTAAAGGGGATTGACGACATTATTGAGAGTCTATGACACAGGTTCCAATCCCCGAACTGCAGTAGGGTAGCCCATAACTCTAGGAGAAATATGGTGAGGTTGTGGTGTAACAATTATGATTGTGTAATTGTCCAAGGTTACCCCCAAACTGTGTTAAAGGGGAACAATAACCGTACCCAAGATTTACAACGCCTTAAAAAAGAATCTAAAATGACCAAATTTAACCTATTGTCATGAGAAAACTAAAGTCGATTAGATCCCAACTAATACTAACCAAAACATATTCATATTTAATAAAACAGACCACCCCATAACAAATTACATCCAACATGTAGAATCTGCAAATACCGACTAATACCCAACAACTTATTAAACAAAAAAAAGTTTCAGAAATACAAAAACCTTCTAACAAAAGGCAATCCCCACAAATTACCTAAGCCATTCAGGCAATGTTATAATACAAAATACAAAGAGTCAACTAAAAATTGATCAAATAACTCAAAATTCCAATACTTACCAGGCCATGCCGCTCTCCAGCTTGAAAAGCAATCTTTTGCTGATTCTGGGCCTGCGTATAAAGCTGTGACAGTGAATTGGCAGCACTGCAGAATGTGTTATACATGGTTTTCTCAACCTCATCCAATCCGGTGTTCTCAGACTTTCTTTTTTTTGCCATAGCTTGATCTAATTCCTCAATTAATGACCTCAAATCAAATCTGAATTACAACCTAGTAATTGTGAAAAAAAGGGGGTATAAATTTACAGAATTGCAAAGAGATCAATCACAGACCCTAATGGGGAAGAACAGATTCAATAAAAAAGGGTTTCTATTTCTCATAACCTGGAAAACAAAAGAAAAAAAAATCTTTACAAAATGGGTGCTTTGGAATTGAAAGCATATATAAGTTACTGATGAATTGAGTGGTTTTCTCCAATCAACAATTGGGTATTCTCAGACAAAAGTGTTAAGAAAAGGGTTAAAAAGAAGTCTAATTTTTATAAAACCCATCATAAATGAAGCGTTTCGAAACCAAGAGACCAGACGAAGAAATACATTGATTAATACCTCTCGGCGGCCATGCCCTCTCCTGTTGAATGAAGGAAAACAAAGGAATGAATTATCAAAAAAGAATCAAATCAATGGAGGGTGGAGTGCAAAGAAAATAACTGGCGATTATATAATGTAAATTTTGGATCGGTGGTTGTTTAAAAAATAGAATGTGAATGTGAAAAAGGAGTTTTTAGGGCGATGTGAAGAATGCTATGCTCCATTACTATCCATTTGAGGGACTAACTGTTGTAATTAAAGCAAGAAATCACCTGGTCCCGCTTAGGACTAAAATTGGTAGATATTATTTTGAGACACAATTGGATTGTGCACAAAGTAAGTATCATATAACTGTTAATATTATATGACTGTTAATATTGAGGTTTGTTAGGTATTGCAATTTTTTTTATTTAATAAATTATAGTATCATTGACAATTTAAATTAGCAATTGTATCTTGGTGTGTCATGGTTATGTTGAAGAGGTGTGGAAGGTCAATTAGTAACTTTTTTTTTGGTCTATTTTTGTATATATTTGTGTACATGAGGTCAGTTTGTAGACCATTTGGTAAGTGTTTTTTTGTGCAACAAAAGTCTCAATAGTATAGAGAGATAGACATGGATAGGGAAAGAGATAGAGATTTAGGGAGATAGAGGTGGAGAAAGATATGGATAGAAAGAGATAGAGAGGAGTGAGAAGGAAATAGAGAGAAAGTAAACGAGATTAACTGAATGTGTGTGTGTGTGTGTGTGTGTGTGTGTGTGTGTGAGAGAGAGAGAGAGAGAGAGAGAGAGAGAACTAAATAAACAGAAAGGGAGAGAGGAAATAATATAGATAGAGAGATAGTGATGGATAGGGGAGAGATAAAGAGAAGGGGGTAGAGGTAGAGAGATATGGATGGAAAGAGAAAGAGAAAGAGAGATAGTGAGAGGGAGGTAGAGAGTAATAAAGAGATAAAGATATATAGTAGAAGAAATGGAATGAACAAGAAGATATATATATATATATATATATATATATATATATATCCCTAGGGTTTCCACACAAGGAATGGAGATCGCTAGATTTTTTTTCACTTAGGGACATTACATTCAAAAGAGGAAAGAGAATCCACTAGGTCTAGTCATAATTCAGATGAAGACTAAATGCTAAGTGAATTTGGGTTGATGGGGATTTCCTCTTTTGTAAGTTGAAGTGCTGAAATTAGGTAAAATGTTGAAAAAAGAAGGTAAAAACATGAAAACAGCAAGCGACAGATGTGGGACTTTTGTACACACCTGGATTTAAGTAATGTAAGTTGAATCGAACCTGCTCCTAGAAATTGCACAAAAAGTGTCAAAACCACGGTGCATCACATCGGTCCTCCAAACTTTCTGTGCGCTAAAAAGGGTTGATTCATCTCTGTAAATGAAGCTTATTCTTAAGAGTACATCTTTGTACCTATTTCTTGCAAATAGAAAGAAGGGTAAAAGGTTGGGAATATGGGTTTGCCTAATTCAAACCCAGGTTTGGAATCAATCTTGAATGAAATATTGCAAATGCTTGAAATAAATAATGGATTGGTATACCTCAGATCTGCAATGACTAATAATGATGATTTGCTTCTTGAATGTAATCACATATGTTGTGTGAAAATAGCATGAACGTGACAAAACCATAATCGCACACACATGCTTGCAAATGAATAATGTAAAGTTGCTCCACAATGAATGAAAATGATTGATCTAGACTTGATGAATGCTTGAGAAGACTTCGCATAATCTGCACTTTCACTTCACAAGAGGCTCCCTTCAATTGCTTGTTGATGGATCCTTTAATTGAGGAAAGGAAAGGCTATATGCATGAAACCTTAACATTGTTTTTTATCGTAGGCTGACCTAAAAATGATATATTTTCACACCAAGTTGGGTTTTGACATTATAATATCGCCAAATCATGATCTTGAAATTTGGGGAGAAAAAGCAGGGACCGGTGTGATTTACATCGATCCGACCAACTTTTTTTTCAGATTTTTAGGGATGCAAGGTATTATGATTATAAGGTGATTCCCAAGTGGGTGCGATGATTAAAGATGTTTAGATGTGCGAAATCGGGCCTTGAAGATCAAAGTATGACATAATTAGGGCTTTTGATGAATTAATTAATTGAAGGAATAAAAAGGGGCACACTTAAGGTAAGTTCCACTCATCCTTGTGTGTGTGTGCATGTGATCCATGTTTGGGAGGAGAGTAGGAATAGTCTAGCCCTATTTCGCTAGTTCCACTCATCCTTGTGTGTGTGTGCATGTGATGTAGGGTTTCAAGTATATAGCACCCCGTATAAGAGTTTGTTTCCTTTGGTTTCAAGTGTGCTTCAAAATGTTCAAGACATGTAATGTAAATGCAAATGCCAATGGGCAATTGTGTGTGCAAATGTGTGCGCTAATGCCAAGAGGCGAATGTGCAACTTTGAGAACATCTCATTTAAGAGTTTTGCTCTGGTTTTGAGAATGTGTAACCCTAATTGAAACGGATACATGCCTAGCTTGGAGGACATCCTGTGTAAGAGTTAAATTGCTTTAGTTCAAGTGATGTGTATCCCCGTCTAAGATATATATCAAATGTTGTGTGTGGTTTTGGGCATGAAGCATCTTGTGTAAGAGTTTTGCTCTAGTTTCAAGAATGAACACCCCATTCAAGACATACAAAAATATAGTACAATATGGTACAAAGGGAGTCTTATGGGTTCCCCCCCTTAAGATGTCATCATAGTCTTATTTTGATGTCTTGAGGATGCTAAGAAACAAGGATACCTAACCTTCAACACCAAGGAGATATCCTTTAGGCAACAATGTCATAAATCCAAGCTATAGAGGGAATACTCTTCAAGCAAGGATAATATAGTTGAAAAAGAGATGTCTTGCGACAAGTATAAAGGAGATCCTTGGAGGAGAAGAAATCTTTTCTCAAAAGACATCTACCTCCAAGAGGAGTTTCTTTGAACAAACATAACATCTTCTACAAAAACAAAGGAAGGAGAATAAGAATGCATACCTTCCTCCTATTGCTAAGTGAGGGGGTACGTTTATGATAGGTATACCGTGCCTAGTGAAGAAGAGGTTGTAGCCAAGGACTTACACCTCTTGTATAAGAGAGAATCCTTGAGCAAACAACAACTTCACATGAGGAATGGTACCAAATTATAAGCAAACACCGCTCAACAAAGGAAAAGTAGATCCTTAGAGAGGGTAAGAGAGATAAATCTTTGCCCCCCAAGTGCAAGGACAATGAGAAGATTTACACAACTTCTAGAGAAATATTATTCATAAGAGACATACCATCTCAAACAAAGAAATGTCCTAACCAAGGAACAAACATGTGCTCACATGAAGGATAATCTCATGTAAGATGAGACATCAAGTTATGAATAATGGAACTTTAAAGAAAGAGCTTCAAAGAGGGAGTGTGAGAAAAATAATGATAAACCCTTGTAAGAAGAGATTAGACATGAACAAATGCACAATAGACTCGCATAGATAAATATACAATGTAAGAAAAGACCTTAATATATGTAAAATACATCTCCATAGAAGAGAAAATATTTTAAGAGATAAAGGGAAAGAGAAAGCTTACATGTTCCACTAAGGAGAGATTAGTCATAAAGATATACCATGGCATGTGATAAAGGATATAAAAGCATGAGAAATGCAACCCTTAAAGGGAATAATAAAACTTTAGAGAGGAAGGGAGAAAGGGGGAATCTATCATTTCCCCCCAAGCAAGAAGACAAGGATAAATCACACGTTTCCTTAGGAGAGATTATCCACAAGAGATGTGTCATTTCAAACCAAGAATAATTCCTATGCAAGGAACACACATGCATTCACATGAAGGACAACTCTATGTGATAAAGGACATCAAATTATGAAGAATCCCATCCATAAAGGAAATAGTGAAACCTTAAAGATGAGAGATAGAATATATGTGAAAGTGAACCACGCTGCTACCCCAAGATGTTTGAAATTAAAATAGCACCACCCATTATGAAAAAGAGCCCCCAATTAATTTATCTACTTGTGTCATAGGGTGAGGAGCAACATGAAGGTGAGAGAAGTGCTAAGGCAGTACCTTTTCACCTAAGAAGAGATCAAGATCTATTGAAAGACATATACAAGCACACGATCATATTGTTCTTGAACAAATTCTTTAAATGCTTTACACTTTCCAAGAGAACGAGAACCACCATGATGAAAAAGATAATATTTGTTTCCTTCTCTATGCTTAATGCTAAACTTCACAAAAAGAAAAACAACATTCTTGTCATATTTCAATTTCCAAAACATTCTAGTTGCCAATTTTTCTTGATCATCAATAGTTGTAGGTTTATTCTTTTGAGATTGAGGACAAGAAGAAGAAGGATTCCCATAAATGATCTTAAATTTTCCACTATCGATAAGTTATGTTATTGAATTTTGAAAAGCAGGACAATCGTCAGCATGATGGTCGTGAGCTTGATGAAATGAACAAAAAGGAGCTTTTGAAGAAGAAGCTCTTTTAGCTTCTTGATGCAACCTTTGTCTTTCGAGGTGGTTTTTAAAGTCTCGAATCCTAAAGAGGTCATCTGTAGGATATTTATGATCATGTCATAGGCCTTTTGTACTAATTTTTGTATGAGGGTTTATAGGGACTCTAATTCCTTTTTCAAATTTCCCAAGTCCTCATCCTCTAAAACCCTGTTTTGATCTTATGTTAAAGTCACTCCTATAAGAATTTCTTAATTGAGAAGGCAGTGGAACATTGTGATAAATTTATTTGAAATTTGTTGTGTAAGGATGTTTGAAGGGAATAAAAGGATTAGTGGATGAAGAAGGAATATCTTGTAAAGGAGATTTTTCCTTTCTATCATCATGCATGTCCTTTTGGGAAGGAAGAGCCTTATCATCTAAGGCCTCATATTTGCTTAATGTAATGTGGGGAGAGAGATCATGAATGAAATGCATAACATCATCCTCTCTACAAATGTCTTGATGACTAAGATAGGCTTTAGGAGAATCAGGAGGATATAGAGAGATGGAAACACCAATTTTTTTATCTTGCCTCCCTTGCGCAAGGGTATGTGTATGAGAAGAAGATGGGGCCATGTTTCTCTTCAATTCTTTCTCTTCGTTATAGAGATCATTGATAGGAGAATTAGCTTTTTCTTCATCCACATTAGATGCCCTAGGAGAGGTACAAGTGTTAGGTTTTCCATCTTTAGGATTAGGATCTACAAAATCTTTTAGATGATCCAAAAACATCACCATAACACAACGTACATGATAAATTAAAGCTTTGATATCTAATTTATGAAAAGTAATAAATTTGGAAATCCTAAAAATGCAATATGTCCAAGTGCTATGAATGAAAAGAAATAACATAAAGTGAAAGAAGCCATTATCCGGTACATGATTATAAATGTACGTAAAAAGAAAAGTAATCATATGTGAAATAGAAAATAAATCGAATCCATTAATTGCCATGATGAATATTTAAATTTAGATCCAATCAAATTAATGAAAATTAACTAGGGTTTTGTGAATAAAAACCTTTAATTTATGTAAATTGACCATATTTTAAATAACCCACAAATTGAATTAAAGAATGATTGTGAAAAATTATGCAACCTCTTAGGAAGTTGAAATTTAAAATCGGGGTCTTCTGAAAAAAACCTCTTAATTTAAAATTTAAAAGTAAAATTGGATCTAAGGTTGAAATTTGGAAAATTGAAGTAATTAATGCAAATTTGAGAAATGCACAAGATTAATTTAAAAATTAGGGTCCTTTTAGTGAACCACTTAATTTTAAAATTTAATTTACAATGAGATCTAGGATTAAAATTTTGAATTTGAATTACCACAAAAAATTGAAATAACTAATTCAAAATTTAAACCAATCACAAGCTTAATTTTAAATTTAAAAATTAGGGTTTTTGAAATAAACCACTTAATTTTAAAATTTAATTGAAAAATTAAACGTGCAAATGAAATTTTGAATTGTGAAATATGAAAAGCACTCAGATCTAAAACAATTATTCCAAATTAAGCAAAACACAGGTTCAATTTTGAATTTAAAAATTAGGTTTTAATGAATTTAACCTCTAAATTTTTTGAAATTTGCATGGAAATCAAACTTGTAAATGAAAATTTGAATTTTAAATTGCATAAACACTCGGATCTGAGAACAAAAATCGGAATTAAAGGTGTAAGGAGTCAGGTTCACCAAAATGTAACATGAAAAAAATATTTCCCTATGGTTTTCACCCAAGGAATAGAGACCGCTGGAGATTTTTTTTCACTTAAGGACATTACATTAAAAAGAGGAAAGGGAATTCACTAGATCCAATCATAAATTAGATGGAGACTGAATGCTAAGTGAATTTGGGTTGATGGAGATTTCCTCTTTTGTAAGTTGAAGTGTTGAAATCAGGTAAAATGCTGAAAAAATGGAGATAAAAGCATGAAAACAGTGAGCTACGGATGTGGGAATTTTACACACAGCTGGATCTAAGTAATGCGAGTTGAATCTGACCTACTACCCAAAATTACCCAAAAAGTGTCAAGACCAAGGAGCATCACATCAGTCCTCTGAAGTTTTTGCACACCGAAAAGGGTTCATTTGTTTCTGTAAATGAAGCCTATTTGAAGAGTACAACTCTATACCTATTTCCTGCACATAGAAAGAAGGGGAAAAATGTTGGGAATAGGGGTTTGCCTAAGTCAAACCCCAGTTTGGAATCAACATTGAATGAAATATTGAAAATGCTTGAAATAAATAATGGAAAGGTATACCTCATATCTGCAATGACTGGTAATGATTCTTTGCTTCTTGAATGTAATCACATATGTTGTATGAAAATGGCATGAACATGACAAAACCCTAGTCACACACACGTGCTTGCAAATGAATGATGTAAAGTTGATCCATGATGAATGAAAATGGTTGATGTAGACTTGATGAATGCTTGAGAAGACTTCACATAATCTGCACTTTCACTTCACAAGAGGTTCCCTTCAATTGCTTGTTGATGGATCCTTCAAATGAGGAAAGGAAAGGCTATATGTATGAAACCATAACATTTTTTTTTATCATAACCTAGAAATGATATATTTTCACACCAAGTCAGGTTTGAACATTGCAATACCACCAAATCATGATCCCAAATTTTGGGGAGAAAAAGTAGGGACCAATGTGATTCACATCGATCCAACCAACATGTTTCCAAATTTGTAGGGATGCAAGGTATTGTGATTATAAGGTGATTCCCAAGTGTGTGCAATGATTAAAGATGTTTAGATATGTGAAATTGGGCCTTGAAGATCTAAATAGGACATAATTAGGGCTTTTGATGAATTAATTAATTGAAGGAATAAAAAGGAGCACACTTAGGGTAAAGGGCCCAATTTTATGATGTGTGGAATGATAAAAGAAGACTTTAGATGCTTAAAGGGAATTAAAAAGATGCTCCCAATTATCCACTTATGCCTCTTGTACCCAAATGAGAGAGGAAGACCTCCTTATGCACTTGCCCATTGTCAATTATGTTAATTTTTCGACATAGGCCAACATAGGGAAAGGTTTCCAGCCAAAATTTTGGATAGGGAAAAGGGTTCAAAATGGGCCCCAATTAGGGAGGACCATGGCATGGCGCCATGATCTTGGTGAGGACCAAGGTGCCACGCCTTGGTCCTACCCCAAAATTGGGTCAGGGTTAAGGGGTCTAGCAAGATAAAATTATATAATATGGCCATTATTGCATGGTGGGGGCATAAATAGGTCTCTGACAAGCACATAGATGTAGAGGCTAAGGTGAGAGCCCTAAACGTAGTCCAAATTGTAAGGGGGTATAATGACGCTACATTATATATATATATATATATATATATATATATAGGGAGAGAGAGAGAGAGAGAGAGAGAGAGAGAGAGAGAGAGAGAGAGAGAGAGAGAGAGAGAGAGAGAGAGAGAGAGAGAGGATATTTTGAGTGATATTGAGAGAAGAGATGGATATATATATATATATATATGGAAAGATAAAGATGGGAAGTGACATATAGAGAGGTAGAAAGACGAAGAGATGTGGGGGCAAAGAGAGGGATGGAGAAATAAAAATATAGAGATAGAGGAAGAGATGCAAGAAGAAATATGGGAAAATAGAGAAAAGGAGATAAAAATAAATAGAGATATAGATACATATAGGTCTAGGAAAAGGGACAAGGAGAGAGATAGATGGATAGAGGGAAGGAGATATGTGTAGAGGTAGAGGGGGAGAGAGGAAGATAGAGGTAAAGATGAAAATAGAGTGAGGAAGAGGGAGACAAGTAGATAGAGAGAGCTATAGAAAGTGATAAAGATATAGAGAGATAAGATGATAGAGAGGGAGGGATATTGAGGAATATGGAGAGAGATAAAGTGAAGGGGATGGAGGTAGAGAGATATGGATGGAAATAGATAGAGAGAGATGAATAGAGAGATGAATATATATAATAGAAGAAATGGAATGAATGAGAGAGAGGTAGATATAATGAGATATAGATAGAGATGGGGAGGGAGAGATGGGGAGATGGAGATAAAGGGCTCAAGAGTGAGAGAGAAAGGCGATAAAGATAAGTAATAAAGCGAGATAGAGATAGAGGGCTAGAGAGAGAGAGAGAGAGAGCTATTAAAAAACAAGTAATAGAGATGAAGACATAGAGGGACAGAGTGATAGATAAAGGGAAATATAGAGAGATAGAGATAGAGATAAATATGGAGGAATGTGAAATGTGTGTGTGTGCACACATGTTTATGAGTGACAAAGAGAGATGGAGAGAGAGGGGGGAGATAAATAGAGAGGGGGGAGAGTAGAGATATACAAAGAGGGGGTGTAGGGAGAGGGGGAGAATTAGGGATAGAAAGAGGTAGAGATATAAGTAAAAATGAGAGATAGAGAGTTAAATATAACATATGAAAGATAAGGGGGTTGAGAGAGAGATGCATATATATAGAGGGAGAGATTGAAGGAGATAGACAAAGGGAGGGGAAGAAATGGAGATCTAGAAAGAGGGAGATGAGGATAGAAAGAAAATAATATATGTGATATATAGAGAGAGTAGGAGAGATGGAGGGATATTTTGAGTGAATAAGATAGAGGGGGGATAGTGAGAGGAGAGATGGATAGAGGTGTGTGTGTGTGTGTGTGTGTGTGTGTGTGTGTGTGTGTGTGTGTGTGTGTGTGTGTGTGTGTGTGTGTGTGTGTGAGAGAGAGAGAGAGAGAGAGAGAGAGAGAGAGAGAGAGAGAGAGAGAGAGAGAGAGAGAGAGAGAGAGAGAAATATATAGAGAGGGATAGAGATGGAAAGATAAAGATAGAGATAGAGATGGAAGAAGTAATATGGAGAGAGAGAGAGAGAGAGAGAGAGAGAGAGATACATATACATACACATACATACATATACATATACATATACATATATATATGTATATGTATATGTATGTATGTATATGTATGTATGTATATGTATATATATGTATATATACATATACATATATATGTATATGTATATATAGATATGTATATATATACATATATATATATATACATATGTATATATACACACATATATATGCATATATATACATATATATGTGTGTATATATACATATATATGTGTGTATATATACATATGTATATATATATACATATCTATATATACATATACATATATATGTATATATACATACACACACACACACACACACACAGATATATATATATATATATATATATAGAGAGAGAGAGAGAGAGAGATGAAAATAGAGTGAGGAAGAGGGAGACAAGTAGATAGAGAGAGGTAGAGAGACAAATAAAGACAGAGAGAGAGAGATAAGATGATAGAGAGGGAGATATATGCAAAGTTTTTTGGATCAACGAAAAAAACCCAAGTATGAACATGAAAATGTATCATGCACATGTTATATTTTATGTAATATAAATAAATTTTTAAATAATCATATAATTATATATTGTGTATTTAATCATAAAAAATGTTGATATAAATATCATATTTAAAGTAATTAAAATATAATGTTTTTGGCCCATTAATAGGCTTTATGGGCTAATCCATCTTCGTAAAATGCAAAAGGGTTTGAATGGTCGAAGCTAAAAGTAGGGTGGATTAAAGTCAATTTTGATGGAGCATCTAGGGGAAATCCAAGGCCATTCAGACAGGGTGTGTGCTAAGGGGTCTGAGCAGGGTAATTTATTAGCTATTGGAGCTCAGAAACTCAAGGATAGAACTAATAATGAAGCTAAATTTAGTGTGACATTAATAGCAGTCACATTGGAAAGAAAGCTTCCAATATTTAACTTTCACTTGGAGGGAAACTCAAAAATTATATTCAATAGTATTGCAAAAGGTTAAACACTGAATTGAAAAATTAACAAGATTATTAAGATTATTCGGGAAAAATTAAATAAATTTCAAAATTCTAAAGTTACTCATATTAGAAGGGGTGGGAATAAGGTGGTAGACACCTTATTGAAATGGTCAATAACACTTAATGATGATAATGATGAATTTTGGTGGCTATACTTTTGAAATTTGTATCTCTAAAATTTGGAGATATGAGAGGAAGATTGAAGTGATGTGGATTTAAGGGTGGTGATGAATGAGTGTTTGAAGTGTCAAGTGATGCATGTGAGCTCGTTAGTGAGAAGTAGGGTGTTTAAGTTACATGTTCAAATGCCCATTCAATTATGTCTGGGTTTTGGAGTGTTTTCTTTCTTGGGTGCTGGAAAAATGGAGGGAATTTACCAGTGGTGGGAGGTAGAGAGTCTGTTTTCACTACAGTAGATTGTGGTGCATTGGCAATCAAAAGTATGGAGGCCACATTCAACCTTAGGTCGAGGAAAAGACAAATCTCATTCATGGGGGAGATAATTGACCTAAGAATGAAGAATATCTTCAAATTTTATGTTCCTATGTTTTATTGGATGGTCATGATGCTTTTGGGGAAGGATTTATGAAGGTGGAGCACAAGTATCACTCTAATGTGGACATATCATCCATAGTGATTGCCTAATGTTTGGAGCTATGGATAAAAGAAGAAGCTTGGTGGATCATGGAATCCTACGTAAAAATGGGATGGTGTTTGGGTCTAGGTGCATTCATCACTATGGCAAGCCTAAGAGAAGTCTTTATAGCTAGAGGAGGAAGATGGGTGTAGGTTGTCGAATTCACTCCTCCACTTCAACTTTCATGATATGGTGTTCTGTAGAGAACAAAGAAGATCGATGAGAAGAGGTGGCCATAGGATTTTGGCTCATTAAGGAGTATATCAAGGAATGGGAGAAGGAAAAATGGCCAAGAATGTAGGTGGCCCAAAACCAAAGTGCAAGAAGATTAAGCTTTTACAGGAGGATAACTGGGTATCACAAACAGATAAGGATTAATGTCTAGTTGATTAGGTTTTGAAGTATATATATATATATATATATTCGATAAAAGTGGATTATTCCACTAAACTTTTTTATTAATATTTTTTATTTTTTATGCAGGATTCAAAGAGCATACCGAAGGAAAGAACCTTGGGAAGAAAACCTTCGGTCACAGCTCATAAAATAAACCTATAGTATCTAATGGATCAGTTTATACACCCCGCCCAAAACCACATACAAAATGCGGCCACAACACATATAATATCAGTTCTGCATAGAGCCCATATGACAATTTGCAACAACAACAAAAAAAAAAACCCATCAGATAATTTTCAAATGTAGACTCCACAGCTACTATCAATGGAAGAAGACAGAATTTTCCAAAGCCCTGTGCCAAATCCCATGAGCCAAAAACCTTCTTGCCAAAAAAAGAAAGTATTAAAAAACCTTTGTAAAAACACTATTGTATCAAATACCATGAGCTCGAACTCTCCTATAGATAACGAACATGAATACTTGAAATGAAAGGGGAAAGTGAGAATAATTATCATCATAACATTTTACATCAACATTACTCAAGAAAATCACATAACTATTGCTGCAAACCTTCCCATACCCTAGAAGGAATTTCCTCAAAACCCACCTCTCACTGATTAGCATTGCTATCAATGGCTAAATTTGCCAAATAATCCGCAATCTTATTAACTTCTCTGTAACAATGGGATACCAAGAAAGATTCAAACAATTCTAATTTTTGTAAAATGGGATCAAGTATATACTGCAAATTCCAACAATTCAATTTCTTTTTCATAACACATTGAATAATCACCATAGAATCACCTTCAATTATTAAGTCCTTAATTCCCAAAGAGATTGCCATATCCAATCCAAAAGACAAAGCATGAAATTCCGCATAATTGTTAGTTTTAAAACCAATAGCATGACAATTAGCTCGAATAAAATTTGTATTGTGATCATAAATTACCATGCCTACCCCAGCCGGCCCAGGGTTACCACAAGAGGCCCCATCAAATTTCAGTTTAAAGTGCCCCTACAAAGGAGGTTTCCATCTAGCAAAGCATCTCTTACCTATTGCATCATTCTTTTTTAAAATTGAACCATGAGAGGGTAAAACTGACAACATCTTCCAAACTCTAGTAACTCTACTATCCCAATGTGAAAAAGAAGTAAGATTTTCCAAATTCTTATAAATAAACGACAAAGCAACCTTAGAGATTGAAGACTCAATTTTTAATAGAACCTTAGACATAGGAGAACTTGTTTTTTTAAATATCATGTTGTTTTCTCTAGCCAAACATTCCAAAGCACAATAGATGGAGATATGATCCAAAGGCATGCATAAAAAGATGAGGCAAACATAAAGGCCCAAGATTTAAAATGGGAAATGAGATCCTTACCAATAACAAAGGATATATTTAACTTCTCACACAACCACTGCCAACATTCATAAGCATAATCACAATGTAGGAACATGTGTGAAGAAGATTCCAAATTTTTGTTACAAAGGACACAAGGGAAAATAACAGTAATACCAAGCCTGTCTAGTCTCATACCTGTAAGGACTCTGTCCTGAACTGCCAACCAAGCAAAGGCTCTAGCTTTAGGAAGGCAAGCCGAATGCCAAAACAACTTATAAGGCCAAGATGATAAATCTTTAGCAACCATAAGAGAGTTGTAACCATCTTTAACAATGTACTTACCAGAAATATTCTTTGTCCAAATAAGTTCATCCTCAGAATCATAAAGAAATACAATTCTATCCCCCAAAATCTTCTCAAAATCTAATTTCATACTTTGATCAACATCTAAGAAATCAATCGACTTCCATCTAGCTAGCTTAAGGGGTCCACTAGTCACAATTTCAAAATAATCTACTACAAAAACACCCCAAAGGGACGAAAGAAATATGATCAAAGGAGACCAATCCCTAATATTCACCAAAGGTGTGTGTCCATTCCATACTTTATCCCAGAATCTAACCTTTCTACCATTATGAACAATCCATGAGAGATGAGGCAAAATAATTGATCTACAGTTACAAAGGAAATTCCAAATAGCAGAACCCGAAGGCAAATTTGAGACTTTAAAAATGTACTCTCTCGGTCCATTATTTAAATATTTGGCAAACATAATTTGTGCCCATAAGGAGCTAGGCTTGTCATATAATTTCCAAACCAACTTAGCACCTAAGGCTAAATTTTGATTCTCCAGACTCTGAATTCCTATTCCCCCAAGTTCCTTAGGCAAACATACCTTATCCCATGCAACTAAAGGGAGTTTCTTCTTCCCATCTTTATTATTGTTCCAAAGAAAATCTCTAAGAGTATTCTGTAAACTAACCATAGCTGCTTTTGGAGACTTCAAAATAGACATGAGATATATGGGAACAACATTCAAAACAGACTTGATGAGAACAATTTTACCCGCCAAAGTTAACCATCTATGATTCCATGAGAGAATTCTTTTATAAATGACCGAAATAATCTTATCCCAAAAACCAATCTTATCTTGTTTAACAAAGAAAGGAATCCCAAGGTAAGTATATGGAAGATTTCCAGTCTCAAATCCCCAAAAGGATTGCAACCTATGTTGAACCAGTTGTAATGTATTAAGAAAAAAAAATCTTTGATTTATCACCATTCACTTTCTGACCAGAAAACAATGCATAATTTTGTATTATTCCTTTAATCACTTTTGCCTCAACTAACGAAGCATCTCCAAATAACAAAGTATCATCTGCAAAGAGACGATGAGAAATACTTTGGGGAATATTCTGAATCCTTATACCTTTCCAAAGCCCCCCCACTTTAGCAGCTCTAATAGCCCAACTAAAGGTTTCAGCTAGGAGAATAAACAAAAAGGGAGAAAGGGGATCTCCCTGTCTCAAACCCCTAGAGGAAGTGAAAAAACCACAAGGAGAACCATTAATTAAAACCAAGAATCTTGCAAAAGAAATACATGCACGAATCCATTTGACCCAGGCCTTGGAAAAACCTAACTTCTCAAGAATAGCACATAAAGCCCCCCACTCTACTCTATCATAAGCCTTCATCATGTCTAGTTTAAGTATCATGGTCGGGGTTCTTTGGGTGGAAATAGAATGCAACACCTCATGTGCTACAATTGCACCCGCTGTCGTCTCCCTTCCGAGAACAAAACCACCTTGCTCCAATGAAATGATCCTAGGTAGAATTTTTGCCAACCTAAGGGAAATCGCCTTCGTAAATATCTTATACAAAGTGTTACATAAAGCAATGGGGCGAAAGTCAACAAAAGTCTTAGTATCCTCTTTTTTAGGAATAATTGCAATAATTGTAGTATTAAGTTCTTTTAAAATAGACTTATTTCTCCTAGCTTCCTCGAGAGCCAATAAAACATCATTTCCCACAAAATCCCAACATTTCTGAAAAAATAAAGGAGTAAAACCATCTGGTCCCGGAGCTTTATTTGGATTCATGGCAAAGACAACACTCTTAACTTATTCTAAGGAAAAGGGAGACATCAACATCTTATTGTCTTCCAAAGATACTAAAGGAGGAATATTAGATATAATATCATTGCTGAGATTTTCATTTTCTGAAGATAATAATGACTTAAAAAACCTAACTGCCTCTGAAGCAATGTCCTCTGGCTCTGTTAATAAATTCCCATTCTGACATTAAATACAAGATATCCTATTCTTACATCTTTTAATATTAGTTGAAGAATGAAAAAAATTTGTGTTCCTGTCACCATCGGAAAGCCATAACTCTCTAGATTTGTGTCTCCAATAGATTTCCTCTCTAGCTAACACCTCCTCAAGTTGCAATTTTAGTGACTTCAATTTAGTGGCACCATACCATGTTGAAGCACATGAGTATTAAGACACTCAATCATATCTTGAATCCTTTGCTTGTCCTGAAAAATGTTCTTAAAATGTGAGATATTCCATTTCCTAATATTCACTTTCAAATAACTTAACTTCTTAGCAATCTGAAACATACGGGACCCAGAACAAAAAGGAGCAGAATTCCACCATTTCATAAGCAGAGGCAAAAAGGAAAAATCCCTAAACCACATGGGCTCAAATTTAAATGGAGACTTAAAAGAAGCCCTATCCTCAATAACTGAAAGGGAAATTGGAAAATGATCAAAACTCTAGACCGGTAGAATAGAGGAAAAGAATTCAAAATCTGAATCAATCCAATTCTCAGATAACAAAAATTGATCTAATCTCTCAGCAATCTAAGAAAAATCCCTTCTTATGTTTATCCATGTGAAAACCCCATTCTGAGACTTAAAATAAAAAAGGCTCATATCAGAAATGAAATCCCCAAAGTCATCCATAATCCTTTTATTAGGGAAAACACCTCCTCTTTTCTCATCTAAATCAGTGATAGCATTAAAATCACCCCCGAAGATAATAAAGGAACCATGTTTTAAGGGAGAAGAAATCCTCTTTAATTCACCCCATAACTTACTCTTCCCTTGAATTCTTGACGGAGCATAAATGTTAAAAAGCTAGAATTTAACCTTCGAAATCTTGCTTATAACTAAAGTCAACATCCAATTTTTAGCAGATGCCACTAACTGTACCTCAATATTGTAATTATTCCAAAGTAGTGCCAAACCTCCTAAAGCACCACAAGCGGAAGAAGAAAGAAAATTCCACCTTCTCTAAGATGAAAAAAACAAATCAGCAGACTCCTTTGACAACTTTGTTTCTTGCAACATAAAAATATCACACTTAATTAAGTCCATCTAGGACTTAATTAAGCGTCTCTTGTTAGGGGCATTTAAGCCCCTAACATTCCAAGAAATAATTCTCATTTTCCTCGAGGGGAGGCCGAAGCTCCCCTCTTCCCATTAATCGGAGAATTTTTCCTTTCCCCAAAGCAACCTTGCAAATTACGTTTCACAGCCCCTGATCTTGTCAAAGGAGGACTAGTCATGGATCTTTTACTCCTCTTTCTTTTTAAACTTACAAGAGTTAGGCATGTTTTCTTAGGCCTACCAAGAGAGATCGAATGCCTCCCTTGCCCACCAGCAGGAGAAAGGGACAAAGTCTTTTGAATTCCAGCATCAATTTCCATTTGAGTCTTAAGATTATTTGGAGGCCTACCTCTCCTAGGATAGACCACCGATGGTGAAAAAACTAGAGTTGTTTGGACAATTGGTAAACTCTTGCATGACTTTGGAGAAGCCATGATAATTAGATTATCTTCAAAACCCAACTCTGTTGTAGCCAAAACCACAAAAGGATTAGCAGATGCAGAAATTGGAAGGGTCAAGTTTATACCCCCCAAATCATTCTCAATTGAACAAATAACTCTATCGGTAATACCCTCATCCATTTGATGTGCATGATTGTTAAAAATATCATTTACTTGCTGAACCAGATTCTCATATGGCATAATAACAGGGACAACCTCTGACGGATTACTATTCCCTAAGGAAGATTCATTAGCCATATTATTTTCAACATTCAGAGGGGAATTATTAGGCACCAAATTCTTAATTTCCTGAACTAAAGAAGCATCATTAGAAAAACCTATGGTAGGTACCTGTTTAATAGTTTCCATATCAACCACTGCATTTTTTATCTAAATTCACATTCTTTGAAGAATCCAAAACCTCCTTTTGAGTGCATGAAGACAAATTATTGTCCTTACCCTTTGTGTGATTATTTGGCATCTTAGGGCAATCTATCATCAATGGATGATCTACTCCATTCATCGGGGGATTACCATACACTATACCCCCGTTATTAGAAAATGTCTTCAGTAAAGATGAAAGTGAGACCGAACCTGAAGTGTGATCATTTGGTTTCCCAAAACTACAACACAATGGATTATTTTCAAGATTAATGTGACCCATTTCTACCAATTTATGCGAAGAGACATTTCCACATCCTTCAACCGAAGGTCCCGTCAACAAACTATCTTTATTAAGGGATTTAGGGACAGAGCCAACAACCTGCTGGTTTTTCTTAAAATCCATAAGTAACAGAGCATCCAAAAGTAAAGGAGATTTAAGAAGCTCCGTATCTAATTTCTCAATTGACTGGTGCCAAATACTATCATGAGACTTGATATTACAAGTACGGGGGCAAACATTGTTAGGGTTAATAAGAACACAAATTTTTACCAGAACCTCCCCCTCCACAAAGTCCATTTTAGATGTTAAAAAAGTTCCAATAGTATTTCCAATTTTCTCAAGAACATCTGGATCCATAAATTCAAAAGGAATTTTAGGTAAACCAAACCAGAAAGGACTAAGTTTTGAACTAGACCAAGAAGGAACAAAGAAAGGTTTCCAATCCGCAATTGAAATTAAATGTTTTCCAAACCAATGATGCGAAGTTCTTAATACCTCATCTCCGAAAGGAGAATCAAAGACAATAATAAAAGCATTCACATACAATAATTAAAAATAATGCATATCCCCCCATCTTTTCTGCAATGTATGATAAAGCTTTAACAAACTAATTTGATCACCCCAAATTTCCCCAGAAATAGCATTCGTATGCAAACAATTCGCTTTCTTATCGACATAGGAACCCAAAAGATCAATACAAGTGATAGGAGCCCATACCTGTGATGAAGAAACCCCTGACAGAATAGGATCAGTAGGTATCTTACTTACCTTTTCCGGACTAGCTTCCTTGAGGTTCACATTTACCTTATTTCCCACCTACTGTGAAGAAACAAAAACCCTAGCCGCAGTCTCCTTATTTGCCAAGCCAACAACCCTAGCAAACGTTCGCTGATTGCCCAGATCCAAAGACCCTTTCCCCGAAAAGCCCTTCAATTGCTTTTTAGAATTCCCTTGATTCACACCGTTATTAAAATGCCCTCGAGTGAATCTCCTTCCATTTTTATTCTATCTCCATGCCACACTATGTTTGTTCCGAAAGAAGCCTTGAAAGTATTTTGAAACTGGCCGAAAAACCTTGTTATTTCTGCTCTGGTTTACCCGTATTGCCATGTCCTTCCATCTGCCGTTCGTGTAGACCCACTGCGGAACATGAGGCGGGTCTTCCCAGCCCACATCCGCCCATGAACCCAAATGCCTTCTATCGGCCATTATTGTCTTTTAGATTTGCTTTACGGCGCTGCCACTTTTGCCTTTTGTAAAACCCTAAATTGTTTGTCGTCTTCTCCACTGAGATCACTCAATCTGTTATGTCTTTTTATTCCTCTGCTATGCCTGATGTTGTGAACCCTTGTATTTTAGGTAATCTATCAATCTATTTCCTTAACTCCACAGACCACTGACAAAAGTGAAGAAGACCCACTATTCACTGCCTGAGATATTGCTTTTGTGTTTGGCTTGACATATGGATCTAATTTGTTGTGTCTAGCAAGCGACTCCTAATTCCCAATGTGCATTTAACCTTTGATCTGATCGATATACGCCTAATTCTATTTTTTACTCTTGCTCTCGTGCCCTATCTCTTCTGATTTCTGATATCTGTCCTCAAAATCTGATCAATGATATGACTGTTGATGTCCAAGGGTTCGCTAAATTTGCCTTTATTCTTTGACCGATATAGCTGTTGAAGGATGAATTTTGCCTTTCAATTGCTTTTCTTTGCACCACATTTTCGAGAAAATCTCCAGGCGGTTACAACTTACACCAATTTGCAAAAGAAAACTTGAAACAGTACAAAGACTGTTTATTTGAATTGCAGTCCTTGGTAGAAAAATGATTGATTGGATTCCGTTTTTTACTCTTGCTCTCGTGCCCTACCTGTTTCAGCGCCAAATTGGACAACGAAATCCTAGAGAGGCTATTCCATCTCAATCTTCATTTACATCGCATTGTTCTTTAAAATGTCGAGTTTGATGGGCATATGTTTGTAAAATTTTGTTATAATAAGTATATATATATTTTTTATTTCAGAGAAAAATTGTAATTACTTATATGGTATTAGTAAGACTATATTTGATCTAGGTTAGAGATGGATTTTGGAAGGGTGGTTTTTTTATACCGGTAGTAGATATTTTAATATGGTAGATGGGAGTTGTGGTAATTTTGCAAACTGGTATACAAACACATGTATTTATTTTTTGAATGGTTAATATAATATATAACAACTTTACCAACTATAAAATATATATTGAATTACATAATATAATTATATTTATTTTTTTGTTAAGTAAATAGTCGCAAGGGGTAGCACCCATGTTTATTGACGATAAAAAAAGATATGCATTCCATAAGTGCACTCTGGCTAGACACTAGCATTACTCCTCATACCACAAAGCTACTACTACTCAGAAACCAACCTATTAGCAGGCGACACCTCAATCCATAGAACCACAACACAAGCAAGAGCATGGATCCATTGATGGTCAAATATAGACTTGATTGTAGATTTAGGATTTTTCTTCATGCATGTCATGGGAGCATAGATGCATGTAGAAAATAACCTCATTTTTCTTCCTTTTTCTTTGCACAATTGTCTATGTACCATCTAAGACCCCATCTCATAGAGCCCTAGCCAAATTACATGTGGATTCATCTACATCATCAGAGCCCAAAATTGTTAAGCTTTCATTAATCTGAACCCTACACTTGATTTGTGAAGAGGAAGTCTTAGCTTGATCCAAACCAAAAGGAGGGGGGCCATCTGGAGACCTTGGAGTAGGTTGCAATCTACTTCGAGAAATCCCTTGGGGTTCTGATCTAGATGACATCTTTGGTACCTCAGGGCCAACATGAGTTTCAACTACAAATGACATCTTTGGTACCTCATAAATAGAATTTTCATCCATGCTTGGCCCTATATTTTCTACTGAGTTCACCTTTGATGTTCCAATACCTTTACTCCCATCCACACAAGGCTCTTCCCTTTCTACTAAATAATGGTGGGGGGAGAAATCCTTCCACCAAGTGACCTTATTGTCATTCCTTCATTTTGCACATTGGGTTGCAACATGCCCAGTATTGTAGCATTTACAACATGAGAATGGTATACCTTAATAGTCTATGATCTCATCCAACATCCATGCTTGGTGCTAAGAGAGATCTCCACTGAGATGTCTTTTGTTGTGTCAATATCGACTATTATGCGAGCATAGGTGGTGTGTAGATAATTTGAAGATCCCTCATCAATTGCCAAAAAAATTCCCCAAGAATTCTTGATGGCTTCAAAACGAGAATTAAACCAGAACCACAAAGGAAGGTTTGAAAATATTACCCAAATCGAAGTTGCAGAGAAGGATTCATTGGAAGGATCAAATGAAGGGTGCCAAGGTTTCAACATTAGTGAGTGCTCATTATAGTCCCATTGGTAGTCACAAAGAAATGTGTGACAATCCGTGACCTTATCAAAAACTACAATAGAATATCCCCTCACATAGGGACATATTTGAATATCGCCAGAAAGAATAAGACACCAAGTCTTGGACAACCATTTGTGCAATTCTACCAAACTTGTCTAGAATCCCCTAAATCTACCAATCAAGCCTTGTTTGGTAAAAAAAGCTACATATTCATCCACCTCTTGCAACACAGCCATCCCTAGTTCAACTTTTTGGGTATGCTTTTCTAGTTGGGCCACATGAGGAGTAAATTGTGATTTTGGGGAAAGCTTGTCTCCAATCTTCAAGTGATTTGTCCACACCAAATTTCCACTATGTTTTTGCCCACGGTTAAAATCACAATCCCTATCGAGAATCCGAGGGGGAATAGCAAATTGATCAATAGGGCATCTAGTCTTCAGATTAGCAACACTAGAGCACAAACCTTGCTATCCATGTGCAAATCAACCCCTCAAATCTATTGCCCAAGGTGGAGAAGACTTGTGGGTAGAAGGATGCTTCCAATGTTGGGGGACGAATCACAAAGAGGCGACAAAAAACAATCAGCCTTGGAACCCACCATTGCACTAGATTCCACCCGAGAGGCATCCACATTAAGGTCGCACGAAGCTAGGTAATAAACCTTATCTAGAGATAGAGGTCGTCGCCATGAGCTTGTGAAAACCTGCTCTCTCCTAGAGGTGCATGAAGAAACCCTAGCCTCAAGAGCTTTCAACAAAGACGACATCACAAAAAAATTTGGAATTGAGTACTCATTAATGATCATAATATAATTATATTTAATATTATACAAATTAATAAAAAATAAATTATAATATATATAATTAATTGAATAGTTTTATTTATATATAAATATATATTAAATATTATTAAATTTCCAAATATCTATCAAGTTTTAAATAAAATGGAAAACCATTTTAATATAAACTAAAGCAAATTACTGAGCCAAAAAAATAAAATAAAGTAAAGCAAATTAAATGAGAAAAATTAATACAATTTAATAAATATTTATATAAAGTAAAATGACTTGTGTAAGGAAAATTAATACAACACAATTAATATAAAACAAGTTAGTCACATAAGATCTTGTGTAGAGGATTACAATAGTAATTGCTTTAAGAAAAAATCAAGAATGCTCTCCAAGCTTCATGTTGGTTCCCAAATCAACAAATTATAAGTCCTAAAGGAATAGCCACTAACTTATCAACCGACTTAGAAAAGGATTTGACCAACGAATGAGATTCAGTCACAAGACTGAGATCTCCTACACTTTAGGCTTTGCAAAACCAAGGTGGGTCTCCCTTGGAATAACAAATTTATGCTCAGACATTGCATGCTACAACACATTATCCCAATGAGAATTAACCAAGGAAAACTAAATAAAGTCCTAGTTTTGGCTACAACCTTAGTTTATCAACATCTATGTAACCATTGGGACTAGTTTTTCTGCACTACTCCTACTCCTAAGACATGAATGAAAAACAAAAATGAAATAATATTTTAAGAATAAATGGGACCAACTAAACCAGAACATGCAAAGCATTGATTAGTGCCAAAGAAAGGGCAGCAAAGTCACATGAAAAGCCACCTATGTTGTTACATTCAAACATGCTTTGAAGATCTTCTAAATGTTATCAACTTTCAATAACAAGATCACTGAAACATTATCGCATAACCATGCTTATAAATCCATCTGAAAACATAAAAATGTCCCATTGTACTCAAGAAAGCATTTACTCTATCCCTTGGATAGAAAGCAATAAAAAAACACAACTCAGAGCAACAAATGTGCCTAAAGAATGACAATAATACTTGATTATCTCATTCAAAAAACTTTACATTTCCAGCTGGAGACAATCATTTGATAAAATAAATCCATTACACATATTTCAAAACACAGAAAACTTCACAACTAAGACTAGCTTCCATAATATCTAAACCTAACTGAGAACACTTTACAATCTTCTTTACAAAATGTTTGTCTGCCTTAGCAAAAATCAGGGTTGGAACCCTTGAAAATGAGGAGAAAATGAATAAATAGACAAGAGAGAAGACCAAACTGAAACCCTAGAATGCATCATAAAATAACACATGTCCCTATCTCTAATGTCTTCAAATTAAAATCTACATCTTCCTCCTCCCAAAATGATCTTCAATCTACGCTCTAAATCTTAAAGTGGCTCTTCAATATCCGGAAAAACAACCTTCAACACTTGTCAAACTCAACCTTCTACTCTTTGACCAAAGTTTGTTATTTTTGCATCCCTATCCCTCTGACTGTAATTTAAATTTCCTACTTAGATCCAAAAGTGGCAAAAATCCCTCTTTGGACAATTGCATATTCTGTTGGAATCCAAGAACACTGAGAGGAGGGGGGGATGAATTAGTGTTCTATCAGTTATAATATTTTTAGCCTTATTAACAAATCCACTTATTAATCGGTATGTATAAAAGAAAGTAACAACAAGTAATATTAATGCAACCACATGAATCAACACCATAACACAAATATTTATATGTGGAAAACCTCAAAGAGGAAAAACTATGGTGGGATTGGAGACCCACAATATCTATCCATTGGCCAACTGAATAAATATTACAAGAGGGCCCTGCACATGCAGGAAGGCACACTGCTCATCACAAAAGAAGCATCACTGACTACAGATCCAAAGTACTAGATTACAAACAAAGATTGAACTCAGAATGTGCATCTACTATGCTAGATGAGTTCCGATTTAAGCACTATCTATACTGGTTTATACTATAACCTCCCTTACCGTAACTTAGATCGCTTCCCAAACCTCTAGACAAATAATCAAGATCGATTACAAATTTTTATATTCGCATTCTATCGATCAAGATCTTGCTCACATAACATCACATAACCTATCACATCTCTTATCTGTCATCTCTACAAAATGACCTAACCCAAACTGACTTATTTACCTATTTACATGAATAAACACAAATGCCTTATGTCAGCTTACAATCATATTTTAAAAGATAAGATACATGTCGGCCCAAACAAAATATAAACATGAAATAATATGACCGTTGCTAATTCCACACTTGTCGGATCAATATCTTATGTCAGCCTTAGAATATTGGTTCCAAGTTTTCCAGTTACATGCCTGTTGGTTCCCTTAATGCCAGTGAAGTGAATGTCAGTTACCTTGATTGTCGGATCTCTCATGAAGTGTGTTGCCATCAATGACAACACCTATAACCTGGATGAGTGTCAATTGCCAACAATTCCCCCCTTTGGCATTGATGGAAACACTCATGTGAAAAATGGATCATTGAAGTGTTGTATCGATTCCTGTCCAAAAACTGATCTCCAAAAACTAGTCTCAAAAGGATTCTCCCCCTGAGCTAGACTGACCAAAGCTCTTAATTCTCTGGCCTGCTAGATTAACTTATCCTTTTCCTTCTCCAAGGCTGAAATTTCAGACTCTAAAAGAAAAATTTGACCATCAACAGTGCTGGTCAATGACTCAGTACCATCAAAAGTGACTACAAGTTGTTCCAACTTGTCCTTATCTGCCTTAACTTTATTATCCAGGTTTGTTGTTAGTTTGGTTGTGTTAGTGCAAGACCGGTATATGTGACTACATTGATGAAGAGCTTCATCAATCTTTGTTATTTCTTTTGCCAGCTTAGCTTTATCAAATTTGATCATATTATCACAGGTGACCTTCATAGTTGCATTATACCTTTCCACCAACTGTTGGTTTGACACTTGTTGAAGATTTTTATACTCTTTTGCAATGTGCTTTGTCAAACCTTTCAACTTACCAGATGTACATGCAACCTGATCTATCTTGCATTTTGGTGCAAGCTATTGCAAAATTGGAATAGCCTGCTCAATAACTTGCTTATCCTCTTATCCTTCCTTCCTCAATTTATGAGCTGCAACAAACATCAATTCAAAACTGCTTAGCTACTCAATATTCTTATTCTCAAAATGACCAAAATCTTCTTGATTGGATGAGTCAAGTGCCAACAATGAGGGACCAACAACCAGTGAAGGTGTCAGTACCCTGACTTCAGTCTGTTCAACTTGACCTTTCTCCTCTTCCTTTTGTTCAATTGCATCCTTTACCTTCTCCACAACATCGGTGGCTTCGCCACTTGGTGTAGTTATTTCTGCTGCCTCTACCTCATGAATTTTAATTGTATCAACATCAATTACCAGAGGAAAATTGTCTATCGGTTTATTGATCTCAACATACTATACATGTGTTACTGTTGGAGGAATGTCCTCATTTATTTTTTGTTCCAAAACTGGTGGATCTCCACCTAGTATACCTTTACCCTTAGCATCAACCGGGATGTCTAGAATGTCAGACTTAGGCAGTGTATCCGGTGATGTAAAGAAACCTGGTTTATCAACAAAGAATTTAACCTCATGAGTTTCCTTGACAATTTCATTTACTCAACCCACCATAAGACTTATATGTTGGTGTCTACTCTAGAAATTGTTAATCTAGACACTACTGCATCTCATCTCCAGTAATAGCACCACAAACAATTAAAAATTCTTGAACCTTTATGTGTTTATCTTCCTCAATAGAAAAAATTCTCCTAACATCTAACTTATTATACAAATCTGTCGGTATTTGCTTCTCAATCTCAAGTAAAGCTTTCTTATATATGTCTAAGTATAATAAGACTGCTTCTTCTATATCCTTTTTCTCTTTATCATCCATATCGACATAATAATGTTGTATGTTACTCAAAATACAATCCTTTGTAATTTGATCAATTAATTCAACAACAAAAAGAGGACCAATAACCTTAACACTTTTTCCAGATTCAAGAGTTTTATCTAGATCTGATTTCTTCTTCTTACTGGGGGTGGGAGCAGACTCCTTGACCGATTTAATTTTCTCAGTAGCCTTTTTCTCCTTCAAAATTTTCTTCTGAGCTTCCGGAGGAGTGACTTTGGTTTTCTGTAGCTTCCCTTCCTCATGCTTCTTCCTCTGAATTCTCATGTAGATCTTAGGAATTTTTGGGGGTTCATCCTCAGTCTTAGAACCAAATTCAATAGGGGAAATGAAGGTTTTTGATTTCTTCCTCTTCATTACACCTTTGCCAGTTCTTGCTTCCGGAGAAGCCTGTACAACTACCAGAGGAGATGTCTCTGCTAAACTAATGATTTGTTTGATCTCAGAGGACATCTTCTAGACATCTTGTCCAACCTTATTTATTTTTCCTTCCCTTTTCTTCTTGCTAAAACCTATTTTCACTTCATATTCCTTCTACTTTGTTGTTGCAAAAATTTTCTCCTTCTCATCAACTGGGGCATCTATAAGCATCTTGGCATAAAGGTCAAAGATTTGTGCATCAACCTCATAGCCCATTTCAGTAACCCAGATTGTTTTAGGTTACACTACCTCCATTAAGGTTTCATCCTTCTTGACCATGAAGCATACATCGGTAGAATATTTGTCAACTATATGCTTAGGTATCCTTTCCCTCTTCTTCATTGCTTTCTGAAATAACCCCATGTAATGGAGTCTCTGTCCGGTCCCAAATTCCTCAAGACATCCTTAATTTGTTTTCCTATCGGTATATCAAAGGCCCATTGCCTCTTACCGGATCCTAGTATCTCATTTAGAAAGAAAAGAATTAAACAAACAATGAGATTCCCATACCAGAATGTGCCTTTCTTTTCTCCCTTAATCTTTCCCAAATTCAAAATCAATTCATTGCACATCCACTAACATAGATCATATTTCACATTTTCTTTGACCATCTTGTGTGCATAGAAGATACAGGAACTAGAAATAGAGTTTGACCAGTTGGATTGAGTTACCTTGTATCCAATTACCATGCTTGCAAATTGAACATCTTTGTCTCTGATGGTGTTAATCTGCATCGATTGGTTGTCAAAGGTGGCACCAGTTAGCTTGTTCACTTCATTGTTCAAAATCTTCCTCTTGCCCAGTGTCTATCCTACCTAGGGTAAACCAGTGATAACATGAATTGCCTCCTTGGTGATCTTGTAGGTCTGGTCAAGCCACATGAATTTTCTATTGACTCGACTCAGTACGTACCAAATCATCTCATCCTCAAACTCGGGCATCTCCAGAATATCGATGAAACCTCGATCCTTCAGAATTTGAAATTCTAGTTTGATAAATCCATCCTTGTTCAACAAAGTGGACAAGTACATTGATTTAATCTCCGAAGATCCTAGATCCTCTAGAGTACAGTGAATATATGCTCTCACATCTTCCACATAGAGAACTTCGTCAAGAACCCTATAAAATGTGCCAATTGAGTCATCGACCTTTGCAATTTGAGGGCATTGCTTGAATTCCAAATGTGGACGATCCTTAATGTCCACCACAATAGGGGTAGCCACATCTGCCAGAGTAGGAGAAGATCTAGAAGCCATCACGATTTCAGAAAAGTAGCGTAAAAATAGAGAAAATACCTCTCAACCTAAGTCAGTGAAAACCTTTGAAAATCCGCTTAGAAAATACTAAAAATCGCTAGAAAATGCTCTTGATCGCCTCGATCGCCTTAAACTTTCTCTGCTTCTCTCTGAGTGTTGTGTGATCAGAAATGAAGCAAAATTTCCCTTTTAATACGTGAAACCCTAATTTCTTATTGACATTAATGCATGCCAACATATTATACCAGATTCAAAATCCATTATCTCAGTGTCGGTTTATCCTTCAAATTGACTTCACCAAGATCCGAAACAAGCTTTCAAACCACTATTGGGGGTAATGTAGAATATGTCATTAATTTTACTCCCCTAAGGCTAATGCCTTAGTTACCAGATGAGTTTCTTGCCGATGTAGGAACATTCTGCTCTGTCAGTTGAGTAATCGGGGAATTTGTTTTTGCTGATTGATCATCAGACTTCCTAACCCACTGTTTAAGCATGAGATTGTTGAATTTCATCAACCTTTTTCTTTCCCTTCTCATTTGATGTGTCATTCCCTTCTAGTGTATTCTTGCTTCTGTAATATTTAGCAATGTGTCCTATTTTGTTACATGCATAGCAAGTAACATTGTTCTTCTGAATTGCCTTGTTGATTCCTTGATCATTCTTTGACCTACATTGATTAGCCATATGTCCAAACTTTCCACATGCATGACATCTCACATTCATTCTACAATCTTTTGTCCTATGACCATACTTTTTACAATTTGAACACTGACAGGGAACTGCATTATTATTCTGATTTTCTCTATTCATGCATTGACTTGCTCTATGACCAAACTTATTACAAATAAACCATCTGCCATTAAATTTATGTGCATTGGGTTGCCTTACCGATGATCTCTGATTCCAGTTATCTGGTGGATTCTCATGATTTGCAGTATCAGAGCTTTCTCCATGCTCAAATCCAAGACCTCTAGTGTCTCCAGTGTCTCTTTGATCCTTCAATAATTTATCAAGCTTTGCAGAATTGACCCTGAACTTTTCTTTGTATTCATTTGTAGCATCTAGATCACTTCTTAGGAATATCACTATTCTTTCCAACTCTTGCTCATTGTTCTGTGATTTCACCAATTCAGTTCTCAACACATCATTCTCATGCGCCAAACTAATGCATTCCTTAGATTTGTCTTTTAGAGATATAGAAAGATTTTCTTCATTCTTCTTCTGGTCTTCAATCTCCTTGGACATCCTCATGGTCATGGCTTGCATTTCATTCTTCATGACATTATTCTCCTGACTCAGCTTCTAACATAGTTCCCTAAGGGCATTCTTCTCCTCATCATCCATATTTTGTAAGAATTCATTCCTTTTAGCTTGAGAAGATGATAACCTCTCCTGCAGGGTAAGGATGAATTCCTTTGCAGAATTCAACTCATCTTGCAGCTTCAAGTTCTTCAACCTTTCAGCATCATAGTCTTCAAGTGCTACTTCAAGTTCCTTCTGAAGACTCATCTCCATGGATTCCGGATACATGATCTTCCTCAAGTTGTTAGACTTATTTTGAGGCACCATGCTCTAATACCAATTGTTGGAATCCAAGAACACTGAGAGGGGGGGGTGAATCAATGTTATGCTGGCTATAATATTTTTAGCCTTATTAACAAATCCATTTATTAACCAACATGCATAAAAGAAAGTAACAACAAGTAATATTAATGCAACCATATGAATAAACACCATAACACACATATTTATACGTGGAAAACCTCAAAGAGGAAAAACCACAGTGGGATTGGAGACCCACAATATCTATCCACTGGCCAACTGAATAAATATTACAAGAGGGGCCCGCACATCCACATGCAGGAAGGAACACTGCCTAGAGCACACTACTCATCACAAAAGGAGCCTCACTGACTACATATCCAAAGTACTGGATTACAAACAAATACTAAACTCAGAATGTGCATCTGCTATGTTGGATGACTTCCAGTTTAAGCACTGTCTGTACCGGTTTATACTGTATCCTCCCTTGTTGGTAACTTAGATCACTTTCAAACCTCGAGACAAATAATCAAGACCAATTATAGATCTTTACATTCGCATTCTATCGATCAAGATCTTGCTCGCATAACATCACATAACCCATCACATCTCTTATTTGTCATCTCTATAAAATGACCTAACCCAGACTGATTTATATACCCATTTACATGAATAACACAAATGCCTTATGTCGGCTTACAATAATATTTCAAAAGATAAGACACATGTCGGCCCAAACAAAATATAAACATGAAATAATATGACCGTTGCCGCTTCCATTCTTGCCAGATCAATCTCCTATGTCGGCCTTAGAATACCAGTTCCAAGTTTGTCGGTTACATGCCTGTCGGTTACATGCCTGTCGGTTCCCTGAATCTCGGTGAAGTGAATGTCGGTTACCTTGATTGCCAGATCTCTCATGAAGTGTGTTGCCATCAATGACAACACCTATAACCCAGATGAGTGTCAATTTCCAACAATATTCCTCTTTCTAAAAACTTTTCCCTTCTATTAAAAAAAATGGAAAATAATCCCCTTTTGGTTTGTTGAAGCTCTGACTTTCTGCACATACTTTTCTCTGCTCAAAAATGGCAAAAACCCTCTTTTAGTGAAAATGTCTTGTCACTGTTAGCTTGTAATTTTTTCACTTAGAGAAAAATACACCTTGAGTGAATGATTTGGATGATCCCCACAGATTGGAAAATATTTAGTAGGTAAAAATAGTCCCCTTTTGCATATGTGAAAATGTTGCCTTCTATAAAATGAGAAGCATTCTATCAATAATTCTGAAATAACATATTTCACCCTTGAGTGACCAAATCAATTTCACACAGTCATTTTTCGTATTTCAACTATTGCTCTCTATCAAACATTTTTCACTCAGGTGAAAAAGTATTTACAAGTGTGCATACTTTCTTTACCTAAACTCATTCCCTTAGGTAAAACACCTACTTTTACTAGGGCAATTTTTTTTGCATCCTTCTTTTGGTGAAAGACATTGACATTACTATTCTGATTTTTACTTGTGACTCCTTTTGGCCATTCTGTGAAAAATTTCATGAATATACTAGATTCAACACTGCCATACCGACATTGAGAAGGTGACTGACAAAGGTTGTAGGAACTGGTAAAGCTCACGCCATTCATTATGCCCTAGTTTCTAAAATTTGTATCAGACTGTCTACATCCACTAGATAACCAAGATCAACACCATACTTCTTGATGAGTAGGGCTCAATCACACATGAATAGATTCGATTAATGAAATCACCAGCTACCTCCTGATGCAAAAATATTCACCATAGTAAGAACATCACCACATTTTTCTTTCACTTATACGTCCCTCATGATGGACACACTTTTCTATTATGCCTCTCTCTACAACACATTTTACTACTTCCTTTTGCACCAATTTCAACATCAATGACCTGAGTTTGTCATGGTAGTTGCAACTTTGATGCTTTTCATGGACAGACTTTGATCCAAAACTTTCACCTACGATTATTAGACGTAAAGAACACACTGACAAATTTAATGAGACACTTTGTCAACAAACCCCTCCTCTTGCATAGTGCCATCACTTTGAGAAAATTCTCCCCATGTCCTTACGTCTTAGTGGTTTCGAATGCTACTCAAAGCCCAAAGGTGTCTTCATAGCTTGGCCTTCACAATAGTATCCATAAGGTACCTCTCAACAACTATGCAAGAAATAAAGAGTGCAATTATCACACCAAGAATCTTTGTACTTTTAATAGATATTAACAGCTAAGACTGTGTCACATAATGTATAAGGCACACCCCAACATTCTCATGATGCACAACTCTTGATTTCATAATTACTGTAACACTCTGATACAAGTTTGCACGAAGCACAGAGAGATCTTCGACTCACCAATCCCCCAAATCCCTTGAATGGCCATTACTATGAAGTTGACCTAAACTGTTCTAGTGCAACCATAAAAATTTTGATGCTATTTGCTCCTTATAGACCTTTGAAGACATTTCATTGATACATATGCTCACAAATTTCAACTCTTCATCCAGAGGAAGCAAATTCTTGTAATTTTGTAAAAGTTCAAGGACTTTTCAAGGTGATGGCTGGCGATTTCCTCTATATATGATTCAACTCGAGAAACTAGACTCTCCCTGGAATTTTCTACTGTCAGTTCTGTTAGTGAATAGATTTGTCCTTCAACAAATACATACACATACTAACTCCAAATGCCCGGGATAAAGGACAAAGAGCACCAATAGTTGGATAGATTATCATTGAATTGATAATCTTCCTCTGAATTGAGAGGTATAACTCCCTCTTTACAAGATTTACAATGAATTTATTATACAGTTGATATGCTAACACTTTTAACCAGAAAGCATCGAAAGGCTTCAACATTTATCCATCAACACAAATAAATGCCTTCAAAACTGCACACATAAGAAATTTCTAAAAAGAATATTCAAAGGAGAGTTCACAGACTCTGATTCATAACATTCTTGCTGTATAAATTCAAAGCAAAATAAGGAATCAACAATGACTAATGGCTCGATCGATACTCTCTCATGCTTCACAGAGCAAGGGGGATCAAGCAAATCAATACAATGTGAGTCGTCCAACAACCAATAATAAACATGAATTGAAAAGGATTACATAGGTAATCGATCATCAAATTATATTGTGTTCATAATCAACTTAAGAAAGATTGCAAATCTAAGAACACACAGATTCAAAGATAACTTAACATTTCATTAATAACTAGTCATTCTATCATCCAAACAATTCATATGATAACCAAAATATTATCTGCTGCTCCCAAAATCACAGTTTTCGGAACCCCTTTCTTTTCTTTTTTCCCCATATATATAGTCTCTCTCTTTCTTTAAAGAGACTTTCAGTTTATCAATAACTAATTCTTGAAAAGATAATTAATCAATGTTTTCTTTTATCTTTTATCCTCTTCCTGATAACTTTTTTTTTTTGTTTTAAATCTTCAAGTCTTTTATTCCAAAATTTTTATAGACCCGTACTCAGAGATAAATAACTTTTGACTGAGAATATATTTTTCTGATCGCTCTGGTGAGGATTTAGAAATCTACGTTTCCCAAATCATATTAAAATTTCAGCGCGATCCAATAGTTCAATTGAAAGTTATGCCTCCCGCACTGAGCATCATTTTTTCCATCTCAGAAAATCTGTGGTTCCAAATTACTTTGAAAATTACAAACATTAGCCATGCCAATGTTATTGGATTTTTTAACTTTTTTTTGAAATCTGGAACTCACACACTTTGAACCTACATCTGATGAATCTTTGAATTCTG
Source organism: Cryptomeria japonica (assembly GCF_030272615.1). Lineage (NCBI taxonomy): Eukaryota > Viridiplantae > Streptophyta > Pinopsida > Cupressales > Cupressaceae > Cryptomeria > Cryptomeria japonica. Next base: position 818,013,880 of record NC_081407.1, on the reverse strand, counting down.
AATTTGAACTTTTGACGAACCTTGAACCTTGAACCTGCGCGCTTGAACCTGCGGGCTTGAACCTGTGTACTTGAACCAAAGAAGGTTCAAAGTTCAAGTTCAAAGACCAAAAATTACAATGAACGCGAAATTTGAACTTTGAAGTTTTTGAACCGCTTGAACCTTGAACCTGCGGAGTTCAATCAGAAGATTCAAAAACACAAACTGCACTCATATTATATTTATTTTATCACTTTGTTTTCATATTTGGCTGCACATTTAACCTTGAACCTTTTGAACCTAATAAGGTTCAAGGTTCAAGTTCAATGACAATTGTTCCTTTGGGATGCCATAGAAAAACCTACATAACTTTTTGCTGAGGGCTTCATTTTTTATAAAATTTTAACTGTAGAATAAATAAGCTGAGCAGAGCATAACCCAAAAATCATTTTTGCATAAGAGACAAAAGACTTGAGATTTAATTGTTTGGGTATATGGGTAAGCTAAAAATAAAACAATTAAAATCTCTCAGCTGACATGGAGTTTGGCCACAAAAACTTCAGCATTAAAATATTAACAATATCTGATTTTTAGCTGATTATGAGACTTTAGGCATGAGCAAAAATATAGGGTAACAAGTTCAAGGTATCCAACAACACAAAAGAGTAGCCACATTTGTTATTAAGTTCAAAATCGATACCATAGAAAAGACTTTGCAATGAGTTAAAATATTCCAGCTCCACCTAAGCTCGAATGCTGCACAACCATCTTCTAGAAGCATGGGTTGATGGTTAGGATTGTAAAGCTCTGATGCCAATAGATAATAAGATGAGAGGGGGGGGCGAATCATACAAACTTAATCTTCAATATATTCAACAGATTCAACCTCGGTAGCTTATACTTCAGAATATATAACCAAAACTGTAAAACATTCAAACTCATGAACAGATAATCATCACAACACATACAACACTAGATTTAACGTGGAAACCCAAATAGGGAAAAACCATTGTGGGATTTTAGACCCACTAAGAAATATACCCTTCTAGAGTATGCTCGGTTAAAAGCTAATTCTGTTAAAGATTACAAGCACATTGCTATATGTGACCCGGTTAAGGGATTTCCCTCAGACTTGTTAGAGTCTTCTACTTTGTTAGAAGTGACCTTGTCAAAGGATTTCAAACACTCATTTAGAATGTTACCTTGCTAGAGGATTTACAAATAAGACTGTTAAGTCCACTCGGTTAAGAGATTTCGTGTCACTTACAAAATAAATAACAATAATAAAATATATCTGCAACTTCACATCTGAAATGCTAAAGCAAATTCTATTTGCTCAAAACAATCTTGTCATAAGACTTATCTTGTCCCTTGTTGGGCTTGCTGGGCTTCTCAATCTGTTCTTTAATCAGATCTTCAAGCTTCTATGCTCAGTAACCATTACTGTAGCATCATTGTGCATACATTTGCCTGCATGCATTGTTCATCAACAATTCCTTATTTATGAACAATTTCTAACTGCTTAATCTTCTTAATCACATTTCCCATGATCAATCTTAGCCATCAGATCATCAAACTTGACTAGGTTCAATGTATCCTTCGATCTGAAAAAATGTTTTACCTCACCTTGGAACTTGCATTCCTTCCTTGGAACTTGTGCTAGGTTATTGCGGTTCAATCTGTGCTATATATCTTCCTCTTGATTTTCCATTGTCGTAGATCCTCAACAAACTTCTTGCGCGACATACCAATCATTTATTCATCTCCAGCTCATCAACATCCTTCATTAAATAATGCTTTTATTTATCTGAAGTGATCTATTATTACTCGGTTGTTACTCGGTAAATACTGAACTTCACTTGGTAGACATTCTGCCTTCTTTAATCAATATCGATAACCTTAGGGTTTACCGACTAGATTCTTTGCTTGATGACATAGTACACTATTAAACTTATAATCAACAACATAAGTAGGATTTCAAAACAACATGATCTCATCATTTTCTAACTCGGTAATAGTTTCCCATTGAATAACTTATTGTTCCCCTTCATTATCACATTCTTTCTATGTCACTTATCGACCTCTTAATACTCATCAAAACATACTTCTCAAGATATGGCAACATCATACTGAATCAGAAAATCAATTTCTTGACATCAATGACAAAATAATATTATTAAGACAGTAATCATCCTTCTTCAGTTATATCAATAATCTCCAACAACCTTCTTAGTATCCTTATTGAAATGCCAACAATCTCCCCCTTTGGCATTGATGGCAAAACCAGCTTGATTTATTCCAACTGATTCGGATTTAGATCGTTGTTTAGACCTTCTCCTGAAGTCTTCCCCCCTATCATTAGTCTTCTGTTGTCTACTCCATTTAGTCTATCTTCCTCCATTTAGTCTTCTCCCCCTTTGACAACAATGCCAAAAAGAAAAAGGACTAATTCATGATTTCTTCCTTTGTGAAGTAATTTCCTTGCTGTGTTACGCATGTATCATCTCAATCTCGGTCAGAGAAACTTGTCTCTATTCACTATTTCCTGCACACCTTTAGAAAACCTCCTAAACTGCGTAAATCAGCATCAATCCACAAATAATATTCTATAGAGTCATCGAATTGATGCTTTCACCGAACTCCGTCAGTGAGTAGAAGATAGGGGTAGGACCCTCAACTTGCTTCTGAGATACTCAAAAGTGTCCCTTGGCAATGACTTTGTGAAGATGTCTACTATTTGCTCCTTTGAACTGATATATTCTAGCACAACTTTCTTCTCTTGAACTTCTTCTCTGAGATAATGATACTTTATAGAGATATGCTTTGTCTTAGAGTGCATTACCGGATTCTTTGAAATGTTAATGGCACTAGTATTATCACAGAATATAGTTACTGGCTTGATAACTTTCTCATTTATACCTTCCAACAGTTGCTTGATCCATGCTATATTGGTACAATTCAATGTTGCAATGACATATTCAACTTCAGCTGTTGACTGTGAAATGCATCCTTGTTTCTTGCTAAGCCAACTTACTAGTCTATCTCCCAAAAAGAAAGCTCCACCACTTGTGCTTTTTTTGTCATCAATGTTTCTTGCCCAATCAACATCAGTATATACTTTTAAATCAAAATCATTCCTCTTTTCATATACTAAGCCATAATCTTCAGTGCCTCTCAAGTATTTGAAAATTCTCTTGATTGCCATCATATGAGTTTCTTTGGGATCTGCAGAAAATCTTGCAACTATTCCTACTGCATGTGCTATATCTGGCTTGTTGTGAACAACATATTGCAACTTTCCAATCATGGATTGGTAAAGTATCTCATCAACAGATGCAAATTCATCATTCTTTGATAGTTTACAGTTAGTGGTCATAGGAGTACTTACAGGTTTAGAATCCTCCATTCCAAATTTCTTCAAGATTTCCTTTATGTACTTGGATTGAGTAATGAAAATCTCATCTTTCATTTGCAGTATTTGTAAACCTATAAAATACTTTATTTCACCGATTAATGACATCTCAAATTCTTTGCACATTTCATTTCCAAAGTTCTTGCATAGAGAATCATTTCCACAAAAAATAATATCATCAACAAATATGGCTGAGATCGGTATTCCATTATCCTCATCATTTTTCATGTACATATTGTTGTTTTCACTTGTCCTTATAAAACCATTCTTGATTAAATAAGAGTGCAGTCTCTCATACCATGCTCTAGGTGCTTGTTTCAGACCATATAAAGCTTTGTTCAATTTACATACATGATCTTTATTCTTGTCTTTAACAAATCCTCCAGGTTGTTCAATATAAACTTCTTCTTCTAGTATACCATTCAAAAATGCAGATTTAACATCCATTTGATATACCTTGAAATTTTTGAAAGCGACATATGCCAACAATGTTCTTACTCCCTCAAGTCTAACCACAGGTGCAAAAGTCTCACCATAATCTATTCCTTCTTCTTGAGCATAACCTTTGCAAACTAGTCTTGCTTTGTTCTGAATTACCTCACCTTTTTCATTTAGCTTGTTTCTAAAAATCCACTTTGTATCGATTACATTTTTGTCCTTCGGTCTTAGGACCAATGTCCATGTTTCATTCTTCTTGATTTGATCAATATCTTTTGTCATAGCATTTACCCAATCTTCATTGTTAAATGCCTCTTTTACTATTCTCAGTTCAAATTCAGATATTAGACATGTGTTCTGTATCAGTTTGTTCCTTGTCATCACTGGATCATCCTTATCTCCTATAATTTGACTTGATGCATGATTTCTTCTGACATATTTGGCTAATATAGTCTCGATAGGCTTTGTATGATCTTCTTCATCACTCGGTAACTGGATATTATCTCCATTTTCTTCAACAACTTTCTCAGTAGGACTTCTCGGTTGAACATAAACAAATTCTTCATAATTTTCTGGTTCTTTGGAATTTCCTTCATCATTTCTTTCTGCAAATTCATCAATTTTCACATTTGCACTTTCCACTATTTTGTTAAATGATTTGATCAGACATTTAAATGCTTGACTTCTAGAAGAATAACTAAGAAATGTTCCTTCCTCGCTTTTCTGATCAAACTTTCCATTTCTGTCATATTTTTGAACATAGCATCTACTTCCAAAGATTTTAAAATAACTTACATTAGGTTTCTTGTCATACCAGAATTCATATGGTGTCTTCATAGTTCCTTTCTTTAGTTGTACTCGGTTCAGGGTGTAAACTGCAGTGTTGATTGCTTCTCTCCAAAATGTTTGAGGTACCCTCTTTTCTATCATCAAGGTTCTGGCACAATCTACAATAGATCTATTTCTTCTTTCAGCTATCCCATTTTGCTATGGAGTTCTCGGTGCATATACTTGACTTTTTATACCATGATCATTGCAAAATAAGTTAAATTCATCAGAAGTGAATTCTCCTCCTCTATCAGATCTAAGACATTTCAGCTGTCTTCTTGTTTCATTTTCAACTCTTGCCTTGTACCATTTAAATATTTGAAAAGCTTCTGTTGTTTCTTTTAAAAACATAACTGACATCATCCTTGAGTAATCATCCACAAATAATATGAAATAATTGTCACCATAATAACTTTGAACTTTCATGGGACCACAAAGATCAGTGTGTACAAGATCTAAAATTCCTTTAGAAGTGTAGGACTTACTTGTAAAGCTTGATCTTGTCATCTTACCCATCTGGCATCTTGGGCACATAACATTCTCTAGTTTTTCTAGGCTCGGTAGACCTCTTACTCGGTGCTTCTTACTTATTTTGATCAGATTATCAAAATTTACATGACAAAACCTTTTATGCCATAGCTAGGTATCTTCTATTTTAGCATATAGACAATCGTTCCGAGTTGAGTTAAGATGAAATGTATTTCCTTTTGTTTGAGTCCTGGTAGCAGCTAGCTTTCCATTTTTGTTATGAACTTTGATACATTCCTTCTGGAATTCTATTTGGTATCCTGTATTGTTTAGCTTTGCTATACTCAACAAATTATATTTCAAGCCTTCAACCCAGTATACATCATCACATTTAGCATTGTCAAGAAGTGTTATAGATCCTTTACCTTTCACTGAACATGGTGCATCATTTCCAAATCTTACATAACCTCCATCATAGTCTTCTAATTTAACAAACTTGTGTTTATCACCTATCATGTGATGAGAGCATCCACTATCTATGATCCAAGACTCATATTTATTTATGTGAGATATTAGGGATTTTTCTTCATACCTTTCTTAATTTGATCCATCTTTAATAGCCACATAAACAACTTCCTCTGTTTCAGTTTCATCAGATTTATCCTCGTTGGATTCCTCATCAGCTACTAGGCATGTCTTTCTATCTCTCCTTCTGAAGTCTTGGTGTCCTCTATAGTGATTGTCTTTCTGTCTGTCTTCTCGGTATTCTCTCTTTTCACTAGATTCTTTGTCAGGACAGTTAGAAGCCATATGTCCTATTTTATCACAATTGAAGCATTTCAAAGGTAGCTTTCCTTTATACTTACCTTTGCCTCTCGGTAACCTTCGGGCCAATAATGCTTCAAACTCTTCTTGCTTTTTTATTTCCTCATACAGTTTGTGTACTTCTTCCATGTTTTTACGAAATCTTTCACTTGCTCCACTATGATTTCCTTCAGAATACTTATTCATTCTATCATTATAATAATTAGATTCACCAAGATGAAAAGAACTGAATGCAGATTCAACTTTATTTACCGAAGACCCACTGTTATCAAATTACTTAACTCAAATGCATGTAGCTTACCAATAGTGGCATCCAAAGAGACTGGCATGTTTGGTACAGACCTTAATTCATTGATTGTAGAGACTCGAATGGCATAAGCAGGTACAAGGGTTCTCAATAACTTACTTGTTACATCCTTTTCTTCAATAGTTCCTCCTGCTCCTTTAATTTGATTGACAATTTCCTTTAACCTTGTACTGTATTGTGTTATGTTCTCACCTTCATTCATTCTCATGGATTCAAGTTGTCCTCTTAGACTATCTACTTTTGCTCTTTGAACATTTTCATCACCACCATACACAGATATGAGCTTGGTCCACATCGCCTTTGCATCATTACAACCTTCTAGATCATTAAACTCTGAGTCAGTTAATGTTGTTGTTATTTCAATCATAGCTTGAATATGTTATTGCTTTGCCTTTATCTCTTCCATTGTCATCAGGTTGGTGCTAGGTTCTATGTAATCATTCTCCAGATAATATGTTGCATATTCTCCAATTCCTGATAAGTGCAACTTCATCCTTTTCTGCCATGTGGAGAAACTTGACTTGTTCAGCTTTGGTGCATCTCTTTTATACATCTTCAGATCTTTGCCTCAAGTACCTTTAAACTATTCTTCCAGAGTCCAAATCTCTAATACCAATTGTAAAGCTCTGATGCCAATAGATAATAAGATGAGAGGGGGGGGGGGGGGGTGAATCATACAAACTTAATCTTCAATATATTCAACAGATTCAACCTCGGTAGCTTATACTTCAGAATATATAACCAAAACTGTAAAACATTCAAACTCATGAACAGATAATCATCACAACACATATAACACCAGATTTAACGTGGAAACCCAAATAGGGAAAAACCATTGTGGGATTTCGGACCCACTAAGAAATATACCCTTCTAGAGTATGCTCGGTTAAAAGCTAATCCTGTTAAAGATTACAAACACATTGCTAGATGTGACCCGGTTAAGGGATTTCCCTCAGACTTGTTAGAGTCTTGCACTTTGTTAGAAGTGACCTTGTCAAAGGATTTCAAACACTCATTTAGAATGTTACCTTGCTAGAGGGTTTACAAATAAGACTGTTAAGTCCACTCGATTAAGAGATTTCCTGTCACTTACAAAATAAATAACAGTAATAAAATATATCTGCAACTTCACATCTGAAATGCTAAAGCAAATTCTATTTGCTCAAAACAATCTTGTCATAAGACTTATCTTGTCCCTTGTTGGGCTTCTCAATCTATTCTTCAATCAGATCTTCAAGCTTCTATGCTCGGTAACCATTATTGTAGCATCATTGTGCATACATTTCCCTGCATGCATTGTTCATCAACAATTCCTTATTTATGAACAATTTCTAACTACTTAATCTTCTTGATCACATTTCCCATGATCAATCTTAGCCATCAGATCATCAAACTTGACTAGGTTCAATCTATCCTTCGATCTGAAAAAACATTTTACCTTGCCTTGGAACTTACATTCCTTCCTTGGAACTTGTGCTAGGTTATTGCAGTTCAATCTGTGTTGTAGATCTTCCTCTTGATTTTCCATTGTCTTAGATCCTAAACAAAATTCTTGCGTGACATACCAATCATTTATTCATCTCCAGCTCATCAACATCCTTCATTAAATAATGCTTTTACTTATCCAAAGCGATCTATTATTACTCGGTTGTTACTCGGTAAATACTAAACTTCACTCGGTAGACATTCTGCCTTCTTTAACCGATATCAATAACCTTAGGGTTTACCGACTAGATTCTTTGCTCGGTGACATAATACAATATTAAACTTATAATCAACAACATATGTAGGATATCAAAACAATCAAAACAACATGATCTCATCATTGTCTAACTCGGTAATAGTTGCCCATTGAATAAATTATTGTTCCCCTTCATTATCACATTCTTTCTGTGTCACTTACCGACCTCTTAATACTCACCAAAACATACTTCTCAAGCTATGGCAACATCATACTGAATCATAAAATCAATTTCTTGACATCAATGACAAAATAATATTATTAAGACAGTAATCATCCTTCTTTAGTTATACCAATAATCTCCAACAACCTTCTCAATATCCTTATCGAAATGCCAACAATCTCCTTTCTATTGTAATGCCAACAAGGATCACAGAAAGAAGGCCATCATTATCGTGAACCCTAATCTCCCTATTCTGGGCACCCATTCTACCCTATTTTTCTTATGTCTCCCACGCCTTTTATCATCTTATGTTTATTTTTGTCATATGTAGCCCCGCGTTGCTATTTAATTGTCTACCCATGAGGTGCAGGATGGCAGGAGCATTACCTCCCCTTGAGATCTTTCATATCCCACAACTCCTTTTAGTTGTCTCCTTTTACATCGTGGGGTGGTGGGGCAGGCTCTTCCCCCACCCTTCCCCACTAACCCACACCTAGTTTGAGTCATCCTGGAATTCCCCATGGAATGGTAGGGGCTTGACAACCCTCCCTGCCAACCCGCACCCCTATGTACCCTATGTTTGGAGTCATGCGGGGAAGAAATCCCATGAGGCTTTATATTCATTTCTTACTCAACTCCTTTTACTTGCTTTCACAGGATGAATGAATGGGGAGATTTTCTCTGCATACCCTTCTTCGGTGGTATAAAGGAAACATATTAATCCTCAAAGTTGCCTCCTTTGAAAATCTAGAAAGTGTTGCTCTCGAAACCTTGAAACACCAATCTTTGCTTCAATACACCACACCGAAAGATGAATCCTTGTTCACACATACACCACTCTTTGATAATGCAAACACAAACTCGAGACATAAATTACATGACAAAATCATGTATTTATACAAATCATCAACCTTGACAACAAGGTTAACTAAATCCTCAACTCATAATTACAAAATTACATAACACGATACACAGATAGACCATCAGACCAATATAATGATATAAATGATATAAAATAGACCCAAATAAAATTCCAAATACTCATCACCATCGGTAATCACGCTAAGATCAACCGCAACACGCTACACCACCAGAAAAACTGCATAACATGAAGAACATCACCAGATTAGAAAAATAACCAAAAACTCGCACAATGATCAATGTAGATCATCAAGACAAATAGGACACAATTAGGAAACACTATCAAGTACATCAGAATCAACAATAATAATTGCACCAACACCACTTATCAAATCTTCATCGATCAACATCTAAAACTCAAGAATACTCAAATAGCTACAACTGTCATGAAGAATGATAACTTGTGGAGCACCAAATCACAAACCATTTGAAATGAAGATACACAAGACCATCCCAAATAATCTCCCAAAATATCAGCTCAAGATTTTATTACACCAAAATATACCGAACTCTACAAAGCATTTATTAGCAAAACAAACTGCAAAACCGAATCATATGATATGATCAATTAAGCTTTCTGGATCACCAAAACTAATATAGAAATATATAATGATACTATAAATACTCCATACACCAAACCATGATCCCATTAAACTAATCTGCAAACACCGGAGCAGGAATATGTTGACATCAATGACAACAACATATCCTAGCAGCAACAATGTCCAACAATCTCCCCCTTTGGCATTGATGGCAACATATTAATGTGAAAAACAATCAATGCAAAGAAAGAAAACATCTCCAACAGGCTCCCCCTAAGATCAAGAAAATAAAATAGTTTTTCACATGCTTCTCTCCCCCTTTGATAGCAATGCCAAATATTCTGAAAAATAGAAGACCAAACTCTCCCCCTTCGATAATAAAATCATGATTCTCTCCACCATAAACACACAACACACTACTCCACCAGAGGAGAAGGACCAACTCATCAATCTAGATAAAGAGATAAGACTATGAAGTCCACTGAATTGATGCAACTCAATGCATCTAATTCTCATCAAGAGGGGTAGATACCCCTAACTTGTCTCTCAAATAGACAAATGTATTTGTAGGTAAAGGATTTGTGAAAATATCATCAATCTGTTCTTTTGTAGACACATACTCCAACTTAACTTCCTCTTCACTAACTTTTTCTCTCAAAATGACATTTGATTGATACATGTTTAGTCTTTGAATGTTGCACCAGATTCTTTGACATATTAATAGCACTGGAATTATCATAATATATGACAGTAGGCTTATCATAGATAACTTTGATATCCTTCAACATTTGCTTCATCCAAATTACCTGAGTGCAGTTACTAGCAACAACAATGTACTCAACTTCAGTAGTAGATAAGGATATTGAATCTTGTTTCTTACTTGCCCAATAAACCAATTTCATACCCAAAAATAATGCACCACCGAAGGTACTCTTCTGGTCATCAACATCACCATCCCAATCAGCATCAGTGTAAGCACATAACATGAAATCATCATTCCTCAGATACCACAAACTATAATCCATAGTTCCCTTCAAGTATCTAAATATCCTCTTTACAACAATGACATGACTCTCTTTCGGATCAACTTGATATCTAGTAGCTATGCACACAACATGCATAATGTTAGGCCTAGTCTGAGTAAGATATAGTAGTCCACCAACCATAGATCTATATAAAGATTGATTAGCTTTCAGAGATTCATCATTTGTAGACAATTTGCAACCAGACACCATAGGAGTTCCAACCGGTTTGGAGTCATCTAACCCAAACTTCTTCAACAATTCCTTCACATATTTAGTTTGAGATATAATAATACCTTTTCCAGTGTGTGAAATTTGCAAACCTAAGAAAAATTTCATCTCTCCTATCATAGACATCTCAAATTCTTTCTGCATATCACTAACAAACTTCATACTCAAGTCATCATTTCCTCCAAAGATAATATCATCAACAAAGACTTCAACAATCAAGATGTTATCATTTTCAATTTTAAAATACAGATTACTATCAGCAACACCTTTATTAAATCCCAATTTCAGTAAATATTTATCCAATCTACCATACCAAGCTCTAGAGGCTTGTTTCAATCAATAAAGAGATTTCTTCAATTTATATACCATGTCACCATCATCTGATAATGAAAATCCATCATGTTTCTCAATGTAGACTTCTTCCTCAAGATCATCATTCAGAAAAGTTGACTTGACATCCATTTGATATATCTTGAAATCTTTATAGGAAGCATATGCAAGCAGTAGTCTAATAGCTTCAAATCTAACTACCAGAGCAAAAGTCTCCTCATAATCAATCCCTTTTTTCTGTGAATATCCTTTGCATACCAATATTTCTTTGTTTTTGACAACTTCATCGACTTCATTCAATTTGTTCCTATATACCCATTTAGTACCAATAACATTCTTATCCTTAGGTCTAGGTACAAGTTCCCATGTGTTATTCTTTTCAATCTAATTCAATTCTTCTTCCATAGCCCTTATCCAATTATCATCCTTGCAAGCTTCAACAACATCTTTAGGTTCAATTTTGGAAATCAAACATACCTCTTTAACAACTAGCCTTCTTCTAGTCATCACACCTTTATTCTTATCACCAATAATTTGATTTTCAGAATGATTCAATCTTACATACCTCGGAGTCTTCTGATTATTCTGACTTTCAAGTTCCTGCACCACTCCACCGACAACAACAATATCTGGATTAACTGTCTCTACCAGATCATTCTACTTCAATCCCTAAGTTTGAATAGGTGTTAGAACAACATGTTGACCATCATCATATCCACATGCTTTGATCTCCTTTCCAATGTTCTCATCAACCTTCACATTTGCACTTTCCACTATCTTTCTCAGTCTCTTATTGTAGCACCGATAGGCTTTTCTCTTAGTTGAGTATCCTAAGAAAATTCCTTCATCACTTCTTGCATCAAACTTTCCTATATCCTCATCTCTCTTGATATAACATTTGCTACCAAAAATTCTGAAATACCTCATAGTAGGAACATGACCAAACCAAAGTTCATAAGGAGTCTTACCAGTATCACCTTTTATATGAACTCGGTTGAATGTGTAAACAACAATGCTAACAACTTCTCTCCAATAGATTTTCAAAACATCCCCTTCAATCAACATAGTCCTGGCAACATCCAAAATAGTTGTTTTCTTCCTTTCAACAACTCCATTCTGTTGTAGGGTTCTAGGAGCAGATAATTATCTTCTAATCCCATGCTTCTCATAGAATGAATCAAACTCACTGGAATAAAATTCTCCTTCTCTATTAGATCTCAAACATTTCACCTTCAGTCATGTCTCAGTCTCAATCTTTGCTTCGAATATCTTGAATTTGTCCAATGTGTAGACACTGAAAAATGTCTTTTTCAACATGCATTAATTATTCATCTTATTAATTAAGTAATTCTTTAATTAATTAATTAAGTTAATTATTCTTCTAAATTGACTCAATCATCATCTTTCTACATTATTAATTATCAAATTTCTATTCCTTAATTAATTAATCAATTAACCCTTTCTCAAATATTAATTATTTAATTAATTACGATTAATTCCCTTAATTAAATAATATTTAATTTTATTAATTTAATTTCTAATGTTTAAATAATTTCATTTAAATTATTTAAATTAATTAACTTATTCCTCCAATTCTCCAAATTCAGATTTCGAATAATTTCATCTAATTTCATTTCTCTCAAATTCACAATTCCCTAAATGTGAATTTCAATTAATTTCATCTAATTCCAAATCATCAAATTCATATTTCACGAAATTTGAATTTCATGTGCATTTCAGCATTCAAAAATCCAAATTCAAATCCAAATTGAAAATGAAAATCAAATTCAATTTCAAAATCCTACAACACATGTTGAAATCAAAACTGATTGATCAAATCAGCTGACTAATTAGTTAACTTGGTTAACTCTTCAATCACCCCTTTTCACTCCAAATCACCTCTTCTGACTGATCAATCAATCCACTTATCTCTCCAATCAATTCAGTCTTCTATTCAATCAACTCAGTCAACTAACTAATCAACTGAGTCATCTGGCCAATCAATCTAGTTGACTATTCAATCTAATGAGTAAACAAACCAATCAAGATGAGTTCACTAATCAATCAAAATCAGTTACTATCAACCAGGACTTGAGTTCAAAATCCCTCCCCATCTGTGTTGAAAATCTATATAAACAACATCATTTTTTCAAATCAATCTAGAATCACAGTCTTCAAAACAATTGTCTACTTTATGCAGGAATCCTAGTGCAATACCTGAGAGCCACCTTCATACACAATTCGGAGAAGAGCAATGGAAGTCTTGTCAAATCAATTGAGGGAGTCTTAATTAGATTATTTATTCAATTTAATTGATTTTTCATTATTCTATTGTCATTTAGGAGTAATCTTAATTAGATTAGAGTTGGTGATTCACTTTGATACTCTGATTATATTATTTATGCTTATTTCACCCCTGAAAACATTTGGTGAACCCGACGTGAAACACGCTTACTGAACTGACTTTTAAAATTTTTTTTGCAGGGTCGTACATGAAATTGAATGTGCAATTGCCTTAACAAAAAATCACAATTGCACATATTGATATGCAATTGCTATCATCTTGGTTCACAATTGCTATCATTCTAATTCACAATTGCACTAGCTGATGCACAATTGCAAGGATAGCCCAGAATTCAAATTTTATTTGTCATTTTTGATTGATTTCTATTTGCGATATTAACCCATTAAAATCTCTCAATTCTAGAAAAGTTCATTTTTAGGCATACAATGTTTCTAACTCCATGGCAAGTAAGGTAACTTTCAAGATTTCAGATGCAAGGAGGAGGAAACAACACAACAAACAACTAAAAGCCTATCAAAGGCTTATAAAAGCAGAAAGACAAATTTGAGAATTTGAAGAGGGAGAGGCTATGGCTTCATACCATCAAACCATAAATAAAATCCTCGACAAATTCAACATTTATGATGATATCTAAGTAATGGGCAACCTAATTTGGAATGACTTCACTGAAAGCGAAAAATTCGCTCTTCCATCTTTTTTATTGTTTATTTTTTTTTTCAAAGTTGCAAGTTTAACTAATGTGCAATTGACCTGACAGTAATTCACAATTGCTTATACAAAAATTCACATTTGATTAGATAGTAATTCACACTTGAATACATGTTAATTCACAATTGCTAGAATAGGTTAGATAGATTTTGTTTTGATTTTTCTGTCATTTTTTGTCAGATTTCATTCTGTTTCTGCAAATAGAAAAGGTGTAACTAAGAAGAAATTTAGGCTGGAAATCCCACCATGTTTCAACTAACCTTTTCTGGTTTCCTTGCAGGGGTAGCTTAGAAAATCTTTCATTTTAGTGCATTTAAAATAAACCACAAACAATCTACCTTTTTTCTTCACAATTGTTATGAAGGATAAAACAAATACCATGTTTTCATGGAGCAACATCTCCATTTAGACTAGAAAATTTTGCAATTAAGGTTAAAAAGAACATTGTTTGGCATGTTTGTGAGGTGATAAGCATATGCTCTCCCCTTCAATGGGTGATCAAAAAGCTAGAACCATCTCTTTTATGCTTTCTGTCAATTATGCATTAGGATAACACCTTTAGTAGGCCTGCCCTGCTGAGAAGCCCATAAGGCCGGTGGGAGGGGAATGACCTAAGTGACAACGACTAAAGCCAAGTAATCCAGACCACTCTAAAAAAATGTGTATGTGATGAAAATCATATGCGGCGAGTGTTACATGCTATCACAATGACGTTATGCCTCCCTTAGTGCCTATACGATACACTAAAATCTGTAGAGCGTAACCTCTATAGATTGGGAGACCTCCCTTAACAGAGTGTAAAACACTGCTGATTGTGACCACTCAAATGAAACCCTTTCTAAACACCTTAGAAATTAGAAGCCCAACTGAGTTAGTAACCAGACACTTTTATTATCACAATGCAAGGGTGGGGAAGAATCCACCCCCAAGACACTCATTGTATATCTCCCAGGATAATGAGCTAATTGAGGAGTGATCCTTTTTGGTTTAATTTCTAAGAAAAGGCAAAAAAATGGGCGCACCTTAGGGTGTGACATGGATGTTTGAGCTGATGGAGTATCAAATTTGTGACCTTTTGACCTTAAGAGAGTCTACTTGATGTGCTATCAATTGACCAAAATCTTATCGAAAACAAAATGGGGTCTTGAAAAAGTCTCAACATCAATAAGGATTTGAAAAAGTCCTTTAAACAAGTGCTCCTTTCTCTTAGTTTAGAATTGTTTTCTTTGCTTTGCTATTGTGTCTTTGCAACATCAAAAACAACAAGATCAAACACCCTCAACAAAGTCAAGTGTCAACATCACATCAAAATTAAAATCAAACATTGCAACATTCTAGAACTAGAGAAACCATCTTAAATGTTATGATCTTAGGTCCAAACCAATCAAGCAAACATCATGGAATGGCATTATGCATTTCATAGGGAAGGTAAATAATTCATCCCTTCCATTCCCATTTCACCATCATCCATAGAAATTTTGGCTCAACAAATCAAGACTTTGCAATAACAAATGAGAGACATGACTAGTCCTAACAACCACAAGGACTGGTCAGAAAAAATGATGAGAGAAGTGATAATCAAAAGAGAATCATTATCATACCAACATTCCTTCTCTTGTGAGACCATTAAAACATTCCAACCTTCATTCCTACTTTAGTTCAATCAACATTAGAGTCATGTCAATCTTCTTTTTCTTTCAACCCAACATATCAATCACATCAAACACATCAACCCAACATTCAAAGTTCCCCTTTCAACCAAAATCAAACCCCATTCAACAAAAGTACAAATCAAAATTCATTAAACCAAACCCAAAATAAAAACCCAACCATGTCAAAGCCTCAAAACAATTCATATGATCATCCAAACAAGATTCTCATAAGAGCTTCCCAAGTCATGTTTTCCAAGCAAGATCAAAATTATATACTAGTTCCTAGCAAGGGCTTGTCCTTTCATGAAAAAGTTGGCCCTCAAGTAGCCTCCATATATTCAACCATTTCATCATCCCCTCAAGTCACAAAAGACCAATCCACACCATCTCTATCCAATAACATAATCTCTCAAGGGCTATCCATTGTACAAATCCAATCTAATCCAAGTCATGATTCAAAGAGTCTCATTCAAAGTCATTTCTCATTAGGCCAAAATGTTGAAACCTTCCAAAAATCTCCCATGCAAATTCCTTCCTCATGTCAGGAGGAAGATCCAAAATTAGAAGAAATCAATCATGAAACAACTCAAGATCAAGAACAAACCCTTCCATCCTATCCAATTTTTGATCAAGATCCCACTGACCAAGAATCCTATGATGATCCCCTAATTCTTTTCTATTCCACTCATAATGATACCCTTTCATCTGAAGAACAAAGTATCCTTCCAAGTCCCATCCAACATCCTCCTCCTAAGCAAGATCAGGACATCTCGTCCATCCTTCCTAACAATCCCTTTCCAAGTCAAGATCAAAGCATCCCTTCACCTTCATGTCCTAAACAAGATCCCATTATTTATCTAGATCCCAATCAAGATCCCTCCATCCCTTCATCTTCATCTCATAATCCTCCACGTTCCTCACAAGAATTCCTCTCACCAAGTGAACCTCCCATTTCTCATATTCTCTCTCATGATCCCAATGCCTCTACACAAGTTGTTCATGAACCCCTTATTAATAAAATCACCAATCCAGATCATACTACATAGTGAAAATTGTCAACAATTTTATGTGCCCATCATCAAATGCCAATGTAGTGACATAAAAAAGCATAACACCAGTTAATGAGATCAACTCTTGGTTGGTTTCATCATCCTCTTGGAGTGCATCAATAAAAATAAACATAACACCCACTCATGTCACAACTTCGGAACTAGAATCTATTTTCCTCAAACACCTGCACTTGAAAGACTGGGGGCAAGAATATCTACCATAGTTGGACTGGTTTGAAAATAATGAGGCCATAGAAGAAACTATACATGAAATACACCCAGCTGAATATCCTATTGAAAAAGCAAGGTTTATCCAGCTCTTCAAACAAAGACCAATGAACTATCTACATAAAATTCATACCAACTCAATAACAACATCCACCTTAAAAGATATTACATCTAAGGGATGGGTTCATTTAAATTTTTAGTATCACATTTGGCATATTTCTTTACTTTATTGCATCACATATCTCCATTTTAGAGTGCACCATAGTTGCTTGCATATCACCATTGCACAACATATAACTGCATATCATTATTACTTTCTCATATTGTTGCATCAATAAAACAACGTAATTGTGTAATTCATTTACCTATTTGCACTGAAAAAGAGCGAAGGTTGTCTCATTTCCTAGATACTTTTTCATGAATTTTTTTAGGAGCTCTTAAGTCATTCATCTTCAATGTCACCTTGTGATTGAGCTTTATCCATGGTTAAGTAGAGGTTTCACTATCGAGTCTTTTTACCCAAAATATATTACTATGTATCTCACACATTAATCACATGCTCTAAGTCATTATAGATACCTAGTTGGTCATGTGGCTAGTGAAAAATCCTAAATTCTCTTTCAGCACCACTATAATTGTCATACCCAAGTAGGTTTCATTACTTACAATTCAAGGCAAGAAGATAAAATAAAAAGTGTTATGCCAAAATCAAAATCAAAATATCATGGCAAAAAGAGAAAATATATATAACTGAAATGTCATACATAAAAGTGCAATAAAATCTTGACTATGGGAACATGCGAGTAACTCCATCAGGGCTATGGACGCTTGTTGGCAATGGAGAAATATTTGAGAGATTACAGTGCATAACCTCATTGGGGCTATAGGCATTTGACTGGCAGCAAGGCTCTATCTAGGATGCTTTTGAAGTCAGAGTAACTCAAATAGCTAGCCACATAGGATTCCAAGGGTCTTTGATGGTTATAAGAGTCATAATAAAATCAATTGCACACATATGGGCAAAAGAAGATAAAAGTTTCAAGAATTGATGGAGAAGTTTTCTGCACCTTCATTCATAAATCTTGATTACATAGTGTGTTAAGATTGGATGATCTAAAGTCTTCTAAGAATGGATTGAACTCCTCTCTCTGAAATGTTTCACACAATTAATTCAATTAGTGCATTTCAAAATGAAAGGCACACACACTCACCCTTGTTCAAATAGGAACTACATCTTCATCTTGCATCTTGCATTAACATAACTCATATCAAAAATTCATTGTCTCCATATTCATCACCTAGATCATCATGTCATCATCATAGGTTTGCATACTTTGGGGCATAACAAAAAAAATCCTAAAAATCAGATAAATTCCTGAAAAATCTTAAAAATTAAAAAAAATGATCATGAATAAAAATCAATAAAAAACATTTAGATAAAATCTTTAAAAAATCCAAAAACATTTGCAAAACATAAAAATCGCAAAAATCGCAAAAAGTCATGAAAAAACTCTAAAAAACAGAAAAGACCTTGAACATATACCAAAAAAAATCGGAAAACAACAAAATCTACCAAAAACATTCAAAAATGATCCACAAAAGCCCTAAACATTGGAAATCTCTTCAAAAAGAACTTAAAATAAAAAACAATAAAAAACTTGCAATAAACATATCTCGTAAGAACCAAACATCCTGGCAGATATCCAGCAAACACTTTACATGAAGTTTAACAAAGGATACAACTATCTAATCAAACATCTACAACCAAATTGGTCAAGTCCTATCAATCATCAATATCCACATCAACATGATCATTATCATGTCTTAGACAGAATCTAATACACTTGAAACCAGACAGATCAGTCTTAAATGGGGTCTAAAACTTCTGAAACCAGACATTATCAACCATCACATCAAACAAATCAAAGAAAAGGCATAGTTAGTTTAGCTACTGAGTTTTGTTTAATTTAGTTTTTATCTTTTATCAATTGGCAAAGATCATGTTTCTATGCTACTCCAGGATGTCCAAAAAGTGACTAGAGGAGCCATGATGGGCATGATCCTTTACTTTGTTTGTTGTTTTGTGGTGCGAACCAATGAAGTTCTGGGGCAATTTCTCTAGTGCGTGTCTGTGATAGGAGCATTCAACCTGTGAATGTCACAAATACCTTGATCCCTAGCATAATTCCCAAAATGGAGGGTTCATTCCTTGTCTGCTACATGTTTGTTTCTTGCAATGAGATATCTATACATCCTAGTTCCTTATAACTTGGTGCACTAAGCTTCATTGTTACATAATAAGGCTCAATGATGATAATATATTGCACTACGAATAAAGGCAAAGAGGACTACTCATCACTATCATTCCCATCATATCCTATCAATTTTGCTATCAAGTTAACACAATTGATTCTTCATTTTCTCTTATCTCTTCATCATCTTTTTAAATCTATCTTTCTTACTAACACTTCTTCTAAATCAAGAGGCACAATCAACAATGTATTCTGGCATAACCAAAAACATTCATATAGGTTGCTATCATTTTAAGTTCATTTGATATTAGTTAGATTATATTATCACTTAAATTCTTGTTACTTAGATTCACTTGCATTATTACTCAAGCTTAAATGCATCTAGATTTCATTATATTAGATTCATTTTAGAACAATATCATATCATTTTAGATTCATTATCATATAGAAGCATTAGTTGCATCATCATATCATCACATTGCATAAAATAGAATGCACTAGAATCATAAAATGCATCACACACATAACACATCAAAGAGACACATCACATAAATCATACATCATATAAATAATATAGACATGTAGAACACCGCCAAAATGCATATCATATATATGTCAAAATGTGACAAAATACATCAAATCAAGTACAAGACAGAATGTCTTAACCGACACTGCCCATATCCCCAGGTGGATCCTATCTGCTCGATCTTGCCCCAGGATGCCCCGAAGATGCCTGAGGTGGACCCATGACCCCCGCTGTGCTAGTATCACGACTAGTAGACCTGCTAGATCTCATACTCAAGATATATCTCCTATAACTCAGAACTCGTTGTCCCTTCGACATGACATCCTCATACTCACGACACCAATACATGCACTCCTGACTAAGATGAATCAGTGTCTCATCTCTTGACCCTATAGCAGGATCAAGGTACTACTCTCGTGCATCCTAGATCAATCTAGACCTCCACACCATTGCATTCCTCTCCTCCTGCAGACAATCCCTCTCCACTACAATATGATCTCTCTCTACCTCTAAAGCACCATATGCTATGAAAAAATGCTCCCTATCATCCATCTGTCGTTGTCGCAATGTGACAACTAGATCCTCTAAGCTCCTAATCCGAGCTCTTAGAACCTGCTCATCCTTACCCTCCTCATCGCCACCTCCCTCTGCAACTGGTGCATCTCCAACCTAGGGCATCTCAATGTCCTACCCACCACCATCTCCACCGTCACTCCCTCTACTGCTAGATGATCTCGTCTCATAATCATCACTCTCACTCCCATCTCGGCCAGAGCTTCTCATAAAATCAGTGTCTCTCTGATGTCTACATCACCCTCACTATCCTCTCACTTTGCCTCTACTGCTATCAAACCAATCTGATCTCCACCTTGCTCTCCTCCCCTATCTTGGCCTCCACCATCTCTCCCTCTCCCTCTCCCTCCCCATGCCCTCCTGTGCCGGATCTGCTGAGGAGAGATAAGAATCATAAGATCTATCAAAGGTACTGGTATATGATGTACCCACCAAGCATCATACTGCGGTGTGACACCATGATCTGCAACTCCAATTGACCAACCCCATTGCAACGACCAAAGAGAATCATAATCTGCAATAGAAACATGAGGTTGTACACAAGTCCCCAATCCCCGATCTCTCATGTAATCCGAGAAAAATAAGTTGTCACATCTGGCACACCCTATACCTCCCCAAACTGACGAAGTACCCAACTAGGCAGATGGATGTCAATAACCTTGTGTCTACCAACATCTTGACCAATGAGCTAATTCTACTTCCTGCAATAAGGTGAATATTGTGCATCATCAACCCAACCGTGACAATCAAGATAAGGTCTCCAAGAGAAATACTATAGTATATGAATCTAATGTCTCCAGTAAAGGGTGTTCCCTGACACCCCGTGTCTAAAGCCAGCTGTGTATCTATAGGCATATAGCTGCTCATCAACAAGATTAACATGAACCATTAGACGAAAGATAGCCATATGCTCCCAAGCCCATACCTAGAGCAAAGTGATGCCACAACCAATAGATTTCTGCTCTAAAAATACAATACCATGCATCTAGTGATATAAAGTGGCTAATAAGCATGAACCCCAAGAAAAAAAATGTCTATCAATAATCATGTCTCAGACGAATCTACCCCATCTGACAGGAAAACCATGTGTCCAACGATTAGGAGTAAGTAAGCCAACAACAACAGAGCACAAAATGATAGTAAGGTCATCATAATCAAGATCATCCCATGGGATCTCATATCGATCCCGTATGAATAAATCCTCCTCCGAGCACTCGAACAAATCACACAATCCGACAACACCATAATCACAATCGAAAGTAACTCGGGTGCCATGAATGGGAATATACAAAATGCGCCACACATCCTCCAGTGTGACTAATGCCTCACTAGTAGGTAAGTAAAACAAACAAGTCTCGGAATGCTATCGCTCAACTAAAGCAGTAATCATGGCCCTATTGGCCGTAACCTCTGGCAAGTGCAATATGTGATATAAACCTAAATGTCAGATCAAAGCAGTCTCCTCATCGATAAGCTCATAGCAATGCTTGAGACCATCTAGCCTCATCTGCCTACCAACCAAGACAGGGTTTTGTACTGACAAGGTGAAACACATGAAAATATCAGATATTATATTCGCATGACAAAAATCAACTCATAAATTTTGGAAGACAATACAAAAATATCAATTGCGAATCAGATACTATGAATATAGTCAAATGCAAACCATTTAACGCAAATGCGCACCAATAAAATCAATTGTACATCACTAACAGCAAGTGCAAATTACTAAAAGCAAATGCGCATTACAAAATACAATTGCGAGTCAAATTAACAAGTGTGAATTACTAAAGTTGATTGCACATAAATATAATTAATTGCGAATAGAACATCAGTCAATTGCGCATTGAATAAATTTTTTTGCTCTAACAAAAATGTGATTTTTTTTGGAAAAACAAGCATAAATGAGCAAAGTTTTAGGTAAACTTACCGATCCTCTAGTGCTGGGCAATCTCTGATATGAACGCACTCGATCGGACAAGTGCCATCTCGCTTTGTGGCCCGCCATCACGCTTGAAAGTCACATGAAAATATTAAAATCAAGAAGAGCTCCACAAAATCAAATGTATGCAAATGAGCTAATTAAAAGGCCTAATCACTATTTATAGCCCAAAATTAGGGTTTTTTCCACTCTAATAGCTACAGCCCCCCTAAACTTCAACACACTTGTAGCACAGTCAAACGAACTCAAAATCGCATGAAACTTCACACAGTTGCTCACTACGACGATATCAAAAAATGATCTCAGTTTCATAATTTTTCGACCACTTTTTCTGGGGGCCATATTTAACCTATAAGTGTCATTGGGTCATACTGGAGCATACATTTTTCATTTTCTTTGAAACAACGTTGTCTCGACATTATGTCAAAGAGGGGCAAATGTAGACATTGAAAAAAATGTCTTTTTCATCATGCACTAATTATTCATCTTATTAATTAAGTAATTCTTTAATTAATTAATTAAGTTAATTATTCTTCTAAATTGACTCAATCATCATCTTTCCACATTATTAATTATCAAAATTCTATTCCTTAATTAATTAATAAATTAACCCTTTATCAAATATTAATTATTTAATTAATTATGATTAATTCCCTTAATTAAATGATCTTTAATATTTAATTAATTTAATTTCCAATGTTTAAATAATTTCATTTAAATTATTTAAATTAATTAACTTATTCCTCCAATTCCCCAAATTCAAATTTCAAATAATTCCGTCTAATTTCATTTCTCTCAAATTCACAATTCCCCAAATGTGAATTTCAATTAATTTCATCTAATTCCTAATCATCAAATTCATATTTCACCAAATCTGAATTTCAGTTAATTTCATGTGCATTTCAACATTCGAAAATCCAAATTGAAAATGAAAATGAAATTCAATTTCAAAATCCTACAACACACGTTGAAATCAGAACTGATTGATCAAATCAGTAGACTAATTAGTTAACTCAGTTAACTCTCCAATCACCCCTTTTCACTCCAAATCACCTTTTCTGACTGATCAATCAATCCACTTATCTCTCCAATCAATTCAGTCTTCTATTCAATCAACTTAGTCAACTGACTAATCAGTTGAGTCATTTGTCCAATCAATCTAGTTGACTATTCAATCTATTGAGTTAACAAACCAATCAAGATGAGTTTATTGATAAATCAAAATCAGTTGACTATCAATCAGGACTTGAGTTAAAAATACCTCCCCATCTATGTTGAACATCTATATAAACAACATCATTTTTATCAAATCAATATAGAATCACAGTCTTTAAAACAATTGTCTACTTTATGCAGGAATCTTAGTGCAATACATGAGAGCCACCTTCATACACAATTCAAAGAAGAGCAATGGAAGCCTTGTCAAATCAATTGAGGGAGTCTTAATTAGATTATTTATTCAATTCAATTGATTTTGCATTATTCTATTGTCATTTAGGAGTAATCTTAATTAGATTAGAGTTGGTGATTCACTCTGATAATCTGATTATATTATTTATGCTTAATTTACCCCTGAAAACACAATGCTTCTGACTTCTTCAAAAAGACAACCCACATCATCCTAGAATAATCATCAATTAGCAACATAAAATATTTGCCACCTTGTACACTTCTAATGTTTTTAGGTCCACATAGGTCAGTATGTACAAGATCTAACAATCCATCAAATGTATATTGCTTGCTCTTGAAAGAAATTCTTGTTTACTTACCCATTTGACATTCTTTACATACCATATTAGTAGGCTTAACAATTTTAGGCAAATCTCTAACAACTTGTGTAGAATTGATCTTAATCATTGAATCAAAATTAGCATGACACATTCTCCTATGCTACAGCCAACTTTCATCAATGTGAGCAATCAAACAAATTTTCTCACTAGCATTCAAATGAAAGATATTACCCTCAGTCTTAGTTCCATATTAAAATCTCTATACCAGAGGCATTTAGGATCTTTGCATTTTCCATTCTTGAATTGTAGATCATAACCTTTGTCGACCATCTATCCAAGACTTAAAAGATTATGTTTCAAACCTTCAACATACAAAACATTATCAGTGTTATGCTTACCATCAAAGGAAATAGAACCTCTACCACGGATCACACATGATTTGTCATCTCCAAATCTTACTATTCCACCATCATATCTTTTGATACTCACAAATTTGCTTTTATCACTAGTCATATCATGTGAACAACCATTGTCAATCACCCATTCATCTTTCTCTTCAACTTTAGCAGCTAAAGCTTTCTCTTCAATAGTGCAACTAGTGGAATCAATAGGTATCGATCCATCTTCTTTGATAGCAATAAACACAACTTCATCTCCTTCTAATTCTTCATTTGTAACACCTTCATCACCAGCATAATAAAAGTTCTTCTGATTCTTATACTTCCAGTTAGGCTTGTAAAGCTTATCATACTTCTCATTCTTCTCATATCTATCATTCCTATCACGCTTATCAAATTTATCACGCGTATCATATTTAGACAATTCTTCTCATATCTATCATTCCTATCATTCTTATCAAATTTATCATGTGTATCATATTTAGACATTCTTTCCGGGCATCTAGAAGCAAAATGTACTATCTTATTGCAAGAGAAACATTTCAGAGGCAATTTTCCATCATACTTACTAGCTCCCTTAGGTAGTCTCTGAGCAATCAATGCTTCAAGCTCATCCAGTTCTCTTTCTTGCTCTTCCATCTCTCTTCTCTCTCTTTCATATCTGGATATTATGCATTCATCAGGATCATACTTCTTCTTTCCGGATACAAATTCTCTAAATGTTGTCTCAGAATTTCCATGTCATTCACCAAATTTGCTTAGTTCAAATGTAGCAATCTTTCCAACCAACATATCTCTTGTCACAGTATTCACACTTTAGATCTCATCAATAGCAGCTACCTTATGTTTGTAAGAAGGAGACAATGATCTCAGCATCTTAGCAACAATTTCATCTTCTTTAAGGGTTTCACTGACACATCTGATACCTAGGACAAGATCATTCACCTTAGCCATAAAGGTTTTTATGTTCTCATATTCTCTCATCTTCAGCATCTCATATTTCCCTTTCAAGCTCTGCAATTTGGCAACTTTCACTTGTTTATCTCCTTTATACAAGGTCTCAAGCTTCTCCTAGATCTCATGTGCATTTTGAAGTCCCATCATATTAGTCATCTCTAAATCAGTCAAGGCGCTTAGCAATGCTTCCTTAGCTCTAGTGTTATGTTCAACTTCCTTGATCTCATCAGCCGTAACCGGTCCATTATGAGGAACAAAATAGGCATTCTTTGTAATCTTCCAATAATAATCTCCAAGACATCTCAAGTGCACCTCCATCTGGTTTTTCCATATAGAATAATTACTTCCATCAAATCTTGGACTCTCCTTATTAAAGATAACACCTCCACTTGCCATCCTGGATCTCCTCAAGCGGTTAAGCTTCTTATGGAGGATCTAGGTCTAATACCAATTGTTTGCAACAACAATTAAGGAAAACTAAGAAGGGCGAGGGGGGGGGGGGGGTGGGTGAATCAGTTTTCACCAGATCTACAAACTTAACCACAAATATAAATCTGATAAAATGCAACAACAAAAAGATAAGAAAATTGATAGCACAACACAACACTAAGATTTTGACGTGGAAAACCCAGTTAAGGGAAAAACCATGATGGGAACCTACCCACAATAAGATGATACTTTGCAGTAGTATGTGAAAATAATTGTAATGGGGAGTGCACCAATATTCAAGCACACTGCCTAGAGCTTACAACTCAAGATACAATAACCCGAAAGGCTAGAACCCTTAGGGAAGTCTCACTGACTTACAACAAGATTCATACTACAATCCAGAAGGAATGAACTGTAATAATAACATATGTAAATGCCCAATGATAGTTCCAGTTAAGCATAATTGTCTTCTTTGTAACACCAATCTCTGCTTCAATACACCACACTAAAAGATGAATCCTTGTTCACACATACACCACTCTCTAATAATGCAGACACAACCTTGATACATAAATTACATGACAACATCACCTATTTATACAAATCATCAACCTTGACAACAAGGTCGGCTGAACCCTCAACTCATAATTTCAAAATTACATCACATGATACAAAGATTGACCATCAGATCAATATAATAATATGCATGACATAACATGTACCCAAATAAAATTTCCAAATGCTCATCACCACCGATAATCATGCCAAGATCAACCGCAACACGCTACACCACCAGGAAAACCGCATAACATGAAGAACATCACCGGATCAATAAAATCACCAAAAAATCGCACAACGATCAATGCAAATTGTCAAGACAAATAAGACATAATTATGAAACACCAACAAGCACATTAGAATCAACAGTAACAGCTACACCACACCACTTATCAAATCTTCATCGATCAACATCTGAAACTCAAGAATACTCAAACAACAACAACTGTCACAAAGAAAGATAAGTTGCAGAGAACCAAATCATGAACCATCTAAAATGAAGATACACAAGACCATCCCAAATAATCTCCCAAAATCTCAGCTCAAGATCTAATCACACCAAAATATACTGGAGGAAATACCAAACTTTGCAAAGTACTGATCAACAAAACAAACTGCAAAACTAGATCATAAGATATGATCAATTAGGCTTTGTGGATCACCAAAACCAAAACCAAAACAAAAAGATATAATGATACTATAAATACTCCATACACCAAACCATGATCCCATTAAACCAATTTGCAAACACCGAAGCAGGAATATGTTGACATCAATGACAACAACATATCCTAGCAACAACAATGTCCAACATAGGCATATTCCTATGCTTAGACCCAGTGTTGGATTTGGCCAAAGAGTGAGATTTAGTCACAAGACTGAAATATCCTACAGTTTTATCTCTATTGTACCAAGTGTCTACTTCATTGTGCCTGTTAACCACTGCATAATTTATTTTGAAAATTAGATTTCAAGCTTCATTGGGTGGCCTAGGGCCACCAAAAATGAAAAAATGATATTGCCTCTTTCAAATATGTAATTTTCATCTGATTGAAATATGATCAAATGAAAAATACCATTGTCATATACATGGCTATTCTCATTACCATTGAAGATACCAACCCTTCCTCTAAACATACCATTGTCAATGCCACCTCCATCATTGTGCACTATATACCCATGCATAGTCTAAAAACATTTATCCTGAATTAATGTATATTTGTTACATTCAACAAATGGTACACAATCATATCCAATGTAACACCTTTCATTGTTCATTTAAAAATCATGTTTCAACAAATGGGTCTCTGGTTGGTCCGAAAAATTTAAACATTCATACATCACCTCATTATCAATGCTATGGCCCACCCAACCTTATTGTCTAACAACATATTTGATTCATTCCTCAAACCTTTTTTCATGTCCATGTGAAAGTCTTCAAAATAGAAATCATACAAATCTAAAAATGCCCCATCACTAGAATCGGTAGAACTTTTCTAATCATGATTACTGTTGCAATGAACTTCACAACCATCCTTATTTTCCACCATGTGCACATGAATATGTGAATTCTCATTAACTTTTACATTTTCAAATTCATTACAACTTCTATCATGAAGTTCAAGAATTCTTATATCTTCATATGGATCACCATTTTCTTCAGGAACATGAATGGTGTATGTATACACTGAAAAATGATGATGATAAACTATTGTAAAAACCATAAAAGATCCAATCACATAAAACCCTAGTCCTACAATAAACCATTCACCATACACCAATGAAGAAACCTAAGAACATACAAATCAACAAATAAGATAATAATATCATTCACATGGCAAGTAGGGTTTGATCTCCATTGCCCCCTATCTCCATGTTAGGTCCCAAAGACAACTAAGAGGGGACGGGGTGAATCAGTTGTCTAATAAATTTAAACCAAAAACAACATACCCAAACTTAATGCTTAATACCAGTAAACCAAACTTGATGTCGGTAGACATTTTATTAGTTAATTTCAGTACCGGTAAAGATTAATGCATGAAATAGAAAGACAATAACATCCACAACACATAACACCAATATTTGTACGTGGAAACCCTGTAAGGGGAAAAACCATAGTGGGAAGCCTTACCCACAATTAGATGATACTATTGCAGATAGTATGTGTATACAATAGGGGGTCTACACATGCAGAAAGGCCAAGCGCCTAGAGCTCACTGCTCAAACACAAATGGGAGTCACACTGACTACAATTGGATGGTTAAATCCAATAATGATGTACTGCTTAAAATAACATCTTCATATGCTGGATTCAGTACCGGTTCAGTTCTGATATGCCTTGATAAAACCTTCCTTCAACCTTTAAATGTTGTCTGTGTGTATAGACCTGCTTATTCTCGCATATACTGAATTATATGTCTTTTCAATCCCCTATCGATCTTACAAATACGATCTTACATATATACCAAAGCCTAGGACCAAAATGTGTAGGTCGGGTTTACAAAAGATATTACAATAAAACAATTTACAAGTAAAACAATAACCGATGCAATATCTGATTCAACATGTCGGCTTAATGCATTTACAACATTACTAAATCATCTCCATAGCATGTCATGCCAATCTGGAATAGATAAGTCTACCGATGTTTATCCTGGACCTATTTGCCAGTAACAACAAATATGCAAACATGAGTATACCAATGAACAAATCTTCAAGACAAAGTGTCCAAACGATGTCTTCGACATAACCAAGTGTTTTCCATATCATTCTAAGTGTTGGTGAACAATATATCCTACCGGTGTACCAGATACCAGTGACTGTGCATAAGTCACTTGCTTGCTGGTGAACATTGCCAATTCTCCAAGTGCCAGAGTTGATAAGTGTTAATAGGTGTTGACATCAATGACAAAACCATATCAACATATCCAAAATACCAACAATCTCCCCCTTTGGCATTGATGGCAACACAAGATGGAAAAACCATCAAAGTGCCAAAACATAAATGCCAAATACCAAAAATCAATAATCTCCCAAAAGAGATCATAACTAGAAATCAAAATTCAGAGACAGAGAGTAATCAATCTCTCAAAAGTAAAAATCTCTCCCCCTAGGTGTAGCATGTGTTTTCCTTGTGTTTTTCCATATCAATCTCTCCCCCTTTGACATCAAATGCCAAAGCAATATAAAAATAGGTTCAAATACAAAATACCAACTTATTCAGTATACCAACTACTCCCCCTGAGAAGTAATTCTCCTCATCAAAGCTGGAGTAAAATATTTCTTTGTTAATTCTGTCGGTTGATGACAAACATCAATCTGTTTAAGTTTCTACCAGTGGGGGTATGACCCCAAGCCGATCTCTGAGATATTCAAAAGTCTCCTTCGGCAGAGGTTTAGTGAAAATATCTACAGTCTTCTCTTTAGTATTCACATAAACTAGTTTTACTTCTTTTGCTTCAACATTCTCTTTCAGAAAATTTAGTTTGATAGAAACATGTTTAGTTTTAGAATGTAGTACTGGATTCTTAGATATATCAATTGCTGTAGTGTTATCACAATAGATAGTTATAGGTTTCTTGCATTTTACCTTTATGTCCTTCAACATTTGCTTAAGCCATAATACTTGTGTACAGTTAGTTGCTGCTGCAACATATTCTGATTCTGCTATTGATAAAGATGTGCAACTTTGTTTCTTACTCAACCAAGAAATTAATATTCTTCCAAGAAAAAATGCTTCACCGATGGTGCTTTTTCTGTCATCCACATCTCCTCCCCAATTTGCATCTGTGTATGCACATAATTCAAATTTTTCATCTCTAGGATACCATAAATCAAGATTTGCAGTGCCTTGTAAGTACCAAAAAATCCTTTTTACTGTTGATTCATGATTTTCTTTAGGATTACTCTGAAATCTTGAAACAATACATACCGCATTTATAATATCAGGTCTTGTTTGTGTCAAATACAATAGGCCTCCTATCATAGATTTGTACCTAGTTAGATTAACAGGTGTAGATTCATCCCTTCGTGATAATTTGTCATTTGTAGTCATAGGTGTTCTTACCGGTTTAGAGTTCTCCATCCCAAATTTCTTTAGTAACTCCTTCAAGTACTTAGATTGACTCAAGAATATACCTTTATCAGTCTGTGAAATCTACAATCCTAAAAAGAATTTTATCTCTCCAATCATAGACATTTCAAATTCTTGCTGCATTTCAATAGAAAAGTCTTTACATAATCCATCTTCTCCTCCAAATATTATATCATCAACAAAAACTTCTATAACCAAGATGTCATCATTAGTCACTTCATAGTATAAATTGTTGTCAGCATTACCTTTAGAAAAATCAATCTTCAAAAGATATTTATCCAATCTAGCATACCAAGCTCTTGGAGCTTGCTTCAACCCATACAAATCTTTCCTTAACCTGCAAACCATATCTTTATTATCTGTCAAAGAAAATCCATCAGGTTTCTCAATGTAAACTTTTTCTTCAAGATCTCCATTCAGAAATGCACATTTAATATCCCTTTGATATACTTTGTAGTTCTTGTGTGCTGCAAAAGCCAAGAATAATCTGACTACGTCAATTCTAGCTATCGGTGCAAAGGTTTCATTGTAATCAATTCCTTCTTTCTGTGAATATCCCTTACACACTAGTCTTGCTTTAATTAAGAGTCTATATACCTTGAAGTTCCTCTAAACTATTCAACAATTTTCTGCAATCTTTTGTTAAAACATCTATATGCCTTGCTCTTAGATGAATAACCAAGAAATATTCCTTCATCACTTCTAGGATCAAATTTTCCAATATACTCATCTATTCTAATATAGCATTTACTTCCAGATATTTTAAAATATTTAAGAGTAGGAGTAATGCCAAACCATAGTTCATGAGGGGTCTTACCAGTTTCACCTTTGATGTGAACTTTGTTGAATGTGTAGACTGTTGTGCTTACTGCCTCTCTCCAATATACATGTAGTAGATTTGATTCTGATAACATACTTCTAGTTGCATCCAAGATAGTTCTATTTTTCCTTTCTACAACTCCATTCTACTGTGGTGTCTGGGGTGCTGATAACTGTCTTCTGATTCCATTTACTTCACAAAATGTATTAAATTCCTTAGATGTAAATTCACCTCCTTGATCTAATCTCAAACATTTGATTTTCTTGCCGGTTTCATTTTCTACCATCACCTTGAATAGTTTGAATTTCCCAAGTGTTTCTGATTTTTCTCTGAGAAAAGTAACCCAACACATTCTAGAATAGTCATCAATGATTATAATGAAATATTTATCACCTTGTAAGCTTTTAGTTCTAGCTGGACCACATAAATCAATATGAATTAAGTCAAGAGCATTATTGGATTTTTCTGGAATACTTTTAAAAGATGCTCTAACTTGTTTTCCAAATTGACATTCCTTACATACCGGATTGTGAGGTTTAACAATCTTAGGTAAATTTCTATCTGCCTTAGTTGTACCGATTTTCACAATGCAATCAAAAATTACATGACAGAGTCTCTTATGCCATAGCCAACTTTCATCAATATGTGCAATCAAGCATGTCTTTTCACTATTATTCAAATGAAAGATATTACCTCTAGTTTGATTACCGGTTGCAATTTCCAAACCAGTTCTGTTCACAATTTTGCATTTTCCATTCTTGAATTGTAACTAAAATCCTTTTTCAACTAATTGACCAACACTCAAAAGATTATGCTTTAAACCTTCAACATAGTAAACATTGTCAGTATTATGCTTACCATCAAGAGATATAGTACCTTTACCTTTGATCAAACAAGCTTTATCATCTCCAAATCTTACTAGACCTCCATTATATTCCTGAAAAATCAAGAATTTACTTTTGTCACCAGTCATATGATGTGAACATCCTGAATCAATGATCCATTCATCCTTAACTTCAATTTTAGCTGCCAGGGCCTTCTCTACCAGTTGAACAGTAGGTGCTATTGATCTTTTGTTATAGCAACAAAGACCCATCCATTGTCTGTCGGATCCTCATCAGAATCATTAGTGACTCCTTCATCAACAAGATAACAAGACTCGTCTTTATTCTTCTTAAATATGTATCTCTAATACTCAGGGTTAGGCTTGTATGTTCTTCTAGCTTCTTCTTTCAATCTTGTTGGCATTTGGCATTATAACAAACAAGGAGAGATTGTTGGCATTTCAATAAGGATATTGAGAAGGTTGTTGATGATTATGGATATAACTGATTAAGGATGTTTACTGTCTTAATATTATTATTTTGTCATTGATGTCAAAAAATTGATTTTCTAATTCAGTATGACGTTGCCATATCTTGAGAAGTATGATTTGATGAGTATAAAGAAGTCGGTAAAAGACACAGAAAGAATATGATGAATAAGGGGAGGAATAAGTTATTCAATGGGCAACTATTACCGAGTTAGACAATGATGAGATCATGATGTTTAGATTGTTTTGATATCATACATATGTTATTGATTGTAAGGTTAATACTATACTATGTTACCGAGCAAAGAACCTAGTCGGTAAACCCTAAGGAACCCAGTCGGTAAACCTTAAGGTTATCACTATCGGTTAATGAAGGTAGAATGTCTATTGAGTGAAGTTTAGTATTTACTGAGTTGCAACCGAGTAATAATAGAATGCATTAAATGATTACATGCATTATTTAATGAAGGAAGCTGATGAGTTGGCTATGATTAAATGATTGGTATGCCGTGAATGAAGTTTGTTAAAGAATCTATGGCAAAGAAAAATCGGCAGGAAGATCTACAGCTTAGATTGAACCGCAATACCCTAGCACAAGTTCCAAGAAATGTATGCAAGTTCCTAGGCGGGGTAAAATATTTTCAGATCAAAGGATACATTGAACCTGGTCAAGTTTGAAGATCTGATGGCTATGATTGATCATGGGAAATGTGATCAAGGAGATTAAGCAGTTAGCTATCATTTATAAATAAGGAACTGTTGATAAACAATGCATGTGGGCAAGTGTATGCACAGGGATGCTACATAGTGATTACCGAGCATAGAAGCTTGAAGACCTGTTTTGAATAACAGAGCATACAGCCCAGCAGATAGACAAGATTAGTTATATGTCTATATTGTATTGAGCAAATAAGAGTCTGCTTTAGCATTTTAGATGTGAAGTTGCAGATATATTTTTATTACTGTTATTTTGTAAAGTGACAGAAAATCTCTTAACTGAGTGGACTTAACAGTCTTATTTGTAAAACCCTCTAGCAAGGTGACATTCTGATTGAGTGTTTGAAATCCTTTAACAAGGTCACTTCTAACAAGGTGAAGATCCTAACAGATCTGAGGGAAATCCCTTAACCGGGTCACATCTAGCAATGTGTTTGTAGTCTTTAACAGAATTTTCTCTTAACTGAGCATACTCTAGAAGAGTATATTTCTTAGTGGGTCCGAAATCCCACAATGGTTTTTCCCTATTTGAGTTTCCACGTTAAATCTAGTGTTATGAGTGTTATGATGTTTATATGCTTTTGAGTTTGCATGTTTAGCAGTTTTGGTTATATTACCGATGTATAGATTACTGAGGTTGAATCTGATGTTTTTATGGAAGATTAAGTTTGTACAATTCACCCCCCCCTCTCATCTTATTAGTTTGGCATTTGTACCTAACATTAAGTATCAAAACTATCAAATCTTGCATGTCTACTAGGGCATCTTGAAGCCATATGGCCAATCTTATTACAGTTAAAATATTTAAAGGGTGCTTTACCTTCATACTTACTTCCAATTGGACCTTTAGGCATTTTCCTTGCAAATAGTGCTTCAAGTTCTTCAAGTTCTTCATTTTCTCTCCTGCTTTCTTCAAGTTCTCTTACATAAAAGGCTTTCCAATCAGACTTGTCAAATGATGGTGCAGATGATGTTGATGCCTTAAAAGCTAAATCTGTCTTTATAGTAGCAACAAGACCAAATTCCTCAATTTCAAAAGCTAAAAGTTTTCCAATCAATGTATCTCTAGTTACTGATGTATTAGGTATTGTTCTTAACTCATTTATTGCAGTAAATTTCATTTTGTATGCTGGTGGCAATCCTCTTAAAACTTTTGAAACAATTTCATCTTCACTTAAGGTTCCTCCACAACATTTAATACCCAAAACAATTTCATTTACTCTTTCCATAAAAACAGAAATCCTTTCATCTTCTTCCATTTTCAGATTTTCATACCCGACTCGGAAGCTTTCAATTTTTGCAATTTTGACTGTGGAATCTCCTTCATTCAATGTTTCCAAATGGTCCTAAATAGCTTTAGCAGTAGATCTATCTGATAATGTGCTCAAAAGTGCTTCTCTTGATTTGCAATCATTTTCTTCATCTTTTCCTAAGGTAGGTGGATTAGGCTAACCGGGAGTAGGAGCAGTATAGCCATTCTTTGTAACTTCCCAGATGTCCTTCCCAATGCAATTCAGATGTGTCTCCATCCTGATCTTCCATATGCCATAGTTGGTTCCATCAAGTTTAGGACTATCCTTCCTGAAATAGTTAGAAAACATTGGATCTCCTCAAGCTGTTAAAATTCTGCAAAAACAGGACTATGTTCTGATACCAATTGTTAGGTCCCGAAGACAACTGAGAAAGGGGGGGGGGGGGGGTGAATTAGTTGTCTAATAAATTTACACCAAAAAAAACTTACCCAAACTTAATGCTTAATACTGGTAAACCAAACTTGATGCCGGTAGACAATTTATCAGTTAATTGCAATACCGGTAAAGGTTAATGTATGAAACAGAAAGACAATAACATCCACAACACATAACACCAATATTTGTACATGGAAACCCTTTAAGGGGAAAAACCATGGTGGGAAACCTTACCCACTATCAGATGATACTACTGCAGATAGTATGTGTATACAATAGAGGGTCTGCACATGTAGAAAGGCCAAGCTTCTAGAGCTCACTGCTCAAACACAAATGGGAGTCACACTGACTACAATTGGATGGTTAAATCCAATAATGATGTACTGCTCAAAATGGCATCTTCATATGCTGGATTCAGTACCGATTCAGTTTTGATATGCCTTCATAAAACCTTCCTTCAACCTTCAAACGATGGCT
This sequence comes from Cryptomeria japonica, assembly GCF_030272615.1. Lineage (NCBI taxonomy): Eukaryota > Viridiplantae > Streptophyta > Pinopsida > Cupressales > Cupressaceae > Cryptomeria > Cryptomeria japonica. The sequence continues at coordinate 817,978,259 of NC_081407.1, read as the reverse complement.
GCATGTGTAGGTCGACTTTACAAAAGACATTACAATAAAACAATTTACAAGTAAAACAATAACTAATGCAATATTCGATTCAACATGTCGGCTTAATGCATTTACAACATTACTAAATCATCTCCATAGCGTGCCATGTTGATCTGGAATATATAAGCTTGCCGATGTTTATCCTGGACCTATTTGCCGGTAACAACAAATATGCAAACACAAATATACCAATGAATAAATCTTCAAGACAAAGTGTCCAAACGATGTCTTCAACATTACCAAGTGTTTTCCATGTCATTCCAAGTGCCGACAAACAATATATCCTACCGGTGTACTAGATACCAGTGACTGTGCATAAGTCACTTGCTTGCCGGTGAATATGGCCAATTCTCCAAGTGTCAGAGTTGATAAGTGTTAATAGGTGTTGACATCAATGACAAAACCATATCAACATATCCAAAATACCAACACTCCATTGATCCTTCTTATTATGATAGCTCTCAGATTTCGTATGTGCACAAGAGCTCGACAAAGAACGGATTATGGTTGTGAAGTTGTTTGATCGGTTGAAAGATTGATTGAATATGTCATTAGGCTTGAAACAGATGAAAGTATCCTCTTATATAGAGAACACCTTAGAAAATAGAGGGATAGGATTAAGAGGTGAAAGGATTTAAATGGTCGGCTAAGATTAAAGGGTAGATAGGAAAAATAATAAAATATGAAGGGGGTGTAGTTAGAGGAAAACTAAGAGATAACTGACAAATGCCATGGAGGAAAAAAGATAATGAATAAATTAAATAAATGAAGATCTATTTAACTAACAGAGGAAGTGGGACCAATTAAATAAATAAAATATTTATTTAATTTAGGGAAAGGATAATAAAAATAAATAAAACATTTATTTAAATAGGGAAAGGCTAGAAAAGGATAAGTGAATTAATTAAATAATCTATTTAATTAATAGAAGGCTTAGGATAAAATAATTAAATAAATAAAATATTTATTTAATTAGGCTAGGACAATTTTAGGTGTCTACAGTGTTAACTGAGAAGTAATGACACTCAATATCACTATTCATCCCATTTTCTGACTTAGAAAAATGAATGTCTAAAATTTTCACCATGTCAACTGTTTTTGAGGTAGCTTGGTCTGAAATACCTTCCATTTCTTTGACATATTGCACTGATGGTAACACCATAGTTTGGTCCATGCAAACATCATGATGCATAAATGAGTCATTTGATAAATAACATATGATATTTGTTGGCAATTGACACTCATCAGATTCATTTTGTTGTCATTGATGGCAACAATATTAGATGGAAGTCATATACTAGCATTAGGAGGCATTTACCAACAGACACCGACATTGGAGTATCCAGGATTACACCGACACTGACACCGACATCATGTACTTCAAGGAAGCCGACATCAAGGAATATTTATTTAGAAAATCATTTTGTAATTATTGTCAAGGCCAACATTGAATATATTTTGTAATGTATTGTAAGCCGACATAAGACATATTGTTTGTAATGGGTATATAGGTCAGTTTGCTAGGTCATTTTGTAGTGTGTACATAGGAGAATATAGCAGAACTGTATAATGCGAAGTATATGTATGTAGATCATTTGTATGCGAATGATATATCATGAAATGACCTATAAATGTTTTGTAAGACATTCTTGGAGGGAAGGTGATACCGGTAGTAGTGTTCAAGGTTTATGAACCGGTACAGAGAAGAGCTAGAACCAAAACTCTATTTGGCATAACAAATGCATTTTGTGAGTTCATTTTCATTGTCTGGCTTTAGCAGAAGCTTGTAGTCAGTGAGACTCTTTAGTGATGAGCAATGTGCTCTAGGAAGTGTGCCTTCCTACATGTGAAGGCCCCTATTATATGTAATATCTTTTCATATAGCCAGTGAACTAATATTGTGGGTCACAAATCCCACCGTGGTTTTTCCTCTTTGAGGTTTTCCACGTATAAATTCTATGTGTTACGATGTTCATTCATGTGGATAGTTTATTTGCTTCAAGTTATATGTTTATTTGTTTACCGGTTTATATGTGTATGGTATAAAAGAATAAAATCTTATCTTACCAGTAGAACACTGATTTACCCCCACCCCCCCCCCCCTCTCAGCATTCTTGGATCCCAACAATTGGTATCAGAGCCTGGTACCTCGGAAGAAGTTTAATAGCTTGAGGAAGGTCCTGAAACCAAAATCTTTGAACATTACTATGGAAAAGCAACTTGAGATGGCTCTTGAGGACTATGATACTGAAAGGATGAAGAACTTGAAATTACAAGATGAATTGAATTCTGCTAACGAATTCATTCTTATCCTGCAAGAAAGGTTATCATCTTCTCAATCTAAGAGAAAGTAACTTTTGCAAAACCTGGATGATGAGGAGAAGAATGCACTTAAGGAACAATGTTAGAAATTAAGTCAAGCAAACATGCTCATGAAGAATGAAATGCAAGAACTAACTATGAGGTTATCAAAAGATATTGAGAACAGAAAGAAGAAGGAAGACAATCTTGTTATATCTCTAAATTTGTTTTTTGATGAATGTGGCAGATTAACTCATGAGAATAATATGTTGAGAATTGATTTGGCACACTCCCGGAACAAGGAACAAGAACTTGAAAGACAAATAACTACTCTGAGAGATGATCTGACTACTGCAAGTGGGTATAAAGAAAAATTCAGAATTAGTGCTGCACAGTTGGATGACTTATTGAAAAGAAAAAGGAAAATTGATGATTCTAGAGGACTTGGATTTGTACAAGGTGAAAGCTTTGGTATTGCAAATGAAGATCAGACAACCGATATATGGAACTCATTGGACTAGAAGAATCCGGTAAGGCAATCTAATGTTTATAAATTCAATGGTAAATGTTTTGTTTGCAATAAATTTGGACATATGGCTAAACAATGTAGAAATAAAGCAAATAAAAACTACACTTTTGTTCCCGGTCAATGCACAAATTGCAAGAAATATGGTCATAGATCAAAAGATTACAGAAAGAATGTCAAATGTCATGCATGTGGAAAGTTTGGACATTTTTCTAATCACTGTAGGTCAAGGAATGACACCAGATATGTCAAAGCAATTCAAAAGAACAATGTTACATATTATGCATGCAACAAAATAGGTCACATTGCTAAGTACTGCAAAAGCAAGACTCAACCGATCAGCTATGGTAAAGATAATGAGAAAGGAAAGAAAAAGGTAGATGAAATACAACAAGATCACACCAAGAGATGGGTTAGAAAATCTGAAGAACCAAGTGGAAATGCAACAACATCAGTAACTCCATCGGTAGAACAAAGCATTCCTGCACTGGCAGGAAATTCCACTGGTAATTGAAGCATAGGCCTTAGGGGTTGGCAAATTCATTGCCAATATTTCTTATTCCCTCGGAGGAGATCAAAAGAGATCTGGAGAGTTGAGTTCATCATTGTTGAAGATTCATCTGACATAAGACTGTGAAATCGACATCCAATAAGGTACATCTCGAAGCATTTATGACAAAGAAAGATTAGGGTTTTATTCCCTGATAAAAAGGGAAAGTGAATTCATTTTCACTCACCCTGCATTCAAGCATTCATAGGGAAGTAAAGGCAAATTTCAGGCAAATTAAGAGCGAGCAAAGGCATTTTGAAAGGATTTTGAGAAGTTATCTAATAAGAACTAAATCTTCCACCAGCGTTCACTTTTAGGTATTCTTCAAAAATGGCATCTGGATCTTCAGCTCCTACTTTTATTGCAAATCCAACCATTGTTGAAGTTAAGGATAGGCTGAGGCCTGTATTCAAGGAGGTTCCCTTGATTGCTAAGAAAGAAGACTCTGTGGGAGCATTTTCTAGGGTTCTTGATGGCGTGATGTATGTTGAAGATGTGAGGGCATACATTCACTACACCCTGGAGGATCTAGGTACAAAGGAAATCAAAAACATGTATCAATCCATGATACTGGGCAGCTCCAGAACCATCAAGCTGAAATACAAAGTAATTGAGGATCTAGGGTTAACCGATATTCTATACATACCAGAATTCAAAGATGAGGTCATCAGATACATTCTAAGTAGGGTTCATAATGAGCTCATTTGGCTGGATCGACCTTACATGATCACCAAGGAGGCTATTCAAGCAGTCACTGACTTACCCAAAGTCAAACAAGAACCTGGCAAGTAAATTTCCAACACTAAGGTTGAGAAACTCACCAGTGAAACTCCTGATAGCTAATCAATGATGATTAGCACAACCATCGACACTGATGTGAAATTTGCAAGCATGATAATAGGTTATAAGGTAAATCAATCTAATCGATTAAATTCTGTTGCTAGTTCTTGCATTCATGCTACATATCAGATGCTGAGGAGTAATGAAAAATATGATTTATGTGAATGGTTGAGGAGTGAATTGATGTTGAAACTTGGAAAGATCAAGGGAGTTAAGAAAGGAACTTTTAGATATGAAAATTTGATTGTTTGTTTAATGCTTTACTTCCTGAATGAGCTACCCAGTCTAGGGAAGAAGCATTGGGCTCATGAAATACTGGTAGGTATGCAGATCAAGGAATCAATCACCGATCTTGGTACCAATAGATAGAAGAAACCTTGGGGTTATTTCAAAACACTCCAATAAAATATGAGGCAAAGGGAGAGGTTATCAAAGAACATTGTGGAAAAGTACTCCACTAATATCTGTTTCATGGTGAAGACCAATGAAATACTCATGGAAGCAGTTGAACCAAGGACCATATGGGTCACAAAACTTGGATATGAGGTGGATGATAACATTTTGGACCTCTATGCAAAAATGTTGCTAGATGTCCCATTGGCTGACAAAACAGAGCATTTTGGCACGACAAAAGAGAAGGCCCTTGAAGTCAAAACTAGCTTCAATAGGAAGAGAAGGGAGAAGAAAATAGACAAGATGTCTATATATATACAAGATGTAATTCATAAGATAGATACTCAACTGGGTTCTAGATCCAAACCGGCAGTAGAACCGACAATGGCTAGTATCGCAGAAGTAAAGAAGCCCGAAGCTTACATTTCTACCATTACTTCTGATTTTGACCCTAAGGATAATAAACCTCTAGCTTTCAGAAGGGTACAAAGGAAGAAAGTATATCAACCACCGGTAGAGCAGAAGAAGGTGGAGCCTAGGAGGAGACTTGTTAGAAAGGCAACTAAACCTACTACACTGCCACCTCTGGGAAGGAAGCCTATACAAAAGAGAAAACCAGTTACATCTACTCCGGTAACCCCAAGCAAAAAGAAGAAGAGTGATGATACTAAGACCAGTAAGACCAAAATGACCTGTACTAAATTAATTGATGAAATTACAAAGAATGGAATGATAAAAAATGTATCCATTTATTATGAAGATTTGGAGGATGATGAGCAAAATGAGAATGAAGAGGTAATTTTGTTATACATGGATATCTATAAGAAAACCTTAGTAGAAATTTTGAAGGAAATTACTCTATCACTATATAATAAATTAGATGCTAGAAGACTTGATGCAATCAAGAGGGATAGAGAAATTAAGGAAGTATAACTTTTGGAAATGTGTGGTTCAATAAACAATGAGGAAATGAAAAGATGCATAGATGTTGCAAACAAAACAGTATTTAGTAGCAAACCTCGACAAATAAGCCTAATGATGGGTAGAGTTAATGAGGTAGTAAATGAAACCAAAGATGGTTGGACCAAATTCTTCTATAAGAATCTAGATTTTCTTACATCTCATGAAGAATTTGTTAAAGCAACAACTTCCACCATCCCAGATATATTTAAAGGGAAAGGTATTTTGGATAGTTCAACTCCAATTTTGACTAAACCGGCAATAACTATAGATGTACAAACAAAACCGATAGTAAAGGAAAGTGTACAGTCTGTACCGACACAAACTATTTTTGAGCAAGGCAATGTATAGGACACTATGAATATTGTGGATAATACTCCATCGATAGTAATTGACACTGCACCAAGTGGTGAAGCCACCAGTGCTAAAGAAGATAAGGTAAAGGGAATTGAGTCTACATCGACAGTTCATATTGATTCCCCGACAAAGGTTTTGGAAATTCACACTTCTCAAGTTGAGAAGAAACCAGTCATTGAGATGAGTCCAATTGAGTTAATGATGATGGCTACTCAAAAACTATTAAAGGAGGGATCTGTAGATAAGGGAATAATAGATCAATCAGTTACAGTGTTGCATAAATTAATCCCTAATTGTCAGATTGAGAATGAAGCAAGCCCTTCTGACAAGATTAAGGCATTAATTGAGTACATATCTAACAATTTTCAATCACTGCAACATATATTAGACGGACATGCATTATAAAGATTTACCATGGCTAAGAAAGCCGCCTTTGACCAGATCATTAAAATAGAGAAAAAGAAAATTGAAGCTAAACTCATTCTTATTGAAAATTGTTTGAAACAATGTACAAATATCTATAGGGTTTGTTGTAACATAGAAATTCTTACAACAAATGTAGATAGTAGATTAAAGGAATTACATGATAAGGTTAGGTAGCATTGCAAATTATTTTGATGGATTAACCACACTGACAACATCTGTTGATGGACAAATTTTGTCCTTGGAGAACCAAATTTTTTCTTTTGAGAAGGAGAGAGATAAAATCATTTGGAGAGCAAAGAGTCTTAGAGGATTGGTGAGTCCCAGATTGTATTCACTGGGTGTACATAAAAGAGAGTGTATGGACATGATTACTAAACCCACACCGACAGAAGTCAAAGAGAAGTAAACACTGGCACACTTACTAAGTGGAATAACATCCATATCTGAAACTTTCAAAACCAGTTGGGATACATACCTACAGTTCTTGGACAAGGCTTACCCAGAAAATTTGAAGTTAGTCAAGCTCCGGTAAAACAAACGATACTTATTCATTCTTTTGCTTTGAATTCTTTCAATTCTTTCACCAGTCTTTGGCATTTATGCCAAAGAGGGAGTGTATATATGTGAAAAATATCAGAAAAATATCAGACAGGTACATATGGGAAAGACATCAAAATATCAGAAGGAGTGTATTGCTCAGGGGGAGCATATTTCAGTTGAACCAGCAAGGAATCCATTTTTCACATGAGTGTTGCTATCAATGCCAAAGCGGGAGATTGTTGGCAATTGACACTCATCGGATTCATTTTGTTGTCATTGATGGTAACAAGATTAGATGGAAGTCATATACTGGCATTAGGAGGCATTTACCGGCAGACACCGACATTGGAGTATCCAGGATTACACAGGATTACACTGGCACCGACACCGACATCATGTACTTCAAGGAAGCCGACATCAAGGAAGATTTATTTAGAAAATCATTTTGTAATTATTGTCAAGGTCGACATTGAATATCTTTTGCAATGTATTGTAAGCCGACATAAGACATATTGTTTGTAATGGGTATATAGGTCAATTTGCTAGGTCATTTTGTAGTGTGTGACATAGGAGAATATATCATAACTGTATAATGTGAAGTATATATATGTAGATCATTTGTATGCAAATGTTATATCATGCAATGATCTGTAAATGTTGTGTAAGACATTCTTGGAGGGAAGTTGATACCGGTAGTAGTGTTCAGGGTTTACGAACCGGTACAAAGCAGAGCTAGAGCCTAGATGCATTTTGTGAGTTCATTTTCATTGTCTTACTTCAACAGAAGCTTGTAGTTAGTGAGACTCTTTAGTGATGAGCAGTGTACCTTCCTGCATGTGTAGGCCCCCATTATATATAATATCTTTTCATATGGCCAGTGAATAGATATTGTGGGTCACAAATCCCACTATGGTTTTTCCTCTTTGAGGTTTTCCACATATAAATTCTATGTGTTATGGTGTTCATTCATGTGGGTGGTTTATTTTCTTTAAGTTATATGTTTATTTGTTTGCTGGTTTATATGTGTATGGTATAAAAGAATAAAATCTTATCTTACCAGTAGAACATTGATTCACTCCCCCTCTCAGTGTTATTGGATCCCAATAATATCAACACCATGCAAGTTAGCACCACATTCACTTCTGAGAATATGATTCAATTTTTGTCTCATATAGGCTATGTCTATAGGTTGATGCAATTTCCTCATCTTTTGAAAAAGATTTTGCCTCAGCATATAATAGATTTTCAATCATATGCAAATCATGTTCAAACACATCATGGAAAGACACATTATTATTCACTTCCATTGTTTCATCATACAACGGATTTGGGAAATCTTGAAAGACACTCTCAATTGTACATAACATGTCCATTGACTAATCACAATATGTGACTTCACTGACTTTAGGTGAACCTTCCTCTTGAAATACACCCATTTTGTTTATTTGTATTGTCTTATCTCTTTGAGTAACAAAGTCACGATCAACATAATCATGTTCATAAACTGAAAGAGAACGAGGAGTTTCAACACTTTCACTACCTTCATTAGTAAGACCATCAACATTACTCAAGTTACCATCATATTCATATAGCACAATGGACTCTAAATTTGATTCACAAATTCTATTGTGGTTATTAGGATAACAAGTAACTTGATTCAAACCACAAGATGAGGTCACAATAGTATAAATGGAAGTATTAAAATTATTGTCAACAAAATTATCAATACTTGCATGCACATAACTAGTCCTACTTGCTTCTTGTCCATTTGCCAACAAATACATCATATCATCGACACCCATATCCTTGGACACTCCATTTAAATCACCATCACTATAGGTTTGTCACCGAACTTTTGTTTCTATCATGTCTTCATTCTTCACAAGTATCCTTGTCTCATTGTCAATTAAGGCTTGAATATATGTCATGGAGTCAATTGCACTTGCATATAACTGATAAGAAATTTGAGGTTTAATCCGATTCTCGCTAATGGGTGTTACTTGACTTGAAATAGTAGGTTCATATTGACTTGAATTATCATTTATGTATGTATACACATTACCCAACTACTCACATGCATTATTTTTAATGGGTACTTGAATTGGGACAACAGGCTCACAAGCAATTGGAATATTAGTTTTAGGTGTTATGTGGTTGATTATATGTATAATGTTGGGTAAGTGCATGAGGTGTAGGTATATATTAAAACATACTTATTCCAATCATGCACATTTGATCATCTCTTGGCTCAAACATTGAGTTATGTGAAACATGACCACCATTATGTACTGAATTGCAAGCTAGAGAAATGAGTTGGTAATTATTTGGGACACCATTAATAACATCAGAGTTACTTTGCTTGTTTGCATATGGAGCTCTTTTCTTAGGCTTTATTCTCATATTCATTCTATATTTTCAAACCTTTTCAATGTTCATTACTATCTCATAGGCTTCGTGCAAATTTTTGGGGTTCTCACTTCTCAACTTGTAGCTCATCTTTCTATCAAATGCACCTAAGTAAATGAATATCTCCAGTGCATCATGATGTCCTATGTTCTCAGGAATTATCTTCAGTGTCTTCATAAATCTGAGGTTAAAGGCTAGAACCAATTCTTCCTTTTCAACTTGAAAATTCATAAAGTTACCAATCAGTCCAAAGTCAAGACTCTCTCACCAAATTGCTCATTAAAAGCTAATTTGAACTCATCCCAAGAATTAATTGAGCATGGTTGTAAATATGAAAAACATTCTCTTGCATCATCCTTTAAAGACTGGACAAATAGCCTCATGAATACATCCTCATGATCTATTTCATAATCCTCCATTAAATCACTAAACTATTATAGGTATTGATTTGTTTATCAGACTGTGTACCACCAAACTTTGGAAGCTTGTCTCGGATCTTAGATAGAATGTGGTATGGAAAACCAAGGATTCCATTAAAATTCAAATCTCTATACCTTTCAATGCTGAAAATTCTTTGGTTACATGGTTGAGACTGATTATTGATCATGGTTACAGTTACACTTGGAACCAAGTATCCATAGACATTTGATACTTCTTGATGTTTATGTTTTCACAAGTGTTCTCTTACAATAGGAGACCTAAAAAAGTATTGCATTCATGAATTTTCAACTACAACTAAGATCTCCTTTAAATGAACACAAAGCTAAAACATGTTGTTATATGGAGCCTAATCAGACTCGGAGGTTAAATTTTCCCTACTTCTATCGATGTGGTTTCCCCCCATATTTTTGACGAGGGTTTGGGGGCAGTGCCCCCAAGATGGGGTCAAGGGGCAGCGCCCCTAGTGCGCTCCTTGTTGCGATACATGGCGGGGTTGAGGGACAGTGCCCCGCGAGGCCAAAATGACTTATTATTTTATAAAGGCATCAGGTGCTATTTTTCTATTGGATGACATGTTGTAGCCCTAATTTTGTAACCGACATAAGTCTTGATAAAAGAGACTAAGGGTTAGGGTTTTCTGTAGAGAATTTTGTAGCATTTTTGCAACGATATTGAGTTGCAAGGGGATTGCTGGTTGTAATCAGTTTTGATTTATTGAATAATAATATTGGATTCTTTGTTTGGTGGATGTAGCTCAAGATTGGGTGAACCATGTTAAATAGTGTCTCTTCACTGTTATTATTTCTATGTTTTTAATTCCCATGTTTAATATTTATCTACATATAATTGATATTTTCTGCATGCAATTCCTAACAAGCTCACAAATACAAGGATTGCAAATATAAGATGAGAAGTATAGAAAATTTACTACTATTGACTCCCTTCTTTAGTGTTATTTTCACCTAATAGAGAACATTTAATATCTTGAAGATTCTCATAAACTATTTGCATAATAATCACTTTCTTGAAATTTATGAGAATACCTAGAAATATTGCAGCAACTACTGATTTACCTTTTATGATTGAAAGCTTTGTATATCTAGAGAAATCCTTCACAATTTCATCAGGTTCCTCACTCGGAGTCACCACCTCCTCATAGAGGAATTATCTTCAAATAGTTGAAAGCCATTTAAAGTGTATTGATCATTTTGGGGTCTTCATCAACATAGTCATTTAAACATTTCTTCCACACTGCCGCAACACAATATTTCCGAGATCTAAAAAAATTCAACAATTTGAAAGATTTTTTCAGATTCTTCTATTTGCAGATTCTTCCCAAATGGATTTGTCACTTATCTCCCCAACAGAGTTGCCAATCTATTGGTTCCTAAATCAACAGATCCATTGAATTATAAAGACTAGCCATGTTCTTATGCTTAGACCTAGTGTGGTATTTGGCCAACAAATGAGATTTAGTCACAAGAATGAAATCTCCTACACTTCTGGCTCTGCTAGACCACGGTGGGTGAACCTAATAATGCCTAAGATCTCAACACATACTTTTCACAGATGTATTTTATAACCGATAATTCCCAATATAATTTCACAAAAGATAGTCTAAATAACCTTAAATTTGGTTTTGGTCTTGGTCATTTCTCATTCACTTAGCATTTAGGAATAGTTCCTATGCTAAACCTAAATCCCACAACAAAAAATTAAAAATATTTTAAATTATTCCTGATTATGAAGACTGGGCACAGTCTCCCTAGATTAGTGCCTTCCTTAGAGCCATAGAGTCAACTTACATCAAGCAAATGTCCTACCCATATAGATTATCTCTAAACTAGTGAGTTCCTAATATCAATGCCTAATATTGATATCCTCTACTTTGGTTCTGTTGGAGCCCTTCTTCTTAATCCTTCACATACAAATCACCACTTCTTTGACTTGTTAAAAGAAATTTAATCTCTTCCTTGAAGAGAAGCATAAAACACGACAAGCATTATAGAAACATTTGAAAATATGGTATAAATGATCCTTGATCATTTATTCTATAAATTGGTGTTCATACATAGAGGAGACAACTACACAAAACACATAAACATTTTTGCACTCTAGTAAAGAAATAATTAAGACAATAAAACATTTACAAATTGAACTTTCATCTCACTTCTCTAAGTTTGAACCTGTACATGGAAGCTTGCTTCCAAAAGATTACATCAGAACCCCTTTACAATGAATAGAAGAGAATATTTAAAATATAGAAAGAAGAAACCCTAAAGGTACATCTAAATGTGACACTTGGCATTCCTCTCTGCTCTTGATTTGCAAATCTAAATCTAAATCTCCTCACTTTCTTCTCTCTATATCCTTACCCTTTGATCAACATCGTCAAATTCCTTTGCAACTGAAATCTGCTTCTTTGAAATCTGACACTTTGAAAAAACTCCAACATGTACTCTACCCCTTTCAAACTTTGCAATTAAATTTTATTCTTATTTTTGTTCACCTCTCTTTCTTTCTTGTAAAAATAAATCCCATTTCATGAAAAAGCCCTTTTTGCTATATATTACCCCTTTGGTAAAAAAATTTCTCTTTGAAATAATGTCTCTATATACTTTTTATTTATAACTGAAATCAACACTTTCCTACTCATCTACACTTCTCATGAAATATTTTGTCTTAAGTAAAAATATCCAATTGTTTGTAATATCACTCACATAACAACTTAATGTGTAAATATTTCATTCCTAGGTGAAAGTCAATTTGTATCTACACACATTATTTTTCCTTTGATTAATGAAAATAATTTCCCATTTGGCATTTAGTGTGAGTGACCCTCATTATTGTGTGGAGACAGATACTTGCTTTGTAGATTCACTTTCACCAATAAAATATCTTTTCCTTTTTGCCTTTCACTTGCAAACAACTTTTATGTTCTTCCCACACATTTGACAGCTCTTGTGATAATATATTTATCCGTTTGACACCTCTTGTGATAATATATTTATCCATTGGCCTTTCACATTTAACTCCATGTCAGTGAAATAATATTTTTCTTCCAAAATTATTTCTCTCTTTCTGTGTCAAATTTATTCTTATCTAGGTGAAAATAAAATATTTTCACTTGCATTTTATTCTTTTTGGGCAAAATACATTATTTTTGTAAAAAATTACCTTGTTTCCCATGCTTGCACCATTTATGAAATAAATTTCACTTAAATGATTATATTTAATCACACACTATCCCTTTCCTTTTCATTTGTTGCACATTTTTCCTATCCATATTATCACAAAATGTTTGAAGTGTCTCCATACTATTGCAATTTTTATTTGGCAATAAGAAGGGCACTGCAACACAAAGACCACAATAGCAAAGGGATCATTTGTTGGTATAATGGAAATCATATTCATTTCCTAGTAAAGAGCGTAATGAAGAGGATAAAAGAACAAAAGATTAAAAAAATGCAGTGCTATTTCTTCACTCTTTCAATGATGCATGGAGAACAATGTTAGAACCATATCGAACTAACATAATAAATTGGTGAATATACTTCAAATTCATAGTTTTATCCCTAGACTTTGTAAGAAATTTCACCATTTATATTTTTTTTTGCTCCACTATATCTTCTTGATTAATTCATTTTCCCCAATTTCTTAGTCTCATCCTTCTTGTCATTGCAATCCTCATGCGATGTAATCCATTGCATCCATAGTTACAGATTTGGCCACCAAAAAGCTCAGCCTGCAACAAGTTTATGAAATCAAGCATTGAACTCAAAAAATCATCCTTGTATCGATTCCCTAAGCCACTACCATTATTGCCAAATTCTCGTAATTTTATCTCCACTCCAAAATTATATTTCTACAAACAATATATTTTAAACAAATATTTTAATGTTTTCTTTCTCACAATGCGATGTTGCCACTAGCCTGAACATGCTTCTAGTGGAGGATAATTGTTGTTCATTCCAATAAATGCTCCCTATAACTCCTTTCCAAACATTTTGCATGCCTCAACCTCAAAACATCACAAAGATGAAGAAAATAAAATGAAATTGCTCACTGTCTCATATACATTCCATAAATTCCTCTTCTATTACATTTGCAGGAATGGAGTGCAATATTGGACCTAGAATTTAGACTACTACTCATAATGCTCCATTTCCCCTTATGCATAGGGGGTTATCAATTGGAAATAGTAGAACATTCTCACACCATAAAACTTAAAGAATAGACTCATTGAGAAGATATGCATTCTGCCTCTCTCGATGAAGTCCATTGTAGCAAATATACATTGTTGACTAAGTTCAAGATAAGATTGGAACTAGTGAACTGCAAGCATTTGGTTTGCATCCAGTTTATTTGTCAGATGAGTGTCACATCAAATCAAAACCCTAATGAATGTGTTTCTCTATATTGCTATTGAGCACTCTTTTTTGATATTGAGATCATGTATGGATCATGACCGTCCATGCCTCTACAAAATATTTTTGCACCGCCAATGCTCTGTGATTCCTTTTCTTCATTTTTCCATTGCCCTGTGTGCCTAGAAGCATCTCACAATCTAGTCGTTATATGTTTATATCTCTGATCCTTACCACCCATTTGTGACAACTTGAGGAGATGCTTGGTGCAAACATCTAAGTTTGATTAAATTAAAATTGGCTATCGTGAATGCCTTTAATTAAATAATAACATATTATTTGATTAATTAGTGTTCCCTCCTTCTAGCTAATTAATTTTATTAATTATGCTATAGTCCCCTTTTAATTAATTATTTGACAATCATAAATCGTTTAAATAATTAAATCCACCCCCTTTCTTCTATTAAATACATCAAATGCATAATTTACCTATTTAATTTACCTGTTTGTCATTTTCTACTATGTAATTAATTAAATTAATTAATTCAATTTCTCTACTGGATATTGTTGCTACTAGGATATGTTGTTGTCATTGATGTCAACATATTCCTATGTTTTGGTGATCTGGTGATTGCTAAGAATTGATTTGGATTTGTGATTCAGTATGATGCTATGTGTTGATTTGGTCGAGTTGTGGATTCCAGTATGGAGACTAGTTTTCAATGTTCTGGTATTTGATCCATTGTGCTTCGAAATGATCATATCTTGTGTTGCAAATTTGAGAGAGTGCTTGGGATGTTCGTGTGTGTCTTAATTTCAGATGGTTCATGATTTGATGCTCTGAAAGCTATATTTCTTGTTCAAGTTGCTGCTGTTAAATGTTCTTGAGTGTTAGCATATCGATAGATGAAGATTTGAATAAGTGGTGTTGGTGTAGCTATTGCGGATGGTTCTAACATGCTTGTTGGTGTTTTATAATCATGTCCTATTTGTTCTGATGGTTCACATTGATCATTGTGCGAGTTCTTGATGATCTTATGGGTTCAGTGATATTCTTCGTGTTATGCGGTATTTTGGTGGTGTAATGTGTTGCGATTGATTTTGGAGAGATTTTCGGTGGCGGTGCATGTTTGAGGAGTTGATTTAGGTCCATGTTATGTTGTCCATGACATTATATTGGTCTGGTGGTTGATTTATGTATTATGTGGTGTAATTTTGTAATTAGGTGTTAAGGGGTTGGCTGACCTTGTCATCAAGGTTGATGATTTGTATAAATGGGTGAAATATTCATGTAATTTGGTGGTTGTTGTTGAGTCTGTATGATTAAAGAGTGGTGTATGTGTGATCAAGTGAATTCATCTTTTGGTGTGGTGTTGAGAAGAGATTGGTGAAGGGTAGACAATATTTAAGGTTAACTGGAACTGTCATCATGCATTAGCAGATGCTATTTTTGTAGTTCATTCTTTCCGGATTGTAGTCCGAATATATTTGTAAGGTAGTGAACCTTCCCTGAGGGTTGTAGCCTTTTGGGTCATTATAATTTGAGCAGTGAGCTCTAGATAGTGTGCATGAATGCATGCACATTCCTCATTGTAATATTTACACATACTACTGCAGAGTATCATCTCATTGTGAGTAGGTTCCCATCGTGGTTTTTCCCTTAACCAGGTTTTCTACATAAAAAATATTGGTGTTATATGTGTTGTTGTTATCTTTCTTTTTGCGGTAGTTTATTAGACCCAAGATTATGATAAATTGGTTTGATTATGGTAAAAATTGATTCACCCCCCTCTTTTAGTTTTCCTGCCAACAAGTGGTATTAGAGCTAGATCCTCTGGAAGAAGCATAACCACTTGAGGAGATCTGGGATGACAACTTATGTGTTCAAGGAGAGGCCTAGATTTGATGGAAATAATTATAGTGTATGGAAGTACCGGATGGAAGTTCATTTGAAGTGTCTTGGAGAATATTATTGGAAGATTAGAAAGAATGTCTACATTGTTCCTCCAAATGTACTGGTTATTGCTGATGAAATCAAGGAAGCTGAACATAACATAAGGGCTAAGGAAGCGTTGCTGAGTGCTTTGACTGATTCAGAGATCACTAATGTGATGGGGCTTTAGACTACACATGAGATATGGAAAAAGCTAGAGGTATTGTATGAAGGAGATGCACAAGTTAAAGTTGCTAAGCAGAGTTTGAAGGGAAATTATGAGACATTGAAGATGAGAGAAGATGAGAACATAACATCCTTTATGACTAAGGTGAATGAGCTTGTTATGAACATCAGATGTGTCGGTGGAACTCTTGAGGAAGATGAGATTGTTCCTAAGGTGTTGAGATCCTTTCCTTCTGCTTAGAAAGCTAAAGTTTCTGCTATTGATGAGATCCAGAGTGTGACTACTGTGACTAGAGATATGTTGGTTGGTAAGCTGGCTGCATTTGAGTTGAGAAAATTTGGAGAATCACATGGTAAATCTGAGACTGCATTTAAAGCCTCTGTATCCAAGAAGCATATGTATGATCCGAAAGAGAGTTCATCTAGGGTTTCAAGATATGAGAGAGATGAGAGAGATGGAAGAGCATGAGAAAGAGTTGGATGAGCTTGAAGCACTTATTGCTCGAAGATTGCCTAAGGGAGCTGATAAGTATGATGGAAAGTTACCTTTGAAATGTTTCTCTTGTAATAAGATAGGGCATTTTTCTTCTAGGTGTCCTAAAAGAATGTCTCGGCATGATAAGAATGAAAAACATGATAGATATGATAAGCATGATAAGCCCTACCAAAAGTATAGAAATAAGAAGAGATGCTATTATACTGCTGATGAAGATGTGACTGATGAGAAATCAGACAATGGGAATTTTGGAGATGAATTTGTTTTTATTGCTATCAATGAAGATGATCTGGTACCAGTGAATCCTAACAAAAGTGAGAAGAATGCAAAGTGACAGGTATTTCATGTTGTTGATTGATGACTACATTAGGATGATGTGGGTGACTTTTCTAAGGGAGAAATCAGAAGCATTGGAGAAATTCAAGATATTCAAAGAAAAGGTGGAGACTGAGATAGGGTTGAAGGTGAAGTGTCTGAGATCTAACAAAGGAGGAGAATTCATGTCCAGTGAGTTTGATACATTCTATGAGAGGAATGAAATTAGAAGACAATTATCTGCTCCTAGAACCCCTCAGCGGAATGAATTTGTTGAAAGGAGAATATAACAATCTTGGATGCTGCTAGACTGATGCCAATTGAAGGAAATGTTGCACAAACCTTTTGGAAAGAAGTTGTTAGCACCATTGTTTACACATTCAACCAGGTGCATATAAAAGGTGATTCTGATAAGACTCCTTATGAGCTATGGTTTGGTCATGTTCCTACAGTTAGATATTTTAGAGTTTTTGGAAGCAAATGTTATATCAAAAGAGATGAGGACATATGAAATTTTGATGCAAGATGTGATGAAGGAATTTTCTTGGGATATTCTACTAAGAGCAAGGCCTACTGGTGTTACAATAAGAGGTTCAAGAAGATAGTTGAAAGTGCAAATGTGAAGGTTGATGAATGTTTTGGGAAGCAGATTAGAGCATGCGGATATGAGATTGATGATCGAGATTATTTCAAATCCTACACAGACTGAGATCCTGAAGCAGAATAATCTGGTAGAGACAGTTAATCCAAATATTGCCGTTGTCAGTGAATAAGTTCAAGAGCCTAAGAATTAAATAATCCGAAGACTTTAAGGTATGTGAAATTGAATCATTCGGAGAATTAGATTATTGGTGATAAGAACAAAGGTGTGATGACTAGAAGAAGACTTGTTGCTGAAGAGATATGCCTAATTTCTAAGATTGAACCTAAAGATGTTGCTGAAGCATGCAAGGATGAGAACTGGATAAAAGCTATAGATGAAGAGTTGAATAAGATTGAGAAGAATAACACTTGGGATCTTGTTCTGAGACATAAAGACAAGAATGTGATTGGTACTAAATGGGTGTTCTAGAATAAATTGAATGAAGTCGGTGAAGTGGTAAGAAACAAAGAAAGATTGGTATGTATGAGATGCTCTCAGATGGAAGGTATTGATTATGAAGAAACTTTTTCTCTTGTAGCTAGAATTGAAGCTGTTAGATTGTTTCTTGCATATACTTCTTACGAGAATTTCAAGGTTTATCAGATGGATGTCAAGTCAGCCTTTTTGAATGGCGATCTTGAGGAGGAAGTCTATATTGAGAAACCAGAAGGATTTTCATTATTAGATAAAGGAGATATGGTATGCAAATTGAAGAAAACACTTTATGGACTGAAGCAAGCCGCTAGAGCCTAATATCCAAGACTAGATAAGTACTTGATCAAGTTGGGATTTTGTAAAGGTATTGTTGACAGTAACTTATACTTTAAGGTTGGGAATGATAACATTTTGATTGTTGAAGTATTTGTGGATGATATTATTTTTGGAGGAGATGATGATTTGAGTATGAAGTCTGCTGATGACATGCAAAAGGAATTTGAGATGTCCATGATAGGTGAGGTGAAATTATTCTTAGGATTGCCAATTACTCAGATTGGTAAAGGTATTTTCATTTCTTAGTATAAGTATGTGAAGGAACTGTTGAAGAAGTTTGGGTTAGCTGATTCTAAACCTGTTGGAACTCCTATGGTGATTGGATGCAATTTGTCGAAGAATGATGAATCTCAGAAAGTTAATCAGACTTTTTATAGATCTATGGTTGGTGGACTGTTGCAGCTGACTTAGACCAAACCGGATATCATGCATGCTATTTGTCTTACTACTGTGAAGAGGATTTTTTGATATTTGAAGGGAACTATTGACTATGGGTTGTGGTATATGAAGAATGACGATTTCATGTTATGTGCCTATATTGATGCTAATTGGGAAGGTGTTGTAGATGACCAGAAGAGCACTATTGGTGGAGATTTCTTTTAGGGGAAGAAGTTGGTTTCATGGGCAAGTAAGAAACAAGATGCTATATCTCTATCTACTGCTAAAGCTGAATACATTACTGCTGCTAGCAACTATACTTAGGTAGTTTGGATGAAATAGATACTAAAAGACATTAGAGTTGTGTATGATGAGCTTACTATTATTTACTATGACAATTCAAGTGCTAATAATATTTCCAAGAACTTGGTACTACACTCTAAAACAAAGCATATATCAATTAAGTATCATTTGTTAAGGGATAAATTTAGTGATGAAGAAGTAAAAATGGAGTATGTGTTGGCATTTGCATGAAGATTGCATTAATGATAAGTTATGTTGTCATTGATGTCAATTAAACTGGTAATGATATTGTTGATATTGTTGTCATATTATTACTATAACTAATAGGAAGAATTTATGGAGTGAACCGGTAACTAGTGTAAACCTTATCTATTGATGTAACTGGTAAACCCTACCTGTTGTTTTTGATAAACCCTAACTGATTAAGTTTGGTGAATTGGTTATATTGGTTTATGATTTGATGATGAGCGGTAATGATTATGACACATATGATTATTGTATGAAGATAATTCAAAGAGATTTTGGCGAGTTGTTGTAACTATTTTTGTCTAGGGAATGAGAAAATGTATTACATCTAATGCAAAGCACGTGATGAGTTACTATGTTTGATGAAGTAGTGATCACGGAGCGATCAAGGTTTTCTTGATTGATGTGCAAAGATTGCTATGTAATCCAATGATCATACTTGAACCGATTTGTTTGTAATCTCTATGAGAATTAGGTTTTTGTTGTGTTACTGACCTAATTGATTTATATTTAAGAACGATGAAGTTGTTTAGTTTAATGAGTTGGCAAAGAGATAAACATAGTTTAGTTGAGTGTGTGGTTGCTGATCCAGATGATGTATCTGTAGTTTGAGTAAAGGCAGATAGGAGCATGAAATGGATCTGATCAAGCAAGTATAGTGCTATTCAGATAGATCAACAAACTCCTATTATTTTCTAACAATTACAACATAAATAAAATCCCCTAATCAGGTAAGCTTTAACAAGCTTGGTGCTATTCAAATCCTCTAACAAGGTGGTCCATTAGATTGGATTTTCAAATCCTCTACTGAGGTTACTCCTTATAGGGTATTGCTTCTAACAAGGCATTTGTAGTCAATCCCTTAACCAAGTGATTCCTAACAGGATCAATTCTTAATAGGAATTTTCGTAAAGCTTTAATAGGCTAGGCTCCTAATAGGGCGAAATCCAGAAGAGTTCAGATAGTTATCTTGTGAGTCTCATCTCATTGTGGTTTTTATCTATTTTGGTTTCCACGTCAAAAATATTTGTGTCAAGTGGTGAATATTTTTGTGGTTATGTTTTCATGGTTGATTCACTTAACTACTTAACTATTTTTGATAAGTCATGATAACCGGAAGTATTGAGATATGAAGAAGTTGTTTACTGTTAATTTGTTGTAACAGTCAACCGGTTTATCCTACGAGTTTTTATCTTGACAGAGGTATTATTCTAGGTTTACTTTGAGAGATTGATTTTTTATATTGGTGAAGTTTGTATCAATTTTTCTATCTACTAATCCACCCCCCCTCTTAGTAGTTGACTGGATAATTATGCTTTCATCATACCATCAATTGGTATCAGAGCATTTCAGGTCCTCTAAGGTCTAAGCCTAACAACTTGAGGTAAATATATGTAGATCATGATGAAGAAGGAAGGTCTGAAGTTTAATAGAGAGAACTATAGGATATGGAGTGACAAAATGAAAATTTATATCAAGATTTTGGCAAGTCAGTATTGGGAACACGTCGATACTAAGTATGTTACACCTACTAGGATGTTGAATGATGATCAGAAGAAAGAGCAACAATAAAATCATCAAGCATTGGAGGCTATTATTAGTTCTTTGCTTGATGCAAAGTATGTAGATGTTCATGGTCTTGAAACTGCATATATGAGGTATGGAAAAACTTGAAGAGATTTATAGTGGTGATGAAGATGTTAAGATTGCTAAAGAAGAGAGTCTAAGAGGAAAATTTGATGACATGCAGATGAAAGAAGGTGAGAATATCTAGCAGTATGGTCAAAGGATAAAAGAAATAGTTGGTGAAATTAAGAGTGCATGAGGTAAAGTGGAAGATTCCACAGTGATCAGTAAGGTACTGAGAACCCTGCTACTGATCTACGTTATCCGAGTTGCAGCTATTCAGGAGCTGAAGTCCATTGACAAAACTAAGGTAACTCTTGACTCCATCATTGGCAAGCTTACTTCTTTTGAATTAAATGGTTATGATGGTAGTGTACATAAATATGAGTCTACATTTAGAGCTTCTATTTCTAACCTATCTATGAGGAAAAGTAGAGATGCCAGTCACAATTATGAATCCAGATCCAACAAAGAAGCTGATGATGAAGATAGTTTAGTTGAGCTTGAAGCCTTGTTGGCCAAGTGGTTGCCTAGAGGTACAAGTAAATATAGAGGCAAATTACCTTTGAAATGTTTTGCATGCAACAAGATTGGGCACATTGGTGCTAACTATCCTAATGGTGATAATGAGAACACACGAGAGAAATTCAAGAAGTATAAGGGTAAAGGCAAAAGAGATTGTCTTATTGCTTTTGATAGTGGTATCATTGATGAGGAATCTGATGGTGATGCTAATGAAGACATTATGTTTGTAGCCATTAAAGAAGAGATGTCAAACTAGAAGGAATTAGTATCCAGGATGGATAACTCTGATGATTGGATCATTGATAGTGGCTGTTCACATGATTGGTGATCAGAGCAAATTTCTTTTTCTTAAGGAATTTGATGGCAGAGTTGTAAGATTTGGTAATGACTCACACTGTATGGTTAAAGGTAAGGGAACTATTTCTCTTAATGGAGTAGTGCAAATGATGTCTACTGGGTTGTAGGTTTAAAACATAATATTTTAAGTGTGGCACAACTCAATGACAGAGGATACCCATTAGAGTTTAAAAATGGTATGTGCAAAATCTATGACAACAAAGGTGAAATGATTGCAACCGAGAAGAAAACTAAAGGTAACTTGTTTCACCTTAATCCTAAAGTCAACAACTATTTAATTGCAAAGATAGATGACAGTGGCTTTGGAATAGGAGATTTTGTCATATAAACTTTGATAACATTGTTAAACTGAGTAAGTCCAAGATAGTGAGAGGTTTGCCTTGGTTAGACAAACCAGTTAATGCTCTATGCAAAGAATGTTAGTTGGGAAAGATGACATCCTTTTTAGCGGAACATTTGTTAGATTTGGTTCATATAGATCTTTGTGGACCAATAAGAACAAAAAGTATTCAAGGTGACAGATTTTTATGATCTTCACTGATGATTGCTCAAGGATGATGTGGGTCACATTCTTGAAGGATAAGACTGAAGATTTTGGTAAGTTCAAGGCATTTAGGGCCTTAGCTAAGAAAGAGAGCGGTAAGAAGAGAAAGTGTCTGAGGACAGATCAAGGCATTGAATTTACTTATGAGGAATTCACTAGGTATTGTGAAGAAAATGGTATCAAACGTCAGCTTTTTGTACCAAGGACACCACAACAGAATGGTATTGTAGAGAGAAACAACCGGTCAGTTGTTGAAGCTGCTAGGATGATGTTGATACAAGGAGGTGTAGCAAAATTTTTTTGGAGAGAAGCTATCAGTACAGTTGTCTACACTATGAACCGGATTCTGGTAAAGAGAGGTAAGGACAAGACTCCTTATGAATATTGGTATGGTAGATCACCTGATGTTAGTTATTTTAGAATATTTGGAAGCAAATGTTTTATTAAGAGAGGTGATTATATTAGAAAATTTGAGGCCAAAAGTGATGAAGGTATATTTCTTGGCTATTCCACCAAGAGTAAGGCCTACAAGTGTTTTAACAACCAGACACAAAGAATTATTGACAGTGCTGATGTTCGAGTGGATGAAAATCCTGAAGTCTTAGAGGAAACCAGTTCAGAGAAAAAGGATGAAGACCCTTGCATTTTGTTTTTGGAACCAAAAACTGTGAAATCTGAAACCGACAAAGCAAATATTGATGTACCAGTTCAACCAAAATAGATAAATTCAGAAGATGATGATAATGAAGAAGCTAAACCTGAAGATAATGATCATGTTATTCCAAGATATGTGAGACTGAATCGCAATCTTGAACAAATTATTGGGGATAATGATGCTGGAGTACTAACTAGAAGAAGAATCAGAGAAAATTCTTGCATGATCTCCACTATTGAACCAAGAACTGCTAAGGAAGCATTTGGTGATGATCACTGGGTTAAATCTATGGAGGAGGAATTAGATCAAATTGAGAAGAACAACACATGGACCCTAGTACCCTAACCAGTGAATAAAAATGTGGTAGGTACTAAGTGGGTTTTTCAGGAACAAGTTGAATGAAGATGGTGTTGTAGTTCACAACAAAGCTAGGTTGGTTTGCAAAGGATATGCACAAGAGGAAGGAGAAGACTATGGTGAGACTTTTGCACCAGTAGAAAGACTAGAAGGTGTCAGAACTTTACTTGCATTTGCAACACACAAGAAATTAATGGTATACCAGATGAATGTTAAGTCTGCATTTTTGAATGGGATACTAGAAGAAGAAGTATACATTGAGCAACCATATGGTTATGCTCTGACTGATAAGAAAGACATGGTATGTAGATTGCATAAAGCTTTATATGGATTAAAGCAGGCACCTAGAGCATGGTATGAAAGGCTTCATACACATTTGATGAAGATAGGCTTTCTGAGAACCAGTGATGATAGTAACATATATCTCAAATCTGAAGGAGATAAAATACTAGTCAGTGAAGTATTTGTTGATGATATCATATTTGGAGGTAATGATGACATAAGCAACAATTTTGCAGATGAAATAAAAAATGAGTTTGAAATGTCTTTAGTGGGAGAAATAAATTTTTTCATAGGCTTGCAAATACAACAAATGAAGAATGGTATTTTAGTCACATAGTCTAAATATGTGAAAGAGGTCTTAAAGACATTTGGCATGAGTGATTGTAAACCAGTTGGGACACCTATGGTTATAGGTTGTAAGTTATCTAAGGAAGATGAGTCCAAATCTGTTGATGAGAAGGAATACAAGTCAATGATTAGAAAATTGCACTATGTCGTTCATAATAGACCGAACATAGCTCATGTAGTTGGCATAGTTGCTAGATTCCAGAAGAATCCTAAGGAAACACATCTGATAGCAACCAAAATAATTTTTAGATATCTGAAAGGTACTGTTGATTATGGGTTATGGTATCCATATGGAGGAAATTTTAACTTGAAGGTGTACACAAATGCAAATTGGGCAGGAAATGTTGATGACCAGAAAAGAACAATTGGTGGAGCATTTTTTATTGGAGGAAGACTTGTTTCATGGAGTAGTAAGAAGCAGAGTTGTACTTCATAATCTACTACTGAAGTTGAGTATGTTGCAGCTTACATGAATTATACACAGGCTATATGGATGAGGCACATTTTGGAAGGTTTTAAGATGAAGATTTTAGAACCTATAAAGATTTTATGTGATAATACAAGTGCCATAAATATTTCCAAGAACCCTATTTTGCACGCATGAACCAAGCATATTGAATTGAAGTATCATTTCTTGAGGGAAAAAGTATAGTGTAAAGATGTGATCTTAGAGCATATTTCTACCAAGGAACATCTTGCAGATATTTTTACTAAACCTCTACCTAAGACTACTTTTGAGTATCTTAGAAGTTAGTTAGGGGTTGTCCCTCTTCATTAAGTCAATTAAGTATGATGTAGATTACATCAGTCCCGAAGCTACTTGCAGAATTTTATAGAAGGATTGGTGTAGAAGTGGATTTATTCCATAGGGGGAGCATCAAGTTGCAGAATGTTGATGATGCATAGTGAAATTTGGCATTACATGTTTTACTTTCAATTTGGCATTGTTGTCAAAGGGGGAGAAGAATTATGTGATTATGGGAAGGAGAACCAGTGACAAGATGAAGACATGGAGAGCATGGTGAAGACTTGGTAATGTAAACCAGGATTCCTATTCACAATCACACAACAATCAATGGTATTGATATTTGTATTGCCATCAATGCCAAAGGGGGAGATTGTTGGCATTTGCATGAAGATTGCATTAATGATATGTTATGTTGTCATTGATGTCAATTAAATTGGTAATGATATTGTTGATATTATTGTAATATTGTTACTGTAACCAGTAGGAAGAATTTGTGGAGTGAACCGGTAACCGATGTAAACCTTATCTATTGATGTAACTAGTAAACCCTACTTGTTGTTTTTGATAAACCCTAACCGATTAAGTTTGGTGAAATGGTTATATTGGTTTATGATTTGATGATGAGCGGTAATGATTATGACACATATGCTTATTATATGAAGACAATTCAAAGAGATTTTGGTGAGTTGTTGTAACGGTTTTTGTATAGGGAATGAGCAAATATATTGCATCTAATGCAAAGCACGTGATGAGTTACTAAGTTCAATGAAGCGGTGATCAAGGAGCGATAAAGGTTTTCTTGATTGATGTGCAAAGATTTCTATGTAATCCAATGATCATACTTGAACCAATTTGTTTGTAATATCTATGAGAATTAGGTTTTTGTTGGGTTATCCACCTAATTGATTTGTATTTAAGGTCGATGAAGTTGTTTAGTTTAATGAGTTGGCAAAGAGATAGACACAGTTTAGTTGAGTGTGTGGTTGCCAAACTGGATGATGTATCTGCAGTTTGAGTAAAGGGAAATAGGAGAATGAAATGGATCTGATCAAGTAAGCATAGTGCTATTCAGATAGATCAACAAACTCCTGTTATTTTTTAACAATTACTGCAGAATTAAAATCCCCTAACCGGGTAAGCTCTAACAAGCTTGGTGCTATTCAAATCCTCTAACAAGGTGGTTCATTAGATTAGATTTTCAAATCCTCTACCGAGGTTACTCCTTACAGGGTATTGCTTCTAACAAGGAATTTGTAGTCAATCCCTTAATCAGGTGATTCCTAACAGGATTAGTTCTTAACAAGACTTTTTGTAAAGCTTTAACAACCTAGGCTCGTAACAGGGAAAACTTCAGAAGAGTTCAGATAGTTATCTTGTGAGTCTCATCTCACCGTGGTTTTTACCTATTTTGGTTTCCATGTCAAAAATACTTGTGTCAAGTGGTGAATGTTTTTGTGGTTATGTTTTCATGGTTGATTCACCTAACTACTTAACTATTTTTGATAAGTCATGATAACCAGAATTATTGAGATATGAAGTTGTTTACTGTTAATTTATTGTAACAGTCAACCGGTTTATCCTATGAGTTTTTATCTTGACAGAGGTATTATTTTAAGTTTACTTTGAGAGATTGATTTTTGATATTGGTGAAGTTTTTATTAGTTTTTCTATCTACTGATTCACCCCCCCTCTCAGTAGTTGACCAGATACTTATTCTTTCATCATACCATCAGTATGTATCTACAAAGGATCAGATTGTAGATATTTTCACTAAGCCTTTTCCTGGAGATACATTTGTATATTAGAGAGACAAGTTAGGGGTCTCTACCCCTCCTAATGAGAACTAGGTGCATTGAGATGCATCAATCTGGTAGACTTGACAGTCTTATCTCTTTATCAGGGTTGATGAGTTGTTCATGCTGCTCAGCTGGAGTAGTTAGTGTGTTGTTCAAAGTTGTGAATTTATTATAAGGGGGAGAGATTGTCCTTATTAGTGGGTGAGAAGCTTGATCTGTTTATATCTTTGGCATTATTATCAAAGGGGGAGAGAAACATGTGAAAAACTGTATTATCTTTGGAGCTTTGTGTGCATGATATTAGGGGAAGTTTGTTAGAGTTTTTTGGTGTTGATTTATTCCTTTGCATTGATTGTTTTTCACATTCATATGTTGCCATCAATGCCAAAGGGGGAGATTTCTAGATATTGCTGCTGCTAGGATATGTTGTTATCATTGATGTCAACATATTCCTTTGTTTTGGTGTTGCAAAGAATTATTTTGGTGATCTAGTGATTGTTGAGAATTGATTTGGATTTATGATTCAATATGATGCTATATGTTGATTTGGTCGAGTTGTGGATTCCGGTATGGAGATTGATTTTCGATGTTTACTATTGTAGTGTTCTGGTGGTTGATCCGTTGTGCTCTAGTATAATCATATCTTGTGTTGCGGATTTGGGAGAGTGTTTGGGATGTTCATGTGTATCTTGATTTCAGATGGTTCATGATTTGATGCTCTGAAAGCTATCTTTCATGTCCGAGTTGGAGTGTTAGCGTATTGATCGATGAAGATTTGAATAAGTGGGGTTGGTGCAGCTATTGTAGATGGTTCTAATGTGTTTGTTGGTGTTTACTAATCATGTCCTATTTTTTCTGATGGTTCGCATTGATCATTGTGCTAGTTCTTGATGATCTTATGGGTCTGGTGATATTCTTCATGTTATGTGGTAATTTGATGGTGTAACATGTTGAGGTTGATCTTGACAAGATTTCTGGTGGCAGTGCGTGTTTGAGGAGTTGATTTAGGTCCATGTTATGTTGTATATGACATTGTATTGGTTTGGTGGTTGATTTATGTATTATGTGATGTAATTTTGTAATTAGGTGTTAAGGGTTTGGTCACCCTTGTAGTCAAGGTTGATGATTTGTATAAATGGGTGAAATATTCATTTAATTGGGTAGTTGTTGTTGAGTCTGCATTATCAGAGAGTGGTGTATGTGCAATCAAGTGAATTAATATTTTGGTATGGTGTTTTGAGAAGAGATTGGTGAAGGGTAGACATTTGAGCTTAACTGTAACTGTCATCACGCATTAGCAAATGCTATTTTTGCAGTTCATTCTTTCTGAATTGTAGTCCGAATATATTTGTAAGGTAGTGAACCTTCCCTGAGGGTTTTAGCCTTCTGGGTCATTGTAATTTGAGTAGTGAGCTCTAGGGAGTGTGCATTCCCCATTGTAATATTTACACATACTACTACAAAGTATCATCTCATTGTGGGTAGGTTCCCACTATGGTTTTTCCCTTAACCGGGTTTTCCACATCAAAAATATTGGTATTATGTGTGTTGTTGTTATTGTTGTTATCTTTATTTTTGTTATAGTTTATCAAATATGAGACTATACTAAATTGGATTGATTTTGGTGAAAACTGATTCACCTACCCTCTTAGTTTTCCTTCCTTGTTGTTGCCAACATTCTCCACATGTCACCTAACTCTAATCCTCATCTAACTCTTTCTCTAAACCTTACCCACCTGGCTAACCATAGGTTTTAGTCAACCTTATCCTCTTTCCCTCACCATATGTGTGCACATTCCTAAAATATCCCAAATTTCCTAGAATTTGAGGAAATTTCCTAAAATTTGGGGAAATATTTCAAAATTTCTAATACGTGGGAATATCTTCATTTTGGAATTAAACCTTCCTATTTGGGTATCTCTCTCCCAAATAAGCATGTGTCCTCAAGGACACATGTCATCCCTCCCCATGACATTTGTCCTTCTTAGGGACATATGTCATTTCCATCCATGACACTTGCCCTTGTTAGGGACAAGTGTCTCATTTCCATGTCTCCTCATCTCCTAGCTATGCCTATTTAATCCCCTGATTTTCCTTCACAATCCATCCACTTTCATTTTCATGCCATCATAATTGAGAATTGTTCACTCACCCTTTACACATCCATATCCATTTATCACACATCATTGCATCCCGTTTTAGCTTAATCTTCATCTTGCATTTACCATCATGGAGCGAAATCGAGCGTCTATCACATAGAAAACACACATCAAATCAAAGGACTATCAAATCAATGGATAAATCTAGAGTTTGCATTTTAATTGTATATCATTTTCTTTTTATCATGTTTTCTTTTTTTCAAGCATCCTAATATTGAGTGTGGTTGAAATATGTGTTTGCTTGACTGTTAATTTTATCTTTTCAGTCTCTTTAGTTTTGCACTCATAATTTTCTGCATACATTTTTGGCATGCCCAATGGGACTCACTTCACAAGTCCATCTCATGTTTTTTGTTGTTTTAGTGTGTTTTATTTCATATTTTTGACACTTGTAGGCAAAAATGCGAGAATATAGGTGGATTTCCACCTCGGTAGAATTTCGTTTCATTTCAATTTCAATTTCCAAAAACAATGGGTTTGTTGGTAGAAATGACAGGTTTGACTGAAGAAATGGTGAGAATGCATTCTCACGGTCTTGCGGTAGGTATAATTTTTGGATTTTATGTTTCGGGTTTTCAATTTTTGGCAAATTTAATTTTACTAGTAAAACAACAGGTTTGCAAGTAGATACAATGGGTTTGTGAGTAGAAACAATGGGTTTGCATTTAATTTTTTTTTTTTTTGCACTGTTTTATTAAAATTCCGCATTCTGTAATTGAAATGCCATGCTCGCAGGTAGAAACAGTGGGTTTGCACTTAAAAAAAAACCATGAGAATGCACTGCAAAATTCTGAGAATGCTCTGATAAATAGTGGGAATGCTCTGTTTTTATTTTTTGTAACTTTTCTTGAAAGTTTGTTTGATTCAAATTGGAATAATCTACTAATATACTTCTATTTTCTTATTTTTTGCTAACATTTATGCAGTTTCGTTAGTAGAAGACCCCAAATTTTCATAAATGCTAACCACTTTATTGCACAAGCGCTAAAGAGGGGTGCCTTTTGAAATAATCTTTTAGGCTAAAATGAAAAATCATGCTTTCTTTTAATAAGTAGGACATATCAATTTTCTAAAGGAATTAATCAAGTGTTTTGTGTGTTTGGAAGGAGTGTACTTGGTGTATGTTCTTCCCTTGCCTTCTATGAACCTTGGGTGGTAAAAAACCGTGCAATTTTTCATTTTTATTTAGATTAAATTCCTTAAAGATAGTATATGAGTATCCTCTCCCCTCGCATGTCTGTGTGACCTTGGGTGGAATAGAAAGTGTGCTACCTTTATTAGAAAAGGACCTGCCTCCCGATGCAATAGGCGGGTGAGAGGGAATGACCTAGTCGGTACTTTCTTTCGGTTCTCTATATAAATATTTATGGTTTTGGTAAAAGCCATAGTGTAGTTGTGTTCTACCAATGGTTTCCCTCAATATCTACATGCAAATACCTTCATTGTATTGATAAAAGTCAAAATCCCCTTGTGCTTATGTAGTAGATGCATAAAAATCTATGTTCTACAGGCTAGGATATCTCTTAAATGAGCTAGTCGTTGCATGTATAGCCACCAGATTTACCTTGAAAGTTTCCCTACCACGAACCAATATTTTTAGTCGCCCAAAACCTTTAATAATTGTTGGTGCATGAGGTTGAACCTTTGAAGCTGCCCCAATTCATACTATTCATTATTGAGACAGATGTCCCTCGGTTCATAAGATCTTTGGATCTTCGAGGTATGAGATTTTGGTGCTTGATAAGTGTGTGTTGAGTAAAGGGTTGGCAGTGCCTCCAAAATCTCTTTTGGTCTACTATTTTTTAGTATATGGAGAAATCCAAGTGGGGACTAAAGAAGTAGTATCTATATTCTTGTTGAACAAAATATACCACTGAGAGGGGGCTGAATCAGTGGTTCTTGAAATCTTTTGCCTTTTAATCTACCTTGGAATACCGATTATCACCCTAAGCACTAAACAATGTAACCCGTAAGATAAGTATGGATATCAAAAGAGGCAAACACACAAATGCATAACCCACAACACCAGATGTACGAGGAAAACCCAATATGGGAAAAACCTCGGTGAGAAATGCTGCCGGAGTCTACTGCTCCAATCCAGCCTCACAATGAAACAATAGATTACAATGATTTAGGGCACCAACCCAAGGAACACCAAACCCTACTGATTTAGGGCACCAAACCAAGGAGCATCAACCCCTGCACCAAGCTCCAACTCAGTGTTGTTTAATGAAATACAATTTTGATACAATTATAGCACTTGATTGCAAATGAGATCTGCAACACTTGATCAATGAATTTCTGCCAGTTAACAAACTCCTCTTCTTCATTGGTTCTCACACTGTTATCAGATTAATCTCTCTGATTACTCACTTGTTACTCCTAGCCTCTCTTCTTTCTCCCTCAGCCTCACACCACACTGTGTCACTCTTGGATGCCTTCTCAACCAATCACTTCTCACTAGTTTGCTTGACTATTAGAACTGGAATAGTTTGCTAGTAACTCTATCTCTACCAGTTAGATCCTCTCATCGGTTCGCCTCCTAACTCACACTACAATTTTCTCAGAATAAACTCTAAGGCAGATAATATTTCTCCTTTCTCAGACTCTCTTCTCTCTCACTCTTCATATCAAGCATCAACTGATTTCAGTCTCGAGCTAACATATTTATCTTTTAGGGTTCCTACCAAAAAGCATTCAAACGGTGTCATGTTAGGTTTTTCCTTCACCAACTCGATCCGTATTAGATTTGATCCGATCTAATTTTTCTAGAGAGATGATATTCACGTCATTGATCAACACCATCAACATCTTGCATTTCAATGTGCATTTTCTATATTTGGATGTCTGCACTATGATTTTCTACATTTTTCTATCACACACCATTAATGGCTCAACGGTTTCCTTCAGCAAACGGGTATGAAGATCAGATCTTCTTGCAGGATTAGTTCAATCGTATGCCACCTTGTCTTCCTCAAGACAAAATATTCTACCATCCTCCCATGACTTGCGAGTTCTTAATAAAAGCCGACCTTCTTGCTGACTGTTTCGTTGATGAATACTGAGACATACAACCCTGAACTTTCCCTATGATCAACATGTGGTTCAAGAGATATAGATGCTACTATGAAGTCCCCCTGAACCATTTAATTCCTTACAAACTTACGTGCATGAGGTAGGTGATACAACTCCCAACTTGTGTCTTAAGTACTCAAAGGTGCTTACCGCCAATGGTTTGGTGAAGATGTCTACCACTTGTTCTCCTGTAGGGACATATTCTATCTTTACTTCCTGTCCTTCAACCTTCTCTCTAAGAAAATGATACTTGATGGCTATATGCTTTGTACTTGAATGCATCACCAGAGTCTTTGATATGTTGATGGAACTTGAATTATCACACCGGATGGGAATATAATCAGAGATGTCCACCTGTGTGTCCTTGAGGGTTTTCTTCATCCAAAGCACTTGAGAGCAACATGTATCAACAATAATGTATTATGCTTCAGCAGTTGATAGGGAGACTGAATCCTACTTCTTGCTATGCCATGAGACCAACCGGTCACCTAGGAAGGAGGCACCACCACTTGTGCTCTTCCGGTCATCAATGCAACCTGCCCAATCAACATCAGTATATGCTTCCAAGATGAATTCCCCTTGTTTAGGGTACTACAAACCATAACTGAGTGTTCCTTGTAGGTACCTAAAAATTCTTCTTACGACATTCATATGTGACTGCTTAGGTGTAGCTTAAAATCTAGCCACCATGCACACTGCCTGCACTATATCCGGTCTAGAAGTAATAAGATACAATAAGCTACCTATCATAGATCTATACATTGTCCGATCCACCACTGGTGATTCATCATTCTTTCTTAATTTGCTTCTGGTCACCATGGGGGTACTCACCGGTTTGCAGTCCTCCATTTGAAATTTCTTTAACATATCCTTTGCATAATTAGTTTGTGAGATAAATATTCCCTTATCTTCCTGTGAAATCTGGAAAGCAAGGAAGTATGTTAATTCTTCAAGCATTGACATCTCAAATTCTAACTACATCTGATCAGAAAATTCTTTGCAAAGGGTGTCCTTGTTGCCTCAAAAAATAATGTCATCTACATACACAACCACAATGATCATGTGGTTTCCACCTCTCTTGATGTATAAATTGCTGTCAACACTCCCCTTTTTGAATCCTTGCTCCTTCAGGTATTGATCTATCTTTGAATACCATGCTCTAGGAGCTTGGTTTAAATCATACAGGGATTTCTTCAACTGACACACAAAGGTTTTATCATCATGTAACAAAAACCCTTTCGGTTGCTCCATATATACTTCTTCCAAATTTCCATTGAGGAAGGAAAATTTTACATTCATTTGATATACTTTTTAATCTTGTAGGTAGAAAAGGCTAGAAACATTCTAATTGCTTCTAATCTAGCTACTGATGCAAATGTTTCTTCAAAATCAATGCCCTCTACTTGAGAGTAACCCTTGCACACAAGTCTAGATTTGTGGCTGAAAATTTTACCTTCTTCATAAATCTTATTCCCGTAGACCCATTTGGTGCCAATAATGTTCTTTTCTTCTGGTCTAGGGACTAATTCCCAAGTCTTATTCTTCTCAATCTGCTGTAAATCTTCTTCCATGGCATCCATCCATTTCTGACTTTTTCTGGCCGCATTGAATGTTTTAGGTTCTAATTCAGTAATGAGGCAAAAGTTGACTTGTCCATCATTCCAGGCAAGTCTTCTCCTAGTCTACAAACCATCACTCTTATTACCTAAAATCTATTCTTCCAGGTGTTTCATCTGCACATACTGGTTAGGAGCCTTTTTGGATGCTTCTTCCAATTCATTGTCTGACTGAGCTTCCTCACCTTCATCACCAGAGTCATCATACTGGTTTACCTATGGTTGTCTTCCATTGTGCATGTCCTCATCAACTCTTACATGCACACTTTCAATGACTCTTCTTAGTCTTTTGTTGTAGCATTTATAGGCCTTTCTGTTAGTTGAGTAGACAAGGAAGATTCCTTCATCACTCCTAGAATCAAAACTACCTAAACCATCCATATCCCTCTTGATAAAACACTTGCTTCCAAATACCTTTAAGTATTTGACTGATGGTTTCCAGTCATACCACAACTCATAAGGTGTCATTTTGTTGTTTGTTCTTAGTTGAACCCAGTTCAAGGTATATGCAGTAGTATGAACCGATCCCTTCCAATACATGCTAGGAAAACTTGCCTCATTTAACATGGTTCTGGCCATCTCCTTGACTGTCCTAATCTTCCTTAATACCACACCATTTTGCTATGGTGTCCTGGGGACTGAGTATTGCCTTTTAATTCCATGTCTTTCACAATAATCTTCAAACTCATTTGATGTGAACTCTCCACCCCAGTCTAATCTTAGGCATCTTAGTTTTTACCCACTTTCCTTCTCCACCATCTTCCTAAAGATCTTGAATCTATCAAATGCTTGTGATTTATCTTGTAGGAAAGTGACCCATGTCATTCTTGAATAGTTATCAATACATAACATAAAATATCTTTCACCAACAAGAGCTCTTGTCCTAGGTGGACCACATAGATCTATATGTACTATTTCAAGTGGTCTTGAGGTGTTGTGTTCTTTTGTCCTGAAGCTCACTTTAGTCTGCTTACCTTTCACACATTCATCACAAAATGTGCTCACCAGTTTGATAATTTGTGGTATATTTTCTTACATACCCTTTTTTGCTTACTGCAACTAGATTATCAAAATTTATGTGGCCTAATCTTCTATGCCACAACTAGCTTTCATCCAATTATCCCAACATACATTGGGATTCAAAATATTCTTTCAGATTATATACATTACCATTTGTCCTCTTCCCTTCAGCTACAGTCTAACCAGTACTTTCCTTCTTTATTTGGCAGCCGATAGAATAAAAAATGAATTTATAACCTTTGTCACACATCTGACTCACACTCAACAAGTTATGCTTCAGGCATTCCACATAATACACATCATGTGCTTTTAGTTTTCCATCAATGTTTAGAGTACCTTTTCCCTTTATTTTGATGGACGAGTTGTCTCTGAATCTCACTGAACCACAATTCCAATCTTCAAGCTTGATAAATTTATTTTTATCACCGGTCATGTGGTTGGAACAACCACTGTCTACAACCCATAGATTTTTCCTTTTAGCATGTAGGGCAGTCTGCACTATCAGACTTGATTATGCCTTGTCCTTTTCTTTTTCAACCCATACCGGTTTTGTTTCCTTCTTATCAGCTACAATTTTGTGCTCCGGTTTAACTACCAGTTCCTGATTAGGATCTGTCCTCTTCTGCTCGATTTTCCTGTTCTTACAAAAATTTTCTATATGTCCAAAACCTTGATAGTTATAGCATTTCACATTTTCATAGGAAGATGAATCTTTGTAGCTATTGTAGGACACCAATTTACTCTTCCTACATTCAAAACTCTTATGACCAAATCCATTGCACTGATAAAAAACAACATTCACATCCCAGAGTGCATTAAATGGATTTCTACTTTCATAGCTCATAGTGGGCTTATTGGTTAATCTACAATCAACTAACCTATGTCCAAATTTGTTACACCAGTAACAATAACCATGAAAGTTTGGAACATATCAGTTAGGTTGCCTTGGTCATGCAAACGCCTGCCTCACTGGGGGTCTTCCTTTCATGCTGCTGACTTTGGTAAATCCTTTATAATCAACTCTTGCATTTCTCCCATGATCTACATTTTGGTACATTGAGTGTGGCTTTCGGTTCATTGATTGTGTATACCGGTTTGTGTGATGGTTTCTAACAGCTTCTGCATAAGTCTTCTTGCTAGTATCCTTGCTTACCGTGAATGTTTTCTTCTCTTCACCTTCACTTGAAGAAGTGAACTATATCTCCTTACCGGATGTGTCTTTTCTATTTGAACTTTGTCCTTCTTCAAATCCTAAGCTGCTGGTATCTTTAGATTGCTTCTGTTTGCTCAACATCTTGTCTAAGGCTTCAGTGCTACCCTCATATTTGCTCCTCACTTTTTGTTCATCCTTTCTCTCTTCAAGATCTTTCCTGAGCTTCACTATTTCTGCTTCTAGATCTTGAAGCTCCTTTTCCTTCATCAGATCAGAGGATGTAACTTCACATATCCTCTTGGCTTCTTCCAACTTGAGTTTCAAGATAGAGAACTTGATTGGACTCATCTAGGGATTGCTTCAAGAGATCTTGTTCTTCTATTGTAGCAAGCTTGAACTTCTTGAGTTCTCTTCTTGTTTTACTTAGCTCCTCAAGAGAACTTATGAGCTCACCTTCTAGATCCACTTCACCCTCAATGTCTTCTTCTTCCTCATCTTCACCAACCAGTTCATCAAGTGCCATAAAGAGATTAAATTTTATTTCATTCTCATGGTAGTCATCTTTTGAAGCACTTTCTTCATCTATGGCATCATCCTCAATAGAATATAGGTTCTTCTTCTTCTGGTAGCCTCTTCTTCCATGCCAGTAGACATTCCTCTCTTTGTCTTTATTGACAGATCTTCCAAAACTTCTTTGCTCATCTCCACCGATTTCATTATTAGGACATTTTGGAGCAAAAAGTCTACCTTTACCACAATTGAAGCATTTGAGTGGTAAGTTTTCTTTATACTTGTCAGATCCTCTCTTGAGCTTTCTAAAAAAGTTTTCTACCTCTACTTCCGAGTCTTCATTGGATCCTTTATGAGCAACCTCTTCCTTGCCCTTTTTAGTGGGGTTGAACGCTGCCTCTTTCCTTGAGGATGCTTCATCGATTGTTCTCATTTCATAGGTGGTTAGAGAGCCAAATAGCTCATCCATTGTGAAGGTCTTCAGATCCTTGGCCTCCTCTATGGCAGAAACCTTAGTATCATACTTAGATGTGAGAGATCTAATTACCTTCTTGACAATAATATAATTAGCAATTTCATCTCCAAGTCCTCTGATGGTGTTCACAATTTCATCTATTCAGTGAAGGTAGTTTACAATCTTTTCTTCATCTTTCATCTTGATGCCTTCTAGATGACCTCTTAGAGATTGTAGCTTGGTCTCTTTGACTTTGAAATCTCCTTCAAATAACCTCTGTAGTTTATCCCAAGTTTCCTTGGCAAATGCATAGTGCATGACCTTGACAAACTCATTATTTGATAGCCCGCTTAAGATAGCATGTTTAGCCTTTGCATTATTCTCATAATCCTTCTTAGCATCCAGATCAATGGGAGGAAAACTAGGGACAATATGCCCATTCTTGACAGACATCCACACATCAAAACCAAGGGAGGAAATATAGGTCTCCATTCTTCTGCTCCAGAAGGCATAGTTAGATCCATAAAACATGGGGGCTTTTGAGGAGGCAGACTCATTTCTTGCCATTATTTTCTTTGATCAGAATCTATCCAAGCTAGAGAAAGATTTTAATCAATTGGGAACCTAGGCTCTGATACCAAATATTGAAGACAATGTACCATTAAGAGGTGGGGTGAATCGGTGGTTCTTGAAATCTTTTGCCTTTTAATCAACCTTGGAATACCGGTTATCACCCTAAGCACTAAAAAATCAAACCGATAAGATAAGTGTGGATATCAAAAGAGGTAAACACACAAATGCATAACCCACAACACTGGATGTACGAGGAAAACCCAATATGGGCAAAACCTTGGTGAGAAATGTTGTTGGATTCTAGTTCTCCAATCCAACCTCACAATAAAATAGAAGATTACAATGATTTAGGGCACAAAACAAAGGAGTACCAACCCTTATTGATTTAGGGCACCAACCCAAGGAGCACCAACCCCTGCACTAAGATCCAACTTGGTGTTGTATAATGAAATATAATTTTGATACAATAATAGCTCTTGGTTGCAAATGAGTTCTGTAACACCTGATCAATGAATTTTTGTTGGTTAAAAAACTCCTCTTCTTCACTGGTTCTCACATTGCCGGTTATCAGATTACTCTCTCTGATCACTCACCAGTTACTCCTAGCCTCTCTTCTTTCTCCCTCAGCCTCACACCACACTGTGTCGCTCTTGGATTCCTTCTCAACCAATCACTTCTCACCAGTTTTCTTGACTATTAGAACTACAACAGTTTGCCGGTAACTCTGTCTCTACCGGTTAGACCCTCTCATTGGTTTGCCTGCTAACTCACACTGCAAATTTCTTAGAATAAACTATAAGGCATATAATCTTTCTCCTTGCTCAGGATATCTTCTCTCTCACTCTTCACATCAAGCATCAACTAATTTGAGTCTCAAGCTGACATATTTATTTTTTAGGGTTCCTGTCAAAAAGCATTCAAATGGTGTCGTGTTAGGTTTTGCCTTCACCAACTTGATGCATATTAGATTTAATCTGATTTACTTTTCCAGAGAGATGATCTGCATGTCATCGATCAACACCATCAACATCTCGCATTTCAATGTACATTTTTTATATTTGGATGTCTGCACTATGCTTTTCTGCATTTTTCTGTCACACGCTTGTAATGGCTCAAGTATTTCCTTTAGAAAATGGGTACGAAGATAAGATCTTCCTGCATGATTAGTTCAATCACTTGCCACCTTGTCTTCCTTGAGCCGCAATCTTCTGCCATCCTCCCATGAATTACGGGTTCTTCATAAAATCCGACTTGCTTGTTGACTGTTACGCTGATGAACACTTCACCACCTGGCTTCTAACTGCCATCTTTGTCTACATCCACCTCTGCTTGGTTTTCTATGTCAGTTTGACATTCTTTATTGACCAAGATTGACTGCCAGTTCAGCTCACCTTATCGATAAAACGTAGCTCCACAGGTGGGCCTTCATACTTGCTTACCTCTTTCTCTGTCGGTGGATCAACTTGGCCTTCCATCAAACATGATGGTCTTACTATTCAGTCCATTTACCGATAGCATTAATCTTCTTTGAGTATACTGGTTTACATCCTTCAGTTCCTCTCTTGCTTGCTTTCTTTGCCTTGCTAGTGGTTATGCTTTACTGGTAGATGATGCATTTCATGTGTACCAATAACCTTCCTTCTATCTACTTACACACATTTGGATTGGCATCATTATGTCTTACTTCTCCCATACCAGTCACCACTACTTACTCAATGATGACCATGCCAAATCAGTTGACACCAATGACAACTTAATGCCAATAATGGCAACAATTCCAAGCCTAAGGTTGTTTGTCTGATTTATCTTCATATTTTGGCCACTAATTGTTATCACTTGGGATAACTCTAGGCCCTCATCTTTCAGTTGAGTCAGCCATATTGCTTTTGTGCTTGATGTATTTGTTTCAAAAAGATCTCTTTTGCCAAAGAACAAGTCAAAAATCAGTTGTTTGAAGTCCAAACACATATTGATCTTCTCTCACCTTTTTTCCTTTCCAGTTTTAGTAATGTGTAAGAGTTTGGGAAGAGCAACCAATGGGAAATCTCACCTCACCCAAGGGGTTGGGAAGTGTGTGAGAGGCCTTCTTAGGCAAGAATTAGAGACTTAGTGAGTAATCACCCACTCTCCATTGTTGGAGATTATGCACTTGTTTTGAAAATTAGTTGTAGAATAGAATTTTTGGGAAAGATTGGTGGAAAGTTTGTGTGGATTTGGGCAGCTCATCCCCAACTAAGTCTAACATACCTATTGGCAGATTAAGGTTGGTTATATTCCCTTTTGTTTATGTTGTTTAAGTTGTTTTTGAAAGAAAGAAATGCTTGTTGAAAGAGATGTGTATATGTAAATTGTTGTAGAAGAAAAATGTAAGTTTTCATTTCTATGTTTTTGTTTATGTGTTCTTGTTTTGGGAGTGTCCAAGATCTCCTACTCTTGGGAGAGTAGGATGGTCTTGGGGTGGAAGAAGTATGACAGCCTTGGGTGAGAGGCTCTCCTTATGGAGAGTGATCTCAAGGGTGTCCTTTGTGACCCTTGCTACATAGCGTTGTGTATGCATTTGGGGGTCATAAGGGGAGAAAATATGGCCTTGGTGCCTTTGGGGGGCATAAGGTGTGGAGATGTATCTTTTGTTGTATTTTATTGCCATGAGGTGGCTTGAGTAGTAATTTTGGCTTGCAATCTCCCCAATGGTACTTGGTCCACTTCCACCCGTGGAAAGATCATCACAAGATGTGGTGAAAGTGTAGCTTGGGATGGGAAGATGTATGTTGAGTGTTTGCCTTATTTGTTGTGTTGCTTGCTTGTTTGTAACCTGTCTAGTGCTTGGCTCTCCAAGCTCGGGGGTGGCTTCTAGTAAGCCTAGGCTGGGAGGTGAGCTCTCCATGGTCAAAGTTGTGTTTTTATTGCAGGTTGCTTGGGATGGGAAAAGAAAGAATAAAGAGCTTTGTTGCTGTTTTGTGGTGCAGAAAAGTTTTAAAGAAGAAAATGTATTCAATGTTAGCTTGTAAAAAAAAAAAAAAAAAGATGTGAGCTATGTTGTATTTATTTCAAGAAAAGAAGTGTATTTATGTTAATCATATTCCTATGGAAGGGAAATAGTTGTTGGGTTTTCAAACCCATTTGTATTTTTATTTACCTTGTACTTAAATTTGCCAAAGAAATATATTTTTCCTACTTGTGTTAGTATTGCAAAAAGGGAAGAAGAAATGAATTAGTTGTATTTAAATCTTCAAAAAAAAAGATGTTGTTGCATTTACGTTTATTTGGCAAATGAAATTAAATTTGTTTCTACATGTTCATTTAGCTATAATAATGCTGCTGCAAATAAAACTGTCATTATTTTTCCATTTAAAGCAGAAATAAATCTTATTATAGTAGTCTATTTCTTTTCAAAAAAATTAGCATTTAGTTTTAGTTTATTTTGTTATAAAAAAAAATAAAAATATTAAGTTGCTGTTAGGATGCATTGTAAATGTTAGTTGCAGAATGTTGTTTTTAAACAAAAAAAAAAAACAGAATATTCAACATACATTTCTTCAACCTTTTTAGAAAGAATTTTTTTTT
This sequence comes from Cryptomeria japonica, assembly GCF_030272615.1. Taxonomy (NCBI): domain Eukaryota; kingdom Viridiplantae; phylum Streptophyta; class Pinopsida; order Cupressales; family Cupressaceae; genus Cryptomeria; species Cryptomeria japonica. The sequence goes on along the minus strand of NC_081407.1, from coordinate 817,937,489 downwards.
TTCCCCATTATTCAATCTGCAAATAATATTAGGAAAATCTTGTATGCATTTTAAAGATACACAAATAATAAACTCAAAAAAATTCCCTAAAAGAGTTATAGTTTAAAAAGTAGCTATATATATATATATATATATATATATATATATATTTTATTTCCTTAAAGGTTATTCTGATAACCTGTTTATTAAGCAAAAAAAAAAAAAACACAGTGAAATATTTACATGTTAAATTTCTAACAAAAAAAAATAAAAATATATATATATATATATATATATACATTTAAATGTTTTATATATATATATATATATATATATATATATATATATATATATATATATATATATATATATATATATATATATATATATATATATATATATATATATATATATATATATATATATATATACATTTAAATGTTTTTTTTACCATATTAAAAATATAATACAAAAAATAAATAAATAAATAAAAAATTAAATTAATCTCACCAAAGGCCGAACCCCTGTGAAAACAGGGGACGACGCGGCCATGCCCTCACTGTGATTACTCACAGTGGACGGTTCGGTGCTTCCATTGTGGGTAACCACAGTGGACGGCACCGGGTCCCCCACTGTGGGTAACCATAGTGGTGGTGGCTCCCGGTCCACCATTGTGTCTATCCACAGTGGACGGCGCTCGGCCGCACTGTGGGTAGGCACAATGGCACCTGGGGGAAACCCCCGCCCGCTGCCGCCACCACTTCGCCGCCATTTTCCCATCCGTAGACTTGGCCTTGCGATAAACAGGGGAAATGCTAAAAAAAAAACAAAGGACTCGGCCGCCGCTGTAACCCTCGCGACTTCCGTGGAAGGTGTCGCCTCCACCATGGCTCCTCTACCCTGCACAAAACAATAAGCACACACTTCACTCAAAAAAAAATAAGAAAAAAATAAAAGGGTAGAATACCCTTGTTAGCCCTAACCCGAAATTAGGGTTAGGGCAGGACAACAAGATGTGGAATATGGGAAGGGGGTGAGTATGCTCAAATACTTACATTTGGGTTTATGTGTTTATTTTTTTTTATATATAAAATAAAATGTGCCTCATCTTCTCATATAATTGTGTTCTTTTGTTATTAAAAAAAAAAAAGGATATAAATGAGTGTCTAGTTAAAATATGTACCTAAATGTATTTAAAAAAAATAATATGGGAATGTATATAGTTGTGTATATATATATATATATATATATATATATATATATATATATATATATATATATATATATATATATATATTTATATATATTTACAACAGAATATAAAAGTATAAACTCATCTTTAGGAAATTTTATATTATGATTTACTATCATAGGGTATATATAAAATAAAAATAAAAATACCCTGTTAGTATTTATCTTGAGTGAAATTAATTATTTATATAGGCCAAACATTAATTGTCTTTTATAGGGCAAAATTACATTATGGACTCCATTAACCCCTTTAATCAAATTTTAGACAAATTACGTATATTGTTATAAATGACTTAGATTTCTTAATTCTAAGAGCTAGGACAACTTTATCCGGGCCTTAGGTAATTGAAAAACTATAAGAGTTTATTGGACAATTAATTTTAAACTCTAAATAGATAAAGAACTATAGTAGATCCTTGAGGCTCCCTATCAATTAATTTTGGGGTTATATATTACGTTGAGATTAATTGCTAAGGGAATTAAATTATTTATTAATGGAAGATTAGTGAAAACTTTTTTTGGAGAAATACTAGCTCGCCTATAACTTAGATAATTTTATCGCTAAATTAATTTAATTGTGTGATTCACTCAAAACATAGTTAAGACCAAACTAGATTGCATTGTTTTAATTAAGTAAGTCGTTCTAAGTTAAGTGTTTGAAAAAAAATTTTATTCCGTTTGTGCCCAAAAGTTTGGGCATGACACTTACCTCTTTTTCTGTCGGTGGATCAACTTGGCCTTCCATCAAACATGATGGTCTTACTATTCAGTCCATTTACTGATAGCATTAATCTTCTTTGAGTATACTGGTTTACATCCTTCAGTTCCTCTCTTGCTTGCTTGCTTTGGCTTGCTAGTGGTTGTGCTTTACCGGTAGATGATGCATTTCATGTGTACCGATAACCTTCCTTCTATCTACTTACACACATTTGGATTGGCATCATTATGTCTTACTTCTCCCATACCAGTCACCACTACTTACTCAATGATGACCATGCCAAATCAGTTGACACCAATGACAACTTAATGTCAATAATGGCAACAATTCCAAGCCTAAGGTTGTTTGTCTGATTTATCTTCATATCTTGGCCACTAATTGTTATCACTTGGGATAACTCTAGGCCCTCATCTTTCAGTTGAGTCAGCCATATTGGTTTTGTGCTTGATGTGTTTGTTTCAAAAAGATCTCTTTTGCCAAAGAACAAGTCAAAAATCAGTTGTTTGAAGTCCAAACACATATTGATTTTGTGCTTCATGTGTTTGTGCCACAAAACTATCTTTTACCAAAGAACAAGTCAAAAATCATTTGTTTGAAGTCCAAACTTATTGTCCATAAAATTCCCAAATTTGTGTCTTCGTGATTGTTATCCTAGTCCTAACATAGTCACTATTATCATCCAAATTTGCACCATCATAATCGTCATTTTTCATCCGTCATCATCTCTCATTTTCCAAGTCACATCATCATTACCATCTTCCTAACTCATCAATCCAAAATCAAACATCAAACTTCATCCTCTTTCCAACTTCCTCAAAGTCATTCCCCATCCTAGTTTGAGCTTGTCATCATCCTATTCTAAGCTTTAGTCTATCATCCATTTTCATCTTTCATCTCTCCAACTCATCAATCAGTCATCATGTCATAATTTTATTATGATGAGTTTGGTCATCCTTCATTTTCTTCCAGTTCATCCCATTCTAATTATTATGAGAGTCTTGTTGATCAAGATGAATATGAAATTAAAAATGTTGATGCCCTCATCCTTGGCAAGCTTGCACCAAGTGTTAGATACCAAAATTCAACTTTTCATCCTAGCTATCCTACCATTCCTCCATGCACATCCACACATAAACCTTATCACACCTTTGAAAAGGGAAATCCATTATGTCTTCCATCCATAGTTCCCTCATATATCACATTCATGTATCCCTCATATGCAACATCCATGCCTCTATATTCTCCCATGAGCTTATCCCATCCTCAATCTTTTCATAACAACACTACCACTTACATACATAATCCAAATCCACCATCTCATAATCCCTAAATTTATTACATAATACATAATCCTAATCCCCCATCCCGCTTCACTCCTTCCATCTAATCCTAATCCCCCATCCTACTTCAATCCTCCATCCATTTCTAATCCCTCAATCCTCCATCCAATCCTAATCCCTCATCTTCATCCACTATCATCCACTTCATCCTATCTCCACCCACCATCCACTTTGTCCTATCTCATCCTTCCATCCACTCCATCATACCTTAATCCCCTATTGTCCACTGCATCTTATCTCCACCCACCATCCACTTCATCCTACCTCAATCCACCACCATCCACTTCATCTTATCTCAACTTGTCATCCACTTCATCCTATCTCAATCCACCATCTTCCACCCCATCGTACACCAAATCACCTTCATCTACCTCATCCTACCTTAATCCACCATCTTCCACTTCATCTTATCTTAATCCACCACCCTCCATGCCCTCCTCCATTTCTGCAACTACCCTCCCACCTCCCACACCTATAATTCCTCTCCCACCTCCTAATGCCATAAAAACTTTCTTATCCATTTACATTATGCAACCACAATCCCCACCTCCTACTCCTACCATCATTCAAACTCAATCCAATGAACCTCTCATCCTTCCATTGACTTAGTCTACCCTAGTTGATGAACCTCCCATCCTTCCATCCACTTCATTTGTCCTAGTTGATGAACCTCCCATCCTTCCATTCACTCCATCTACCCCAGTTGAAGAACCTCCCATCCTTCCATCCACTCCATCTACCCCATTCAATGAATGTCTCATACTTCCATCCATTTCATTTGAAAAGTCTATCCACTCGTTCCCCTTGATACACCATCCACACCAATCCCATCATGCCAAGATCTTGTTGCAGAGAATGTTGACATATTTATTGATCCAAATCAAGATCTTTCTATTTTGTCTCCTCCATCTCAAGAGTCCTTATCATCTCCTCATCCAAGTCAAGATCCTCTCGTCCCATATAATCCACTCCTTGATCCTTTAATACCTCCTATCCAAACCATCCCACAACTATTACTTTATCCCCTTGGTTCACTTACATTCATCCATGATGGTTCACTTGCAATAGAAGAACACTTCATGTTCACCACCTATCCTTCTCCATCTGATAAAGGACTCACATCATGTTACCCAGAAAACAAGTATCCCATTTTAGATAAGATGCTGAAAAAAAATGAACTATCAAGGTAAAGACTTAGGTCTACATGAGAAAGGTACTTTGGAGGCCATCTATTTCAAAGAACATCTAGGTTCTCATGGTCTTGGTTATATATCCTAAGGCAATTCATCCAATAATGTTGGTATTGTAATATGGTAAAATGTGTGAATGAGAGATCAAGAGGAAACTACTCTTTCCCTCTAAGAGAGATGAGAGTTTCACTATGGATTTCCCTTCAAATACTTTTCACCTAGTTACATTGGAAGAGGAGAGGAGAATTCACTAGATTCAACCTCCCAACAAGATGATAGAATTCTGAGTGAAATGGGAATGATAAGCTAATCCCCTCTTCCTATTTGAAATAGAAAGAAATCAATTGAACTATGTAGTGCAAAAGTGAAAAAGAAATGATTATAACTTAAGATCGGGATATGGGATGGAGCTGTGCACGTGGATCTGGTAGTAATATGTCGAGACGAAGTTGCCCTGCGAATTTGAGGAAAAGTTGCCCGGACCATGGCGGGAATGTACACAATCCTCCAAAATATCCGTGAAACAAAAAAAGGTTTTTCCACCTCTACAAATGGAGCCCGATTTTGAAAGTACAGTTACACACCTGCAACCTACACACATAAAAGAGAGGAAAATGGGTTGGGATTGGGGGTTTGCCTTTAGGTCAAACCCCAGTTTTGGAATTAACCAAGTAATGAATGAAAGTAATTGCAAGTAGATGTAAATGAAAGACTGAATTATAAATCACATCAAGGGAGGTTGTATGGTTTAATCCTTGACTTGAATGCAACACTTAGCCTTGAAGGGAGACTTGAGAATGCTCAAATGTTGGAAAAGAATGTTTGAATGCTCTTGAATGCTTGATCGCTTATGCAAATTGACAAACTCCAATCTTATCCAACTTTAACTTATGCAAATGAGAGGATGAATGCCCCTTAAATACATGTTAGTGGATTTGATTTTCATCACGGGCTGACATCAGGGGAGTATCCCGCTCACTACACAACCCACAATGCATGCTCTAGGAAGGGTCCTGCCCCAAAATAGGCCATGCCCCTGTCCTAGGGGGATAGGGGCGCCATGCCCCTTTCCTACCCCTTTCTCTAGGGTAGAGTATAGATAGGGTGATGTTGAGGTCAAGGAAGAAGCTGATTCCAAGGGTTGAGCAGTCTCCAGTCTCCGATTAGGCTAGAGGATTCAATCTTGCATGTGTGAGGACCCTAATGCAGTCAAAAATTGCTAGGGTCACAATTTTATGAGACTACAAATATAACTAATACAAAATCCAAGTGTGCTTCCAAACCTAACATCGCATCTTCCCATCATTCCTCCAAATCATTTATCATGATGCAGAAGCATCCCTGGTTCTTGGATATCTTGCATCAACCAAAAACATTTTCTTTTCAATTTGTTCTTGTTTTGCAATTCAACATTTCATTCTGTGTTTCTTTGCATTTGCTCACCAGATGTTGCAGAGCTAGAATTGGTTCGTGGACATGTTCATAAATCTTATCCTTGGTCCATGAGATGTTTGGATCTTTTTTTCAGCAAGTTATCACTTTTGGAATATGGGACAATTTTCTTTCCTATGTACCAGAGCCGCCTAGAACTATTTGCTATCATTGATGCTTGTAGATCTTTTTCATTGCTTGTGGAGCCTAATTTTGTTGTTTCCAATGTTCCTTGGTGTGTGGTCGACCTTCCCTTAGGTCTACACTTCAACCTTTGGATTTTCTAGAGGGATCTCTTTGGCGGAGGTCGACCTTGTTGTTTTACACGTGTCATCTTGTTCATCATCATTTTGATCATTTTAGGCCAACACAGATCATCCTTGATCATACAAATCATGTAATTAAGAATTTAGAAAGCAGTTTTTAGAACATAGAAGATATATCTAAGGATTAGGATTTCTGGAGTCGACTCAAACTCTTGTTAGAGATGAATGTTAACACACATGTTTTGTACTCAGACCTATGAGATGAATGTTGTGAGCCCGCATGTTGTCGAAAGTTTGTAATCAATTGATTTAATAAATCTGATTATGCATTGCCTCCATCATGTTATGTTGATTGTGTTGTGTTAATTTGTTGCATGGTCTAGATTGTTCTCCTTGAGGATCCTCCTAACTGTGACTGCACCAAGTGGTATCTTAATGAGATTTTGTTCTGGAGATTGCGAAGTCCTATAAGATTTTGTTGTGGGGTGACAAAATTTAGGATCCGACCTGCAGCTGCAAAGGACTTGCATGAAGATGGTGCAAAGAAATGCCAGAGGTGGTGGAGCATGTGGAAACGTAGACCCTGGTGTGATGAAAATGTTGAGAGGAATTGCAGCCTAATTAGAAGTTGTTGAAATGGCCCATAGACGAGGTCAATATATTGAGGATGTGAGCGATGATGAAGGAGAAGTTGAGGGGGGAGAAGTAGTCGCAAATCAACCGGTGATCAATCCGAAAGTAGAGAGGTTCTTGAGGGTTCTAAGTAGAGCGAATACCAAACCACATTTTACCCCACCAAATTATGATGTAAAGTTGGATTAGATGAATTGATGGATTGGATCAGAAAGATGGAAAAGTATTTTGATTTTGAGAATACCATGGAAGAACGAAAGGTGAAATATGCATGTATTAGGGTTAGAGGTCATGCATCTCTCTGGTGGGAACATTTGAAGGTAGACTGACAGAGAAGAGGTAAAGAAAAGATCAAATCATGGAAGCAGATGGTTAGTAAGTTGAAATCAAAGTTCTTGCCTACCGACTATCAAGTGAATTTGTTCCAGAATTCACAGAACCTGAAGCAGAAGGAAACTAGTGTGAAGGAGTATTTAGAAGCATTCTACAAGTTGAACATTAGATCCAGACACATCGATGATGAGGTTGAACAAGTTGCTTGATATTTGAAAGGATTATGAATGTCGATACAAGATGAAATTAGTTTGATCAAGTTGCAGAGTGTTGAAGAAGCTTATCAATATGCCTTGAAGGTGGAAGATAAGTTGAATAAAAGACATGAGAAGAAGTAGCGAGGTAGAGGTAGAATATTTCAGGGAGGAAGATTCTATACCAGAGATCAAGGAACCTGTGTAGATCAGAATAAAGACAAGGAAGTTATCTATGATGGTAGTTCGTACTGAAGAGGTGACATAAATTTTTACTGAAACAAAGAAAATGAAGGTTACCATAATGAGGGTTATGGAAAGGAAGACAAAAGACAAGAAAAGAGAGTGTTTAAAGGAACCTATTTTACATGTGAAGGAGAAGGACATCGTGCTTTTGAATGTAGGAAGACAAAGAACCATGGAAGAGCAACCTTGGTAGAAGACAAACCTACCAAATCAAGTAACATACCAAAGGATGGAGAGTTGTTGATGATGTGGAGAGAATTATATCATACTGAAGGAGAGCAAGAGCCCTTGTAGAGGATGAATTTGTTCAAGACAAGATGCAAAGTAGTCGGTAAGTGTTGTAAAGTTATAATTGACAGTGGTAGTACTGATAATCTTGTTTCAAAGGAAATGGTGACTAAGTTGAATTTGGAGAGGTTGAAACACCCTAAGCCCTATCAAATAGCATGGATTTAAGATGGACATAAGCTATTAGTAAGTGAACAATGTTTAGTAAAATTGAAGATTGGAGCTCATCATGATGAAATTTTGTGTGATATTATACCTATGGATGTATGTCATATCTTGTGACAGTATGATAGAAAAGCGATGCATGATGGAAGAAGGAATATTTATACTATTGTGGCTAATGGGGATAAACAAATCTTGTTGGCTTTGGAGGATCCTATGAAGAGAGAAGTTTGTACTAATGCTAGAATTTGTCTAGTTGATGGAAGGCAGTTATTGGATGGGATGAGACATGAGAACATGTGCTTTGCCTTAATTCCTAAGAATAATAAAGATTCAGAGCCTAAAGAACAACAACTAGAGGATATAAAGGAGTTGCTGATAGAGTATGGGGACATCACTTCAGATAATGTACCTGATGGATTACCTCCTTTGAGAAGTACCAGTCATTGCATGGACCTGATTCTCAGAGCTAGTTTGCCTAATAAAATAGCACATCGGATGACACCAACAAAGAATGAAGATTTGAATAGACATGTGCAGGAGTTGTTTGTTAGAGAAATTGGGTCTTTACTTGATTAATTAAATGAGATTTGTTTAATTAATTAAGTTCCCTTTATCTCTTTTACACTTAAGCTAACATTAGGTGCATAATAATTAATTCTTTTATTAATTATTATGTGCAAGCCTAGGGTTTTCCCTTTTAGGGTTTTTTGACCTATTAGAGGTTGAATTCTTTTCTTTTGTATTATTATTCTATTACACATTTTTGTGAATACAAAGCTCTCATATTCTTGAGCATTTTCCGTGTTTATGTTTTTCTCTCTTGCTTCCTTGCTTCTCCTTGTAACAGGTTTATTCAGCTTGTAGAGATCATTTGGGCTCCTGTGGTGTTGTATTTATCAACTCTCACATGGTATTGGAGCCCCTCATGCTTTAGCACCTTTGGAGTTGATTCACAGTGACCTCATGTCATTTCCTACTCCTTTTTCTGGGGCCAAATATGTACTCACATTTATTGATGACTTCTCTAGATGCACATGGGTGTACTTTCTTAAGTACAAGTTTAATGTCTTTGATTCATTTCGAATCTTCAAAACATTTGTAGAGAAGCAGTCTGGTTGTTCTATTTGGTGAATATGTACAGATAATGGGGGGGAGTATGTGAATCAGGTTTTCAAAGATTTTTGCACTGAACATGGTTTACATCATCAGTTTACTGTTCCCTACACCCCTCAACAGAATGGTGTTGTAGAGAGAAAGAATAGGACTTTATGGGGGATGGCGAATTGTATGATTCAGTCCAGGTCCATGGATTTGTCTTTTTGGGCTGAGGCAGTCAATTGTGCCAACTACATTCAGAATCAGATGCCTCACAAGGAGGTTTGACATATGACTCCTGAGGAGGCTTGGTCTCATGACAAGCCCGATGTTTCCTTTTTCTAAGTATTTGGAAGTGAGGCATGGGCATTTATTCTTGATTCTCAGAGGAGAGAAATGGAGTGGAAGAGCCAAACCCTCATTTTTGTTGGCTACTATGAGGATGTTAAGGCATACAGGTTGTTTGATCCCGATTCCAGAGAGGTCATGTTTTGACGGGATGTTAAGTTTGATGAGCGCCTTCCCACAGTGGATACCCTGTCTCCAGTGTCTACCCCTCTACCTACTCCTCCCACTGCATCTCTTTAGGATCATTTTGAGGATGATTCTGATGATGATCCACCATCTCCACCTCCACCTTCTCCACCTCAGATGCCCAGGTGGGCTCGCTTTACTGTTGAGGCGGTAGGATCTATGGCCGATGATCCTTCATATGCTCGTTGCACCCGTTCTGATACTGTGGGTTCTATTCTTTTGAGTCATACCATTTCAAATGATCCTCATAAGTTTTCAGAGGCAACAAGACACCTCGAGTGGGATTGTGATATGGATGAGGAGTATTATTCTTTGATGAGGAATAATACTTGGGATCTCTCTCCTCTTCCTAAGGGCATAAAGATGGTTCGGTGCCGATGACACCAAGTATGCTTCTAATGGTTCAATTGATAAGTATAAAGAACATCTTGCTGAAAAGGGTTTCTCATAGGTTGAGGGTATTTATTACTCTAAGACATTTTCCCCTGTCACCAAGATGAACTCTATTCACTTTGTACTATCCGTTGCAGCTTCTAGGGGATGGGCCATTTTTTCAGATGGATGTGAAGAGTGCTTTCTTGCATGGAGACCTACAGGATGAAATCTATATAGAGCAGCCTTAGGGATTTGTACAGGACAGTTCCTTGGTTTGCAGACTTCAACATTCATTGTATGGTCTAAAACAGGCCCCTCGGGCTTGGTATGAGAAGATGGAATCTTTCTTGCTCTCGATTGGTTTGACACACTATCATTCAGATCACACAATGTACATTCAACATCTTGAGGGGGAGATCCTGATTCTTGTGCTATATGTTGATGATCTCGTCATCACAGGTAGCTCATCCTCTATGATTCAACATGTTCAATGAACTTTGATGGACCAGTTTGAGATGATAGATCTCGATCTTCTGCACTATTTTCTTGGTCTTCAGGTGATTCGGTCTTCTGATGGGATCTCCATTTACCAACAAAAGTATGCTCTTGACATGCTTCAATGCTTTGACATGCTTTATTGCAAGCCTGCCCCACTCCTTTTCAGTCAGGGGTTGTTTTGAATACTACTTGCCCAACTCCTTCAGTAGATTCTACACTTTATAGGCAGTTGGTTGGTAGTTTGTTGTACCTGACACACACTCATCCTGACCTTTCCTTTGCGGTTGATCTTGTCTCTCGATTCTCTCATGATCCTCATGAGAGTCATTGGCAAGCTGCCAAACATATTTTGTGGTACATTTGGGGCTCTATTTCTCATGGCATTCACTACACATCAGGGGAACCTCACATTGTTGGCTACACTGACTCAGATTGGTCTGGTGATGTCAATGATCATAAGTCTACTTTTGGCTTTGTTTTCTATCTTGGCTCTGGTGCTATCACATGGTCTTGCAAGAAGTAGACTGCTCATGCATTATCATCTATAGAGGCTGAGTACCAAGCTGCTATGCTTGCAAGTGAGGAGATCTTATGGCTTCGATAATTGATGACTGAGTTTGGTTTTCCTCCTGATAGTCCCACTATTCTTTGGTGTGACAATCAGAGTGCTATTCACATTTCTCGCAACCCGATGGAGCATCAGCAAACAAAGGACATTGAGCTTCACATGCATTTCATCCGCCAGTTGATTCAGGATGGTTCTCTCATTTTGGAGTACATTCCCACTGCCAAGCATGTTGCAGACATATTCACAAAACCTTTTGCATTGCCGCACTATCTTCAGTTGTGCTCTATGCTTTGGGTGAAGGAAGTTGTCCTTGGGGGGTCTTTATGAGGCCTTCCTTCCTTCATATTTCTTTCAAAATGTTCTTTTATCTCTTTTTGGAGAGGAGTTTTTCCCCATTGGGTTTTCTCCTTTTTTCTCCGTTTCATAGTGATTTCCTTGTATTTGGGTACTTGATCAAGCCTTGTTGCCGGGACCCATATTTCCTGCTTTTAATATCTGTTCTAGGTTTTAGCTTCTCCCTAAGTCTAGCTTAAGGGGGGGGGGGGGGGGTGTTAGAGTAATCTAGTCTTTACTTGATTAATTAAATGATATTTGTTTAATTAATTAAGTTCCCTTTATCTCTTTTACACTTAAGCTAACATTAGGTGCATAATAGTTAATTCTTTTATTAATTATTATGTGCAAGCCTAGGGTTTTCCCTTTTAGGGTTTTTTGACCTATTAGAGGTTGATTTCTTTTCTTTTGTATTATTATTTTAATACACATTTTTTTGAATTCAAAGCTCTCATATTCTTGAGCATTTCCTATGTTTATGTTTTTCTCTGTTGCTTCCTTTCTTCTCCTTGTAACAGGTTTATTCAGCTTGCAGAGATCATTTGGGCTCCTGTGGTGTTGTATTTATCAACTCTCACATTGTTAAGGAAATGTTTGATCCAAGAGAGTTTGAGTCTTTGTGTAGTTCCAACACTGTTAGCACCTAAGAAGAATGGAGAATGGAGGATGTGTACTGATTCCAGAGCAATAAAAACAAGATCATTGTGAAGTAGCGATTCCATTTTCCTAGGATGGATGACATAATGGATTGTCTAAGTAGAGCTAGATATTATACAAAGATAGAATTGAAGAGTGGATACCATCAGATCATAATCAGAGAAGGAGATGAGTGGAAGACAACATTCAAGAGAAATGAAGGATTGTATGAATGGTTGGTGATGCCTTTTGGACTGACTAATGCACCAAGTACTTTCATTAGATTGATGAATGAGGTATTGATGAAATTTTTGGGTAAGTTTGTTATTGTGTACTTGGATGACATATTGATTTTCAGTAAGACAAAAGAGGAAGATCTGTTGCATGTGAGACAAGTTTTGTAGAGGTTGGGAGAAGAGAAGTTGTTGATAAACATTAAAAAGTGTAGTTTCATGAAGGAAGAGTTAGTTTTCTTGGGATTTGTGATATCTGTGGATGGATTGAAGATGGATCTTGAGAAAGTAAGAACAATTATTGATCGGCCTACACCGGAGAGAATTGGAGAGGTAAGATCATTTCATGGATTAGCTAGTTTCTACCAGAAGTTCATCAGAAATTTCAGTCCAATTTGCAGCCCTATGACATAAACAATGAGTGGAGATAAAAAGGATTTCAAGTGGACAACTAGAGCAAATAGGAGCTTTAAATTATTGAAACAAAATGTGATAGAGTAGCTTGTGTTGGCTTTACCAGATTTTAACAAAGTCTTTCAAGTGGACTATGATGCAAGTGGGAATGCGATCAGAGCAGTGTTGAGTCAAGAGGGAAGACCGCTTGCTTATTTCAATGAAAAATTGAACAATGCAAGGAGAAGGTATTCAGTGTATGATTAGGAATTTTATGCCATAATTCAAGCATTGAACAAGTGGAGACATTATTTGCTGACTAAGAAGTTTGTGTTGTGTACTAATCATCAAGCTTTGCAATATTTGAACAGTAAAGGTTGAATCAAAGACACATGAGATGAGTAGAGTACTTACAGAGTTATACTTTTGTGTTGAAGCATAGAAGCGAGAAGTCAAATAAAGTTGCTGATGTCCTGAGCTGAAGGAGAAATTTGCTGACGGAAATGAGAATAGAAGTATTGGGTTTTGAGGAATTACAAAACTTGTATGAGGATGACCTAGATTTTGCAAAACCTTGGAGAGCTTGCACAAAAACTAATGCGGTGGATAGGAGTAAGTGGCTGGATTATTTCATGCAAGATGAGATGTTGTTTAGAGGAAATCAGTTGTGTATACCCCAGATCTCTATGAGAGAAAATATGGTAAAGGAGAAGCATAGTGGAGGATTAGTCAGACACTTTGGAGTAGACAAGACAACAACCTTGGTAAGTGAGAATTACTTTTGGCCTTAGATTCATAAGGACGTTAGGAAATTTGGTCAGAGTTGTAGGACTTGTCAACTAGCAAAAGGTGGTAGTCATAATATTGGACTGTATAAGCCTTTGACAGTTATAGAGAGACCTTGGGAAGACATGAGCATGTATTTCATACTTCGCTTACCTAAAACATGGAGAGTAAATGATTCTATATTTGTAGTGGTGGATAGATTCTCAAAGATGGCACATTTCATACATTGTAAGAAGACAATAGATGCAATACATGTTGCTGACTTATTTTTCAAAGAAGTGGTAAGATTACATGGATTGGCTAAGAGCATAGTTTTTGACAAAGACACTATGTTTGTTGGTACTTTTGGAGAACACTTTGGAAGAAGATGAAGACAGATTTGAAGTTTAGTTCTACTTTTTACCCATAGATTGATGGACAGACATAGGTAGTAAACAAAAGTTTGGAAAACTTGTTGAGATGTTTAGCTGGAGACAAAACCAGAAGTTGGGACTTGATTCTTGCATAAGTAGAATTTGCCTACAATAATTCAATGAACAAGAGTACCAGACAAACACCTTATAAGATTGTTATCGAAGTACACCCTAGAGGCATATCAAAACTTAGAAACATCAGTAATGAGGCAAAATAATTTACAGAGCATATGAATATAGTGCATAATCAGGTTAAACAACATTTGGAGGACATGAACAACAATTATAAGGAGAAGGAAGATGAGAAGAGGAGACATAAGCAATTTGAAGTTGGAGATGAAGTGATGGTGTTTCAAAGAAAAGAAAGATTCCTAGTTGGTACCTATAATAAGTTGAAGATAAGGAAGTTTGGACCTTGTAAGATCTTGAAGAAATTCAGTTCCAAAAATGCATATGAAGTGGAGTTACCAGATAGTTTGGGTATTTCACCTATTTTCAACATTGCAGACTTGTATCAGTATCATGAGGCTGAATTCAATGTAGACAATGCAACATACTTGGAGAAGTAGATACCCCAGAAGGTACTAGACTAGATTGAAGAGATTTTAGATAGCAAAATTGGGCGTAGCACTCACAAGAAGCAGTACAAAGAGTATCTTGTGAAGTGGAAAGGTAGACCAATTAAAGATTCTTCATGGATTTCTCAGGCTGAGGTGGAGCATCTTGGTTTTCCTTTAGCCCCCCAAAAGTGAGAGACTCACTTTTCAATCAACCCCGGATGTTTGATGCAAGAGCATCCCTGGATCTTGGCAATCTTGCATCAACCCAATTTTTTTTTTCAATTTGTTCCTATTTTGTTGTTCAACATTTCATTCTGTGTTTCTTTGCATTTTCTCACTAGATGTTGTAGAGCTAGAATTGGTTCATGGACATGTTCATCAATCTTATCCTTGGTCTGCGAGACATTTGGATATTTTTTCCAGCAAGTTATCACTTCTAGAATATGGGATAGTTTTCTTTCCTATGTATCGGAGCCGCCTAGACCTATTTTCTATCATTGATGCTTGTGGAGCCTGATTTTATTGTTTCCAACGTTCCTTGGCATGTGGCGAACCTTCCCTTAGGTCCGCACTTCATCCTTTGGATTTTTCGTAGGGATTTCTTTGGTGGAGGCCGACCTTGTTGTTTTACACGTTTATCTTGTTCATCAGAATTTGTTTCATCTTGGTCCAAGGCGGATCATCCCTATTTATATAAATCATGTAATTAAGCATTTATAAAATAGTTTTTAGAACATAGAAGATTGATCTAAGGATTAGGAGTTTTGGAGTTGGCTCACATTCTTGCTAGAGCTTAATATTGCATAACACACATGTCTTATACTTAGGCTTGTGAGCCAAATGTTGTGAGCCCACATGTTGTCAACAATTTGTAATCAATTGATTTAATAAATATGATTCTGCATTGCCTGCATCACATTGTGTTGATTGTGCCATGCTAATTTGTTGCACGATCTAGATTGTTCTCCTTGAGGGTCCTCCTAATTATGATTGCACCATATCGACATCCCCCCTCCTCCATCATATAGAGCCAAAACAATCATCCATCTCCCTCCTTCATTCATTAAATCCATTTTGGGTCCCTATATCCCAAAGTTCACCATCACATATCCCCCACATGCTAAACCTATTTTGGGCCCTTGTATTCCACAACCACATCCTCCATCTTGCCCTACTCATCCCTCCATACACATATCCCATATCCCCATCATCTATCATAAAAATATTACTCCTTTAATTCCCAATTTGGATTACCAAAGGAACATATCCCCACATTCCATCCAATATCCTACATCCATCACTCCATCCATATTTCATCCATCTCCTACACCTTCACACACTCCTTCCAAGGCTACTAGCAATAGTCTGGATGCCAAATCACAAATGCATAAAGATAAACATCCACAAAAATATAAAGATGACCATGTCCACTCAAAAATATATGCTCAAACAAAGTAAGATCTGATAAAATAATGCAATAAATCCCAAAGGCCACAAAATCCCACTAAAGAAAAAGCAAAAACAATGTGGATCTGAAAGAAAAAAGAAGCAATGCATCAAAAAGAAAAATCTCCAATGACATCCAATATTGCTACTTCACATACTAAACATCCTTTCCCTCCATCTCTTAAATCTATTTTGGGTCCCTATGTCCCAAAGCTACCTATCATTACTCCTCTATCATATCCACATGCTCCCTCCAGCCCTCCTCCACTCATCCCACATCCCCTAGAACATGTGCCAATGTTGGTCCTAAAAACATCCCCCCATCACACTCACTTTCCCTCATTCCATCCAAAAATTTACCACTACCATATCCCTTATCCCACCTACATCCCCTATCAAAGCCATTTAATCCAAGCCTTTGCATAGTTCACCCATCTTAATAATATTGTACCAACATCCAGTGATCACTCTAAATGGGCTTCTATTATATTGATATGAAACTTTATGCTTGATTTCTCCATCCATCTCCCTTATCACCTATCCTCCAAATCCATTTATCCTCATCCATCTCCAGCCATAAATTTCCTCTCAAAAAATTCAAAAAATTAAAAAATGGAAAAAAAAGTAAAGAGAAAAGTTCCTCCAATGGTGAAAACTTGCCAAACAAGCGTCTTGGACAAGTACCATGATGTAAACTTTCCAAACAAGTGTCATTTTTAATCCCCCCATCCTTTTGTTCGCCGCACTTGGGGGCAAGTTCTCCTAACCATCTAGCCATCACCTCTTCCATCTCATCTACCTACCATACCCAACATATCCTATCTATTTCACTTCCTCCATTCTCCTTTGGATCTTTATAAATAGAAAACTCCATTATATATACATTCTTTGAACACCTCTTGGTATCCATTTCCCCATCACATTTTTTCCTCCATTATCCTTCCTATCCACCCATCCTTCCTCCCATCCATATAATCCTTTCGCATACCTTCATAGACCTTTTCCACCCATCACCCTATCTTCCATTCACTTCCCTCAACTTCCTATCATCCTAGATCATTCCTCATATCATATCCCTATGGTGCCTTGTTACACAGGAAATATCTAGAGTGCGACATCTTATTCCTTTGGGATATAGTTCTTGGAGACCCTATCAGACCCACCATCCATCCAGTCATCCCTTCATCTAACAATCCTTCTCTCCCAATTCCTCCCATCTCATAATCCTTTCATCTCCAATTACTTATCTCATAATTCTTTTCATCCTATCCTCCATTTCTCAATCCTTCCTGTCATATCATTCCATCACCTCTTACATCCCTTATCATTGGTATCTAGCTCTAGGGTACACCCACACAATCTAATACCATCCATTCAATCATTCCATTTTCTCCTTGAAATACAACATCACACACAAATCCTATCCATCTCCTTCAGCTATCCAAAATAAAACACCAATCAAATCATCCAATCACATCCATGGTCTTGTTCCTAGCCTCGGTGCAAGCCTTCATCACAATCCAATCATCATCATTGGGATGCATCCTTCCCAATCCTTGTGTTGTTTTGGGATACATCATTCCCACATCAACAACACCCCATCAATCATCAATCTCTCATGGATTTTCATCTTGATTGGGGCAACATCATGTCTATCCTTGGGTCCTCATCCATCATCCATGGCTCTTGTACATCTTGTAAATAATTTCTTGTACATAGAATTGGTCGTGTGTTTCCATCTAGGTCCACTCGTGCATATGTCTCCTTAGGTTTTGTCCTTTGCGTTAGTTGGTCGTGTGTCATCAAGATCATATCCCATTAGTTAGTTCTTCAACAATCATCCTTGAGCATCCTTGTCACCGTGATAGTATCAGGTACCTTTTGTTATCCAATCTCGTCAATCCCTCATCCAATCATCAATCTACGCAGGATGTATCCTTCCTCTAGTCAACCAATATAAAATCTCATTTTTTGGTTATCCTTTTGGCAAAATATATTTGAGACACTCAAGTTGGCTTTGATTTATTTTTTATCTTTGTTTATCTTTATTTGAGCTTCATCGTTTTATCTCCTCACGATCGCCACAATTCTTTATATCATGGTGTGCTATGACTGATGAAACTTGGGGCATGGTATTGGTTTCTTTTTTCTTGCGTGTGTTTTTGTTGATGTGTCCCTTGTTGTACCCTCATGAGATCTCGTCTATCTTATGTTAAACTGGGGCATATCTTTTTCTTGTAGTTTTTCTAGCATCATTTCTTGCAAAGTTCTCTATAACTCTGTGTGGTGCTAGACTAACCTTTTTGTGTTTATTTTTGTTGTGTCAGTCCATGCATTGGTTATTAAATCACCTTGGTTCCTCATACCCTAGTGCATCATATATAATGCTAAATCAAGATAACTGCTCGTTGCATGCTAACCCATTTCTAAGGGTGCTCATGCTCCATGATCATTTCATGCATATCATTCGTTGTATTTGTATTCACTCCTGTTTAATATCTATTTTCACTTTTAGGCTTTGTTTTGCCATTGGGGCAATGTTTCTTTCAATATGCTTCTCAAGATTTTGTTTCCCATGCACCCTCTCGAGGGGACTTCATTACCTATTCCTTTGTCCACAGTGGGAATTTTTCTCACTTCCTATTTTTCAGGTCGCTGGTATCTTATTGTCTTTGCATTGATGCTATTCTAGAACCATCACAAAGAGGGGCGAAATGTAGACACCTAAATTTGATTAATTTAATTAATTGAATTTAGCTATCTTGAATGTCTTTAATTAAATAATTACACATTATTTAATTAATAAGTGTTCCCTCCTTCTAGCTAATTAATTTTATTAATTATGGTATAGTCCCCTTTTAATTAATTATTGACAAATATAAATCATTCAATTAATTAAATCCACCCCTTTCTTCTATTAAATACATCAAATGCACAATTTGACTATTTAATTTACCATTTGTCATTTTTCTTATTTTTCATTAATCTCCTAAGTCTAATCCTCATCTAACTCTTCTTCTAAACCTTACCTACTTAGATAACCGTAGGTTTTAGTCAACCTTATCCTCTTTCCCTCACCATATGTGTGCACATTCCCAAATATCCCAAATTTTCTAAAATTTGGGGAAATATCTCAAAATTCCTAATATGTGGGAATATCTTCATTTGGAAATAGAACCTTCCTATTTGGGTGTCCCTCTCCCAAATAAGCATGTGTCCTCAAGGACACATGTCATCCCTCCCCACTACACTTGTCCTTCTTAAGGACACATGTTATTTTCATCCATGACACTTGCTCTTCTCAGGGACAAGTGTCTCATTTCCATGCCTCCTCATCTCCTAGATTAGCCTATTTAATCCCGTAATTTCCCTTCACAATCCATGTACTTTCATATTCATACCATCATAATGCAGAATTGTTCACTCACCTTTTACACATCCATATCCCTTTAGTATACATCCTTGCATCCCATTTTAGCTTAATCTTCATCTTGCATTTACTATCATGGGGTGAAATCAAGAGTCTATCACATAGCAAAGCACACATCAAATCAGAGGATTATCAAATTCAAGGATAAATCTAGAGTTTGTATTTTAATTGTTTATCATTTACTTTTTATCTAGTTTCTTCCTTTTTAACATCCTCATCTTATGTGTGGTTGAAATATGTGTTTGCTTGATTGTTAATTTCATCTTTTCAATCTCATAAGTTTTGCACTCACAATTTTTTGTATACACATGGTAATCAAGATTAGATTGCAGAAACATGCCATGAACAAAACATAACGTAAACCCTAAGTTTTTGTCTTTACTACACTTCTGTAACACTTTGCATGGTGCCCCACACCTTTGCATTTAAAATCATTTTTTCCTTTTGTTCCTTGTGGATATATGGGGTTTCATTGTTTCACAAAACCTTATCTTATTCAATTCCTCCCTTACACCCCACATCTTCGTCATTGATTTTGATTTTCCCTTCAATCACCTATGGATCTGCGAGATGGGAAGGAAAGGTGCCCCATATTACCCCAAGCCCCCACACCATACAGTTGCATTAACATGAATTGCATTATTTAGTCAATAACTTTAAAATTATTAAAATGATTTAATTGACCATCAATTTAACCCTTCCAATTAATGCACCATGTCGCATATTTAAACCCTTTAAATGATTTAAATAATTTTATTTTTTTAACTGACCTTATGGTGCTAGATGATTTAAATAATGAATATTCTATTAGGTGAACCTTAACTGACATTATGGTGCCAGAATGCAAGTCGGGTCCCCTTGTGGGCTTGGCTTAAAAAAATCATTTTCGAACAACTTGAATTTGGAACTGCACTCAGACCACAACTGAATACATCTAGGGCAAAATGTGAAGTGGGTGATCAATAAAATTTGAATCCTTATATTTTTTCTCAGTGCTTAAAACAAACTAGGTGGCCTTCAGAAACACCTTCAAAAACTAACCAAATCATCTTCTTGAGTCTTCAAAACTTATACACATGCTGAGTTTTTTTAGGAGAATCAGAATGCCAAGTGGATTTGCATGACAATGCATGAGGTAAAAAATACTAATGCTCAAAGTTTCTTACTTGAGCATTTTCTGAAATTGCATATGTTGAACTTGTTTGGAGTCCACAAACTAGGTGCCTTGAAAAAATACCAAATGCCACTTTACGAGGTTGCCACTGAGTGGAATGACTCATCAAAATATAGTATGTGTGCCAAGAGGTTTTTCCTAAATCCATCAAATTTGCAAAACATCATTGGTCAAAGTTGACCTCTCAAAAACTTTCTAGAACATGCTGATATCAAACCTCTACAAAGTTAGTTTGCTTTTGGCCTCAAAAAAACATCAAACGAGTGTTGAGGTGTCGCAACCAAGCGAGGGAGTACATGACTATGCAAATAATCATAAGGACCAACCCATTTGACATGTAGGTCATGAAATATTAATCAAGATGTAAGGTCACTTTGGTAGATTTAAGACTTGTTGCTTAGTAATATGCATGTGATTTTGACTTGGGAAAAATATCAAATGAAGTCTCGAGGCTCTAAAAATTGACATAGGGGTACATTAAGATGCATAAAATCACAAGAAATGATTGGTTTGACATGACAATCAACTAACAGAAAAATATCACTCTCTAAAAATGGCTACTTTGGCAAATTTTACAGTGTGCAAACAACACACCTTCTCAGAACCCCCAAAATGGGTAATTCGAAAACTTGCTGAATCTAATTTTGGGAAGCTTCAAAGTAGGCTACTTGGGAGAAATTTGTGGGAGTACTTCTAAGTGTTCTAATCAATTTCCTTATCATGGGCCCTTCAAATTTTGCCAAAATTTGAAGGTCCCAACAACGCGAAAAAATGGTAATAGTTAAAAACAACAAAAAAGATGAACAACAAAGATATATTCAATCGTCTTGCATTGGGTTTCTTCAATTTCAAGTGTAGATTTCAAAAGTAAGGTCATCTATCTCATATAGGGTACACCTTTGATGTAATTATTTTTAGTTATTTTTATAAACTTATATTTTGTCTATATAGGATACCACATCATCTAAACAGTCTCAAAGAGAAGCAATTTTTTTGAATTATAAATTGATTAATATATTGCATTGTGAGAATGATCAAGATAATGCATAATCATAAAATATTTCAAATTTAAAAATAAAATATAATATAATTTTAATTTCATGATTATTTAAAAAATAGATGTGAAAATGTAATAAAGGAGTTTTTAGGGCATCATGTTCCATTACTATTCATTTGAGGGAACAATTATTGTTGATTAAAGTGAGAAAGTATTGGATTCGAGATGACCCAATGGATAGATATTAATTTAAAATGCACTTAGATGATGCAAAGTTTATCTTATAATTGTAATTTGTTTTGTTTGTAATTTTTTATTTATTTATTGTTTGGATGAAAGTTTATTTTGTAGTGATATTTACATAAAAACTAACCATATACAATTTAAAAATTATTTCTAGTTATTTTTATAATTTGTCTAAACATGATTTAAACATTCCTAAAAAAGAATAATTTTTAAAATTTTTTTAGATTGATTCATTTATTGTATTGTATTTATAATATTTTATGAGAATGATCAAGATAATGCGTAACCATAAAATCATTTCAAATTTAAAATAAAACATAATATATATTTGATTTAGTGGTTGTTAAAAAAATAGATGTGAAAAATGTAAAAAGGAGGATTTAAGGTGATTTGTGAAGCACAAAGGGCTCTATTATTACTCATTTTAGGGACCAATTGATATTAATTAGAGTGAGAAATCACTTGGACCCATGAGGACCCAATTGGAAGATATTGAAATAGAGTTATGGCATAGTTACAAAATAAGTGTCACATAACTATTAGTATTTGGGTTTATTTTGTTATTGTAATTTTTTTTGTTTGTGAATTTGTTTTTTTTTTTTTATTGTTTGGATGAAAGTTTATATTGTAGTAATTTTTACACAAAAATTTACTAAAAGTTTCTAGTTATTTTTATAAATTTATATTTTTCTAAATAGAATACAACATCATCTCATTTCTAAAGGGGAAGGAATTTTTTGAATTTTGGATTGGTTCACATATTGTATTGTCTTTATATTGTTTGGTGAGAGTGATTGAGATAATGTATAATTGTAAAATATGTCAATTTAAAAATAAAACATAATATAATTTTATTGAAGTGTTTGTTAAAAAAATAGTTTTAAAAATGTAAAAAAGAGTTTTTAAGGTTTATTTTGATATTATAATTTTTTTTCTTTTCTGAAATGATTATTTTTCTTGGATGAAAGATTATATTGTAATGATGTCTACACAAAAATTAGTCATAGATAGGTTAGAAATTATTTTTAGTTATTTTAATATAAATAGTTTTGACCAAATAGAATACTACATCATCTAAACACCCCTAAAAGGGGAGGAATTTTTTTAACTCTAATTTGATTCATATATTGTATTGTATTTATATTGCTTGGTGAGACTCATTAAGATAATGCACTATCATAAAATGTGTGAAATTTAGAAATAAGACATTATATAATTTTATTTTGGTGGTTGTTTAAAAAATAAATGTGACAATGTTAAAAAGAGTTTTTAGGAAGGATTATGTTCTATTACGACCCATTTGAGGGACTGACTTTTGTTCATTAAATTAAGAAATCACCTAGTCCCTTGATTGCATGATGTAGAAATAAGTGCCACTAACCATTAGCATTTGGTTTTACTTTGTTATTTTAATTTATTTTGTTTGTGAAATAATTTTTTTACTTGGATGAAAGATTATATTGTAGTTATTTTAGATAAAAAATAATCATGATAATTAAAATTATTTTTAGTTATATTTATAAACTTAGATTTTCTAAATAGAATTATATAAACAAGGGACGCAATGCATTAAGTTCCTACCAATAGTTTGGTTAGTTGAGAGTTGAAAACAAAAATGGATTGAGAGTTGAAAATAGAAAATGATTTGGTTAGTTTAGACATAGAGGGGGGAAGAGTAAGAGAGGAAGAAGGTGACAAGGACAAGTAGTAACCACAATTTATGGATGAATAGGTATGAGTTTGATGAATGTTAATAATCAAAATCCTAAACCCTACTAAAGATGAAGAATTGGTATATGAGTGAGGTAGGGATCGACATAGAACATAAATTTAGGTACTAATTAAACTTTTAAATTAAACCAAAGGGTTGGTGGATAGGATGGGTGGAAGTAAGGTCGCTCTATGAGCTATAAACCCTACAAAGGGATACATATATGAAAGGAAAGGAAATAAAACCCTAACCAAATCTTGGAGAGAAAGTAAAGAAGAAATAAATAAATATAAAATCCTAATGTAGAATAAATAACTTTAGGGCAAAAGCTTATATGGTGACATATGACACATTAGGTTCACCAAGTTATGTAAGAGAATAGAAATCTTTACATTGAATAATCCAAGATAATCAAATAAATAAATATAATCACGATTAGTATAGATTTATTAGTTAGGTTAATAATTTTAATAAATATTAAAAAATTAAATGAGAGTTTTATTATGGGTACTTATCTCTAAATGCACCAACTATTGGAGAATGAATGTTCATTATACAAGTAGAGCAAACAATGCACCATTGGCATAACCCAAAAGGTGTCCAATATATTAGAAAATAAAAATACATTCTTTTATGTTTAAGTTCATTTGAGGCAAACATTTTTAAAGCACTAAGATAAAAACATATTTTTTGAAATATAATATTTATATTTATTTTACTGTAAAAATATTTGATACAATTTTTTTAATTTAAGATATTTGAAATTTAATTTTTAAAACTCTATAAAGGGATACATTTATGAAATGAAATAGGAAATAAAACCCTAATCAAATCTTGGTTAGAAGGTAAAGAAGAAATAAATAAATATAAAATTCTAATGTAGAATAAATAAACCTTAGGGCCAAAGTCTGTGTGGTGACATATGATGTATATTAGGTTCACCAATTTATGTAAGAAAACATAATTGTTTACATTGAATAATCCAAGCTAATTAAATAAATACATTTTATAATCACTATAGACGTATAAATCTGACCACTTTCCTAAGTGAATATTTAATATTCATTTAAAACCCCATTCTTCCTATTAATTAGATTTTATTTAATTAATTTATTTATATTCATCTATTTGATTAAATAAATTACTCAATTTATTTAATTAAGTTCACCTAAGCCTTTTTTAGCCTTTGATTAAATAAATCACTTTATTTAATTAATTCCCCTTTCTCCCTTTTTAATTAAATTTACATTTAATTAAATTGATCATTGTTAATAAATAAATCTAATTTATTTATTTAAATCCCTCACTTGTATTTATGCAAGTTGCATCTATTTGATTAAAATAAAGTAATTTTATTTTAATTAAAATCCTTTTTCCTCCACTTGCAAAATCCTACATCTCCCACTTGCCTCCTTAACCCCCTTCTAGAATCTTCTAATCACTTCTAATTTAACCTAATCCATCTCCTAATTATTATCACAATCCTAAGCAAAGATAAGTCACTTCTCAAAGCCTCCAAAGTCTTTGAAAACTATTAAAGGCTTTATGTCCTCAACAAGTTAACCCTCAAAGTCTTCCAACCATTTAAGGCTCTTACATAACCATTAATGGTTAACTCAACCTTCTTGCATGATTATAGACTTTCTCTCTAACTCAACCTTCATCTAACCTAAGGGTCTCATCAAGCATTCATGGCTTTAACCTTGGTTATCGCTTTAACCCTTGCACAAGAATTTACCCCTTGGGTAAAAGCTTTATCCAATGGATAACCCTAGTCTAACCTCAACCCTTACCTCCTAGGGTAAACTTCATGTATTCTCAAGCATTTAATGCTTCTTTCATCTCCTCTCAAGCAACCTCTTGTTGACAATTGTCACCATTTTCATTGGTGAGAATTGTGAACATGGATTGATTAACTTTCAATCCTGACCCTTGTTAAGATTATCCAATCTTGACCATCCATTGCCCTATTTTCCCTATAAATAGAGCTCTCATTCTCTTATTTTCATATATCCAAGTCTTCATGCATCAAACTTATAGTCTAATTAACTAATCATTTTTAGCCTCTCTTTGATAAATCATCTTAATAAGCATTTAGAAGCATTCTAATATCATAGAATATCCATGTTAGGCTAGTATATCATTGCTAGGATAATTAGCTAATATTATCATAATATTTATGCTAGCTTAATCATCATAGATTCAATAGCATACATATCTAGGAATGCATTCATGCATAATAATCAAACATTACTTTTTCTTGGAGTTGTCATTCCTAACTCACTTTTCTTAGTGATCTGAGAGCAAAGGCATTGACTTTAGGGATCCTGTGAGATAGAGAACAATGGGACACCCCTTGGGAAGTTGATCTATTTCAATATAGTTCCTATAACTTGCACCAAGAGTCTCGTTGGTGTGTGGGCCTTTTGAATCGGACTTTTACGTTTCTGTCACCCTCATTTCTCGCACACGATCACAATTAATCTATACTTATTAGTTGGATTGATAATTGTAATAAATATTAAAAAAATAATTTAGAGTTTAATAAGTGTATTTATCTCTAAATGCACCAACTATTGGAGAATGAATGTTCATTACACAAGTAGAGCAAACAATGTACCAATTATTGGTAACCCAAAAGGTGTCCAATATATTAAAAAATAAGAAATACTTTCTTTTATTTTTAAGTTCATTTAAGCAAACATTTTTAAAGCTCTAAGATAAAAATAAGTTTTTTGAAATATAATATTTATATTTGTTTTATTGTAAAAAATATTTGATTCACAATTTTTTTATTTAATATATTTGAAATTAAATTTTTATTCAGTATAAAAATTAAATATCTCAAAAATTAATAATAATAATACAAACATATATCTTTAATTTATTTCAATAAATGATATGAATAACCTAAAACTTGAGATTCAGTATTCAATTTTAAACATTCAAATACAAATTAAAATATAACAATAGAATCCAATAATTATAAATTTGATAAATTACTTCCAAATCAAATCTATAAATATAAGATTATTTAAGAATTTGTATGGTAATTCTTTTTCACTTATCTGATCTTTGTACTTTTATTTTGCTCCATATAAAAGTCTACCCTATTTTTTGATGTTAGGTCCATCTACACGTACGCACATGTAATGCAACAGTTTTGCTTTAATGGTGAACATGCTACAAATTGTCCTTTTGATGTAAAGTAATCAAAATTCAATGGTCCATCTAGAAAAACACACTTGCCATTGTAATCTCATTGGTTGTCAGACAGAACAAAGGTAAAATTAATATTAAAATATTTAGTGATGTACCTCTTTCTTTTAATGCCACTCTAACATTTAATTTAATGAAGAATAAAAAAATATTTTTTTTGGTCAAAATTTTTTTTTTTTACCCACTCAAACCAATAAGAATATAGATAAATGGTGATAAGTAGGAGGTATTTTCCACAACAAGTCAAACTATGATATTTCTATCAGGGTTCAACTGTGTAGTTTTTGAGTCAAACTCATTGACCCATGTTTCATGGGTAGTGGTTCACACGAACCCATTTCTCATGAGAATGAATAGTCCACTTAACACTCATTGCATCTACGTGATGCTCACAGGGGTGAAGCACTGGGACTTCCCAAGATGTTAAATAAATATCATTTTTTATTATTATTTAAAATAAAAATTAAATTTGCATTATAATTTTCTTGTGTAAATTCTTTACACTGATTAGCTAAAGTAATTAAACAATTGAACTGCATGAATGCATAAGTATCTTGCCGGGAACTAAAATCCTAGAAAATGAGGTGTTTTTTTAAATTCTAGATTGATTCATATATTGATTTGTTTATATATTGCTTGGCGAGAGTGGTTGTAGTACCCCTCCTCGATCAAACTCTTTTTGGACTTATGTTTGACTTCAGTTGACTATTTCGTGGATACATTATTGTATATTGATTCAGACTTTATGCGATGTTATTTCATGCTTTTACTGGATATGTGATGTATGCTTTCTTGTAGTGTTTTGGTACTTATGATTAATGCTATTTTTATGGATTACTATCATGGTCTGACACTTTTACCTTACATATGTGATGTGTTATTTTTATGTTGCGTGTTTGCAAGTGTATGAGATGCAAGGGGATGATTTTCTTTCACTCACTCTAGTGAGACAGGGAACGTCACGATTCTCCTTCATCAGTGTGCGTACCATGTTTGATTATATATTTGTATATATGCATGTGTGGTTCGTTGATGCAGGATATTGTAGGTACAAGTACTGGGTAGGTACGAGGTATTGACTCCAAGGGTCTTCACAGGTCTGAACATACCTTATTTGTTCGATGGGAGTGGAGGAGATAGTAGTTGGACCCTAACTTGACTCGCAGTCGCACTCATGTGAGTGTTGTCAGTCGGTCGTCTTTCCCGTTTGATTGGTATGCGAGTCGTAGTGTTTTTGTATTTTTGCTTTGTGAGTCATCTTTTGATCATTCCTTGTTTTTCATGCTTTTGATTATTTAAATGATTGTTATATTGAGTGAATGATGCTATTTTTGTGTTGGCGTAATTAATTGTTTAAATATGCCTTGAGTAAATGATTTAACTCAAATAGATAAAGTTGCTAGAATTGAATGTTAAAATGGCTTAATATATATTGTGTTAAATAGTATTAATATATTGGGCAAATTAGTAAGTAT
The DNA here is from genome assembly GCF_030272615.1 of Cryptomeria japonica. Lineage (NCBI taxonomy): Eukaryota > Viridiplantae > Streptophyta > Pinopsida > Cupressales > Cupressaceae > Cryptomeria > Cryptomeria japonica. Next base: position 817,909,333 of record NC_081407.1, on the reverse strand, counting down.
ATTCCTTTCTATTTAAATTCCAAAAATGTCATGTTGAGTTAAAATCTCTTAGAAATGGTAAATGAGAAAAAAAACAATAAAGCTTTTTCCTCTCTACCTTTCTTTTTGACTTTTGATATTTAATGGTTAAAAAAAAAAAGATTAATTCATGAGAATAAAGTAAATCAGATTTCCTTATTTGTTTAATAGCTTTATTTTGATTGGTTGGGGGAAAAATTTTCAACCTAAAAGTTTAGGTTGAAATATTTTTGTATTTATGCCTGTGAGTTCATTCACGTGAAGAGGAGGATTCTTTTTGGAAGGCAAAATTTGAAAATTGTTTGGAAGAAGGAACTGGTTTGAGAATCTGGTTGTAGGATTGAAGCTCTCCCACAAATTGCTTCCTGGATAGCTTCACGGGTTGGATAGCCTCTGCTTTTATTTTCATAAGAAAAAATTAAATTTCTTCCTCTTCTTCCTGTGTGTTGTGTGAAATATTTGTAAAATGGTTGTAGTTGTTTTGGAGTAGTTGCCATGAGAATTTGCCCCCTTTGTGTTTCCAAATAATTTCTTCCTGAGTGTTTTAAAAATTAGATGAATGAAGAAATTGAGTTAATACTTCCTCTTTCTCTCATCTTTGCCATTGTTATTTTGCCCAAATTTTTTATTGAGATTTGTCAATCTCTTTGGTTTTCAACCAATTTGGCTTTATGGAAGTTAAAAAAAAAAAAAAAGAGTTTTTACACTCTCTGTTTTGTCACAGAGATTTTGGTTTTTATGAAATATTTTACCAGTAAATATGTTTTTGTTTGGTAATAGTTTTAAAATAAAATTTAATTTCATTTATAAAAAAGAGATGTTTAAAAAAATTATTATTTTTGTATGGGTTGCGTGGCGGGGAGCTGGGCTCTACCCAACCACACTACCCCACCAGCAGCACTGCTAAAATAGTAAAAATCATAACAAAAATAATAGACAAATATTTCCCAATTAAACTCATTTATACTCACCAAATAAAACTACTTTATTATATTATTAATAAATTAATAACAATTATTACATATAACAAAATATATAATAATAATAATAATTATAATCGATTAATAATTAATAATTTACCAATTTAAATTACAAATGCTCAATAGTCTAAAAATATTACTTAATACAAAGCAAAACATATTAAAAATATTAATTTAACTATTTTTTTTTCATTTAAAAAAATAATAATAATAAAATTTACTTAACACCAAATATTATTAAAAATTTATTTAAAATTTTTAATAGATAAAAAAAAATTAAAAAATAAAATAAAAAAGCTACCACATATTTGTGGTAGTGGGCTTCGCTGCCCTACAGAGGACCCTCAAGCAAGAATAAAATTTTTAAATAAAGTTTTAATAATATTTGGTGTTAAGTAAATTTTTTAATTATTTTTTTTTAAATGAAAAAAAAAAAATATAGTTAAATTAATATTTTTAATACGTTTTATTTTGTATTAAGTAATATTTTTAGACTATTGAGCGTTTGTAATTTAAATTGGTAAATTATTAATTATTAATCGATTACATACATACATACATACATACATACATACATACATATATATATATATATATGTATGTATCTGTATATGTATATGTATATGTATATGTATGTATGTATGTATGCATACATACATACATACATACATACATACATACATACATACATATACATATATATATATATATATATATTGTTATATATAATAATTGTTATTAATTTATTAATAATATAATAAAGTTCAAGAGAAGTTTACACAAAAGCTTTGGGGAGAAATGTTCTTCTCCCATTAGTGAAAAGAGGGGAGAGTCGACCTCCCCTCGAATCCAATGAAGATTATATCATGGAATGTTAGGGTCTTAAATGCCCCTAGCAAGAGACGCTTGATCAAGTCTCAGTTAGATTTGGTTAAGTGGGATTTAGGTTTACTTCAGGAAACTAAACTTTCGTTGGAAAACTCAGAATTTGTATTTTCTTCTTGGAAAAAGTGGAAGTTCTTATCTTGTCCAACTGCTGGGGCTTTGGGAGGTTTGGCTCTGTTATGGAATGATTTTGTAGTTGATGTAAAATTGGTTGCATCTGAGCCTAACTAGATGTTGTCATTAGTCTCATTCGGAGCCTCTAGCTTTAAAGTATGGGTGTTTACCATTTATGCCCCCTCAGGTGTTTTGGCTAAATATAGGCTGTGGTAGGAACTCATTAGGGTGTCTTCCCCCCTTAGGAATTCTTTTATCATTTTTGGGGGAGATTTTAATGTAGTTTTGAATTTAAGTGAAAAATCGAGGGGATTTACCCAAATAAGAAATCCATGGATGATTTTAATGCATTCAGTGTTGACATGTCCCTTTTTGATTGCAAGCCCAATAATGGTCTATTCACATGGACAAATATGAGGAAATTTTTTTCTCAGATTGCGGAAAGGTTGGATAGATTTTTACTCTCATCCAATTGGTTTGATTCAGCCATTGAGTTTTTCTCTTCCATTCTTCCCATGAATGGATTAGATCATTTCCTGGTCTCTCTGACTATTGTATGGGATAAACTTGGCCACAAACTTCCTTTTAAGTTTGAGCCAATGTGGTTTAGGGACCCCTCTTTTCTTCCCCTCTTGAGACAATGGTGGGGAGAGGCTCCTTTCTGTAGGGGTTCTAGAATGTTCCAATTGGTTAAGAAGATTACTTTCTTAAAAAAAAATATTAGGGGTTGGAACTCCCTTCATTTCAAGAATATTTTTGCAGAAAAACAGAGGGTTTTAGATATGTTAGAGGTCCTCAACAAGCATGTCTTGCAGCATGGTTTGGGCTCTAAGGTGTTGGATGAACTCAGGTCTCTTAGGAGTGAATTAGAAGAAATCTTGGCTAGAGAGGAAGTTTATTGGAGACAAAAATCTCAGGAGTTATGGCTAGCTGATGGTGATAAGAATACAAATTTTTTTCATGCTAGCACTAAAATGAAAAGGGCTAGGAATAGGATTTCTTGTATTCAGGATTGCTAGGGGAATATCTTTTCTGAGGATGGGGATATCTCTAAGGAAGCGGTTAAGTTTTTTAAGAATCTTCTTTCTTCTGAGAATATTGAGGATTCTAACAATATCTTGTCTCTTATTCCTTCTCTTGTCTCTCCCGAGGTTAATAGAATGTTAATGTCTCCTTTTTCAATAGAAGAAGTTCAGGTGGCTATTTTTGCTATGAATCCAGATAAGGCTCCTGGGCCTGATGGTTTTACTCCTTTATTTTTTCAAAAATGTTGGGAGTTTGTCGGTCAGGATGTCCTTTTGGCTTTAGAGGAAGCTAGGAGGAATAGGTCTATCCTCAAAGAAATGAACACTACCTTGATTGTCATTTTATCTAAAAAGGACAATCCTAAAACCTTCACAGATTTCCATCCTATAGCTTTATGTAACACCGTTTATAAGATATTCTCTAAAGCAATTGCAATGAGGTTGGCTAAGTTATTACCAAGAATAATATCCCTTGAGAAAGGAGGTTTTGTCCCTCAATGGGAAACTCCTGAAGGGGCTATAGTTGCCCATGAGGTCCTACATTCGATTTTTGCCCAGAAATATCTTGCAATGATTCTTAAGTTAGACATGATGAAAGCCTATGATAGGGTTGAATGGAATGCATTAAAAATTGTCCTGTCAAGGTTGGGTTTCTCCCTGGCTTGGATAAAATGGATTATGGCTTGCATTTCCTCGGCAAGATTCTCGATTCTTATTAATGGGATCCCCTATGGTTTCTTTCACTCTTCTAGGGGTTTAAGGCAAGGGGACCCTCTCTCACCCTTTTTATTTATTTTACTAGCTGAAGCTCTGAGTTGGGCAATTGGCTCAACTCGTGAGAGTGGTTCATTGAAGGGCATCAAAATTCAGAATTTTGATCAGAGGATCTCTCATTGTCTTTTTGCTGATGACACCCTCCTATTTGGTTGTGCAACCTTGAAGGAGGCTCAGGCTATTGATCAAGTGATTAGGAATTATGTAGCTTTTTTGGGTCAGAAGGTCAACAACGAAAAATCTAAGGTTTTCTTCTTAAATACTTACTCCCTGCTCCGAGATAAGCTTCAAAAGTTTTGGGGTTTCCAACTTGGGGATCTTCCTTGTACTTATTTAGGTGTTCCTTTTTTTGCTAATAAGGTTAAGGTTAGTTTTTGGGATAAAATAGTTTTAGGGGTGTCTAAGAAAATTTTGGCATGGAACCACAAATGGCTCACCATGGCGAGGAAAATTGTGTTGATTAAGTCAGTCTTGAATGTGGTGCCAACTTACTTAATGTCAATTCTCAAAGCTCCAAAGGATGTTATTGTCAGTTTAAAGAATACTCTGAGGTCTTTTCTTTGGAAGAACAACAGGGATGGGAAATCTAGGATCCCCCTATTAGCTTGGGATAAGGTTTGTCTTCCTAAAGAACTTGGGGGATCTAGAATTCGTAGCTTGGAAAATCAAAATTTGGCACTGGGGGCCAAATTAGTGTGGAAATTGTATGATAATCCAGCCTCCCTTTGGGCTAGAATCATGTTCGCCAAGTATCTTTCTAATGGAGCTAGGGAGTCTATATTTCGGGCCGAGTCTCTACCTAAGGGGTCGACCATTTGGAATTTCATGGGAAAATGTAGAAGAGTCTTGCTGCCGCATCTTTCTTGGGTTGTGCATAATGGTTTGAAAGTTAGATTTTGGGATGATGCTTGGAATGGTCATTGTCCTATGGATTCTATTAGGGATTGGTCACCCTTGAAATCTATTCTTTTGGATAAATGGGGGGCCTACTTATCAGACTATTTTACTCTAGTTCATGATGGTCATACGGTGATGGCCCAATGGAAGTTGATTGAGTTTCTTCCTATTAGCCCTAGTCTAAAAGCAGATTTTTATTCTACTCTTAGAAACAAAATTATCATCTTATCTGAGCTCGATGATGAGCTGATTTGGACCAAGAACTCTACTGGAAAATATTCAGTGAAAGATGGATATAATTCCCTTATGCCGGCCAAGGATCTCTCTTCTTGGCCTTACAAATTATTCTGGCATCCAACATGTCTGCTGAAGGCTGGAGCTTTTGCTTGGCTTGTTGTTCAAGATAGGGTTCTTACTGGGATGAGACTGGATAGGATGGGTTTATCTGTTGTTTTCCCTTGTGTTCTCTGTAATAAAAAATTGGAATCGTCATCTCATCTTTTCCTTCATTGTGATTTTGCTCTAGGATGTTGGAATTGGTTCTTTGAGAAGTTAGGTCTCTCTTTTGTTACTAGTGGGGACCTCCTCTGACACTTCAGAGCTTGGCCTCTTTTGTTCTCTTATTCTTTTTATGCCTGCCTTTTGATCATAGCTCCATTGATCATTGTTTGGAACATATGGTTAGAGAGAAATAATAGGATCTTCAAAAAATCATCCACGTCACTCTCTAATATCTTAGTCAAGATAGAGGCTTCTATCTCGGAGGTGGCCTTGTCATATTTTCATAAGAACTTAGATCATCTGACATCCTTCTCCCATTGGGATGGCATGATCACAAGGACATGGAAATCCCTATCTATTATTCCCTCTCATGGGTCAGTTTCAAAGGGTCTGGCTTTTAAAAATAAGAGAATTATGGCCACCTAGGTTCCTCCTCCTCTGGGTCATTATAAACTCCATTTTGATGGTGCTTCCAGGGGGAACCCGGGTATGGCGGGGGTTGGTATGGCCATTATGGATCATAATGTAGTTTTAATATCTGCTTAATGTCATGCCCTTGGGTTTCATTCAAACAACTTTGCTGAATGTCAAGCTCTATCACTTGGGATTGACATGGCTATTTCCCTTGGGATCAGACACCTTTCCATTCAGGGGGATTCAATGGTTGTTATCCAAAGTGTTTTGAACTATAAAAGTAATTGTTGGCATTCAAAGTATTTAATTGACCACATCTTGGAGAAATTATCTTTTTTTGATACCTATATGTTATCTCATTGTTTTCAAGAGTTAAATTAATAGGCAGATTTCCTGGCTAATTTGGCTATTGACTCAGTTGCTTTTCATAAGAATGTAGAAATTGGTGACATTCCTCAAGATGTCCTCCCCGGGTATATGCCTCTTCCCAAAGATTAAGTTAATCTGTTTTGAGTTTTTTCCTCCATTTCTTATTGAAGTATATAGATTATCCCCTTCTCAGATTCTGTATTGGGTTAGATGGTAATGTATGTACTTCTTGAGGATTGGGGAGGCAGTAAGTCAGGTGGCAATACATTATAATAAGTTCCTTCTCTTTATCTTCATTTCTTACTGAAGTATACATATTATCCTCTCCTTAGTACAACCTATATCTGTTCTTTTTGTGCTGATAGGAGTCTTTTATTTCTATCTACATTTGAAATACTTATACATCTCTACTCTTGGGGTAGATGTTAATGTGTGTATTCCTTGTGTATTGGAGAGATTTTTTCAGTTTATTTTATTAACACATGAGTTACATATGTTTTGGAGGTATACCTGGATTGAGCAGAAGGATGGGGTGTATATCTCGGGCGTTTTGGTTTATTTTGTTAATTATGGATGCTTGTTCTATTATTTGTAAATGTTGTTATTAAGTACGCCGTTGTGCCTTATATTGTTCACATTTAGACATAAAATTTTAAAGTGGTGGTATCCTACTTTGGGACATTACTTCATTATTTTTACATACTTGTGTGTAATCCCAAACAGGGCTCAAGGCCTTTTGCTTCCTCGATCCGGTTGGTCTTATGGTGCGCAGAAATTGTTTTTTATCTTTCTTTATTCTTTGGGGCCACTTTAAGAGTTTTCCTTTCTTACTTATTGGCAAAAAGCTTGTGTATGTACGGTGGCTAGAAGATTAATTATAGGAATGCACTTCTTTTTTTCGCCATACAGGTTGTCTTTATTGAGATTTGTGTTTGCGTGTTTTTGGGGTACGGGGGAGGTTTCTTGTACGAGAGTAATCCTTTCTCATAAATTCATTATTGTTTCCTCCCTTGTTGTTTGCACGGTTTTGGTTCCTTCATGTCCATAATGTGGCAGATTTTATGATCTCTTAAGTAATCTTGTTCGTGTGGATATCTTGAGTCATTAATTGGCTTGGTTGGCTCTGTGCTTCACATGGACATTGCCATCATTTTTTATTAAGGTGGTGGCTTTTGTTTCTGTCTTGCATTCTTGGTGCCGAGTTTTTTGAAATGTCATCATTTTTTGTTTAGGGTGGTGGCTTGGATAATGACATCATTTTTGATTAGTGTGTTGTCCTCTCTTGGTTGTTTTTACTATCTTATGATGACATTGGGTTCTTTTATTCTCCTTAGCTCTCTTGGCTTTGCATTTGCTTTCCTGATGGAATCAGTGGGTTACCGCATTCTATTGCCTCGCAAACAGTATGATTTTCAAGACTCTTTTGTCTTGGACGGTGAAAAGCTCAGGCGTTTGTTTAAAATTCATTCGATGGATTTTTCTCTGGCTTTTCGCAAAGTTTTGGGAAAGCGATGGCTTGTGGATAACCCAGGTTGTTTCCTTGCTGATATTGCATCTCGGTTTCTCATTGTATGTATGGATGTGCTTCTGGATTTTTCTATGGTTAGGGCAATCTTTGATACATATTTCAACTCCCACTTTTACTCTACGGTTGATTTGGACAATGCTCTCTCTAATTACTGCTTTGATTTTGGTGATTTCGAATATGCTGGTTTTATTACTCATTCTCAGTTATTATCCTTTGGGTGGCATGGGGAACTCCTTTCAATTTTAAGGAATGGGTTGATATCTAACATATATGATGATACATTATTTGAATTGGCAGCCCTTTTAGACTATGTATCACCAGATTGTCTGGCTACAGCGGTTAATGTTTTTGCAGGATTGCATTTTCTTTTAGAATCAATGTCTAATGTTCGAGCTTCGCCAGTCTGGATTCCTCCTATACAGATGGTGCCTCCTCCCTCTCCATCACTAGAAGGGCCTAGCTCATGGCTCTCAATTCCTTGACATCATGCTCTTGGGTTTCTTGTTTGAGTGGAAAAGGTTTCTTGTCTGCAGGTTTTTTGAGCAAGGGTATGTTTTCATCTAGCTTTTTCCTCATTTTGGCAAGCAGAATTGTTGTTCGTGGGACATAATGGGTGGTTTTCTACATGCCTGTTGGATATTATGGTGTTGAGCAGGTGATACAAAATTTTGTCAAGCATGGAAGCCTTGTGGCTGTGTTCCCCCTTTACAGTCTACTCCTCAAAATTCTTTTTTGGGTCTTATGGAGAATGATACGCATCTTCGAAGAATCATGTAAGGGGAGGGTGTTAATATCAAGTATGTAATTGGTCTATGGGTTTTTTTTTGGATAATGTCAGGTATATCCTGATAAGCTTTGTAACACGAGGGTGATCAAAATCAGATATGTAATTGGGTATATGGGGCTCTAAATTTTAGTTTTCTTCTCTTTTTTGGGCCACAACCGGAGGTTTTCTTGCGGGTTCTTTCTTGCCGGTATGCCCTTTGAACCCATTCTGTATTTTCAAATCTCTAATTTAATAAAATATAAGTTTAGTGGCTTGTCCACTTTTATCAAAAAAATATATATATATAATAAAGTGGTTTTATTTGGTGAGTTTAAATGAGTTTAATTGGGAAATATTTGTCTATTATTTTTGTTATGATTTTTACTATTTCAAATTAAACGAATTAAATGGATTATTTTGATTAGTTAGATCCTTATCCCTATCAGTGCAATGCTCACTTGATTTTCTTGTAGTTTCATGGTGTTGATGATTTGTTTATATTGATCGATGAAAATTGCAAGTTATATTCATGATTGTTGTTCTTTTAAAAGATTGACTATGTTGGGTCTTAGTGATTTTAGCTTTTCTTGCAAGGGGGTTTAATTGGTTTTTATCCCTCATTTATGTCAGTCATCCTGTTGTGACGTATTTTGGTATCTCTTGACCAAGTAATGTAGTGTAACCTCGTTGTCGTAACCATGTAGGCTTGATCCTTATGGTTGGTCAGGGGTTAGTATGCCTTTGTTTTGGCCACTTGTATTTGGATAGTGGTGTTATGGCCTTTTGTTTTGCCATAGGGTCCTCGTAGAGTGACCATGTTTGTTAGTGTTCTATGAGAGAGTGGCTTTCGAGTGGGGACCACACTCGAAGTGGATGGCAGGATAACCCCTTGAAAGTCAGTTAATAAGTTATAATCTAATAATTGATTAGGGGGTGGGCAGTTGTAATACTAATTAAGATATTGTACCCCACACATGGTTGAGTGCTTTTATAGGCTCAAGATGTAGTGGGAAGGCTTGGAATGATAAACCTACCACCTTGTCTTCACGAAAGGTTGGTAGGGTCTGCATGAGACTTAGATGGAGCCGGGGGTTCAGGAAAGGCTACTAGGATAACCCAAGATGGGGGCTGAGACCTATGGAGACCTACCTAGGGTAACCATCTTAAGCCATGCAATGACACTCTCTCTTTAGGGTCACTAGTGTATTGTGAGTCCAAGTTACAAGAGTATTGTGGAGTCATTTTGTACTATTGTCCTTGTTTTGTTTATTCTTGCTTGAGGGTCCTCTTCTATCTCCTAGCACAATGGGGTGATTCCATTTTGGGATCACATGGTCGGGTGGTAGTGCCACTTTCCATCGGATATTCTTGTTCGTACCTTCATGTGAGGATTGGCTTCGCAGGTGTAGCTGTGGTTCGTGATTCATGCTTTAGCCCGTGTTGGACTTTATTCTTATGAGACCTATGTGGTCAATTGTATCATTAAATTTATGTAACCTTGTAATTGCTATTGATGTTAACTTTAAATGTATATTGGAAGCCATGTAGTTTATGATCAATGTAATCCTAAGAGTTGGAGGTTATTTATCAACTTTCATTATGATATGTATAGATGCTTCATTTTAAAGGAAAGTATGTTGTTATTCTTTCAATCTTTTAATGGTGTAATCTGTTATTGCATATGTTTAGTTATGTTAATTGAGTAATGTTGGATTAATTGGATTAATCGTAAATGTGCAATTTAACTTTTAATTTTAATCTTCGTTGGTAACCCTTTAGGAATTATGGTGTAAGTCTTTTGCTTGTGTTGTTATTGTGCAATGTAGTAATTAATGCACTTAATATGTTTTATACTTAAAAAAATAAAAATTTCACCCCTTTGTTGCCTAGTTTTGTGGTATTCCTTTGGGGTTCCTGGCGGGGCATTACATTTGGTATCAGAGCCAAGTTTCAACACTGGGTACTCTGGGATTGTAGTGAGCCCATTCAGCTTGACCTTTTTGTAGGTCTTAGTGTTGTGTTTCCCTTGTTATTATCCTTGCCATGGACCTGAACCTTTTTGTGTTTTGCAGTGTTAGGTCATGGCCAGGAAAGCCAAGGGAGGTGGCCATGTTGGTGGCCACAATAGAGGCAAAGGTGGGGGATAGGGTTGAGGTTCCAACCTCCATAGTCCTTTTCCAACATCCACTCATGTGAGTGCAGATCAGGATCAATCTGTTCATCAGAATGAGCAACATTCAGGTGAGTAGGTTCCCGAAAGGGAAGAGTTGCAACAAATGTTCCAAGAGGTTCTAGCCAGACTAGGCCCCAGGCCTGAGGTTGATCAACCCATCCATCCTTAGGTTGGGGTCACATCAAGAGGTTCTAGAGGAGAGAGAGAGAGAGAGGTCTCCTAGAAGGAGAGAAGTCATAGCTGACCAGGATCCAGCTACCATGGGTCACATGAGGGACTTGATGAGGTCCAATCCTCCTTTCTTTGATGGTAGAGGTACCGGTCTCAAGGTAGAGACTTGGCTTATCAGTTTAGATCAGTGTTTTGCCATGTATCCATATGGTAGCAACACCAAGGCGAGATGTGCTATCATGTGTCTCAAGGGTTTTGCATCTATATGGTGGTGGTTAGAGGAGGAGAGGATCAATGTTAGCATTAACACTGTATCATGGGAGATCTTTTTGGAGAGATTTAGGGCACGATTTCTCTCACCCCAATGGAGGCAAACTCGGGCAGACGAGTTCTACGCTTTGCGCCAGTATGGTTTGTTAGTAGATCAGTTTGAGCATAGGTTCAATGAGACTAAACAATATGTTGGTATTGGCAACGATGAGGCGATGCTTGTTCAACACTTCTTGAGGGGTCTAAATGACCACATCAATGGAGGAGTGAGAGTGTTTGAGCCAGCTTTAGTTGAGGTAGCCGTGGTGAAAACCAGGCTAGTTGAGCAGAACCTTAGTCATGCACATGGTGGTCAGTTTGGAGTGCAGATAGGGAGTGTACCTTTCAGTGGGCCTAGAGGTCGTGGGAACCAGTCCTAGCTGGTTGCACCATTTAGGAGTCCTCAAGCACTCGCTAAGGGTGGACAGCAGCAGCAGTAACTGCCGAGACCAAAATAGTTCCAGGGCTAGCAGGGTGGCAACTCTCAGCATAGGAGGAACAAGAACTGGAAGAGGAGTAGATAGAGTCTTCCAGGGCAGTCCTCTCAGGGTGCATCTCAAGCCCCTAGTAGGGGAAGCTTCTAGTAGTCCAGTGGGTAGACTGGAGGTAGAGGACTTGGTAGGGGAGCTTGCTTCTCCTGTGGACAGTTTGGTCACATAGCCACTTAGTTCCCTCAGCATTCTCACCAGATGGGGAGTTAGAGGCCAACAACATCAAAGCCGACAGTAGGGGATGCAGGTAGATCCCATAGAGTATTTGTAGTGGTTGATGACCACCAGGCTGAGCATAAGGGTATAGTTATTGAGGCTGCAGGTGTGTTGTGTGATATTCCTATCTTTGTACTTTTTGACTCCGGTGCTTCAGATTCTTTCATTTCTTTGTCCATTGTGGAGCGGTGCGGGCTCGCATCTGCTAAGTAGGTGGATATGTGACAAGTAGAGTTGGCTATCGGTATGCGCGTGTCCGTAGATGCCTTTGTGCCCAGTTGTGAGTTGGACCTATGACCCTTTGTGACTTCAGTTGACCTTCGAGTCATTCCTTTGGGGTCTTATGGAGTTGTGTTGGGGATGGATTGGCTATCATCTCACTGTGTTCATGTAGACTATCGTCAGTAGACAGTAAAGTGTTTAGATGACCATGGCGGGAAAGTGGGGATCATTGGAGTTCAGAGATCGATATCATTACGTATGATTTCCGCTATGCAACTTAAGCGGTGTATGTGTCAAGGGTGTCAACTTTCTGCAGTTTCTCTTGAGGATGTGGATGAGGAAGAGAGTCGATAAATCTCTCTTGATGGTCACCCTATTCTTCGAGAGTATGCAGATGTGTTTCCATTAGATATTCCTGCTATGCCTCTAAAGTGAGACTTAGACTTTCACATTGCCTTGGTTCCTGGTGTGGAACCTATTTCAAGAGCTCCATATCGGATGACAACTTAGGAGTTGAGTAAGTTGAAGTTGCAGATGGAGGAATTGTTGGCCAAGGGGTTCATTCGTCCTAGTGTTTCTCCTTGGGGTGCACCTATTATCTTCGTCAAGAAGAAGGATGGTTCTCTTTGGTTATGCATTGATTACCAAAAGCTGAATAAGGTAACTATCCATAATCGATATCCATTGCCTCGTATAGATGATATTTTTTATCACGTGAAGGGATCCAAGGTGTTCTCTAAGATTGATTTGAAATCTGGGTATCATCAGTTGCGCATTCATGATGCAGACATTCATAGGATGGTGTTTCATACTCCTTATGGTCACTATGAGCTCACAGTGGTGCCATTTGGGTTGACGAATGTGCCTTCAATTTTCACGAGCCTCATGAATGGGGTTTTTTGCACCTACCTTGATCATTTTGTCCTTGTGTTCTTGGATGACATATTGATTTACTCTAGATCTATGGAAGAGCATGAGGGCCACTTGCGACAGGTATTGCAGTGCTTGAGGGAGAGTTAGCTTTATGCCAACCTGGTGAAGTGTGATTTCTTCCAGTCTGAGGTGAACTATCTTGGTCATGTGGTTTAGGGAGAAGGTGTATCCATGGATCCTTCTAATATCCAAGCCATTGTTGATTGGCTAGCACTGACCAATGTTTCAGAGGTTTGAAGTTTTATGAGTTTGGATGGATACTACCGTCACTTTGTTCAAGGTTTTTCACGGATAGGTCACCCGATTACTTCTCTTCAGAGGAAAGGGAAGAAGTTTGTTTGGTCAGAGCAGTGCGAGTCAGCTTTTTGTACCTTGAAGGAACTCCTTGTCAGTGCTCCAATTTTGGCAGTCTCTGATCCATCCAGAGATTTTATGGTATGCACAGATGCCTCTTTAGAAGGTATAGGTGCAGTTCTTATGCAGGATGGACGTGTGGTTGCCTATGAGTCTCGAAAACTCAAGAACCATGAGTTGAACTATCTAGTTCATGATTTGGAGTTGGCAGCTATAGTGCATGTGTTGGTTAGATGGCGACATTTTCTGTTGGGGTGTCGGTTTGAGATGCATAGTGATCACCGCAGTTTGCAATATATTTTCACACAGCCGAACTTGAATGCTCGACAATGAATATGGATGGAATTCCTTTGCGAGTATAATTTTGAGGTACGATATAATTAGGGGAAAGAGAATGTAGTGGCATATGCTTTGAGTCATAGGCAGCATGAAGTTTCAGTATTGTCCCTTAGAGTGGACTTGAGAGAGAGAATTCTTGGAGTTATTCCTTAGGACACCTGGTACTAGGATGTTAGAGCCATGATAGAGTCTGGAAGGCTATTAGAGGGTAGACATTTTGGATATAACCTTGAGGCAGATGGTCTTCTTCGACATCTTGGACATATCTATGTACCTCCTTTGGAGGGTCTTCGCGTTTTGATCATTACTGAGGTCCATTGTGCACCTTATTCGGCACACCCTGGTGTCAAGAAGATGCACGCAGATCTTAGACATATATATCATTGGGCTGGTATGAAACGTGACATTTCTGATTTTGTGTCGAAGTGTTTAGAATGTCAGCGGGTGAAGGCGGAGCATCAACACCCTGCAGGGCTTTTACAACCTAATTTGGTACCAGATTGGAAATGGGATATCATTTCCATGGATTTCATTGTGGGGTTGCCTATTTCTTCGCGTCCTCATGATGCCATCATGGTCATTGTTGATAGATTGACCAAAGTTGCTCATTTTGTTCCTATTCGATCTTATTATACAGTAGCAGTGGTGGCATGAGTCTTCTTGGAAGATGTGGTGAGATTGCATGGGATCCCAAGGCAGATCATTTCCGATAGAGATCCTGTCTTTACCTCAGCATTGTGGACCTCACTTCAGAATGCTTTGGGGACCCAGTTGAACTTCAGTTCAACTTATCACCCAGAGACCAACGGTCAGACTAAGCGTGTGAATCAGGTCTTGGAGGACATGCTTCTCATGTATGTTATGGATCAACAGTCGCACTGGGAGTAATATCTTTGCCTTGTGGAGTTTACTTATAACAATGGATATCATAGCTTTATATGCATGTCTCCCTTCCAAGCATTGTATGGTCATCCTTGCCGTACTCCTTTGAGTTGGGATTGGTTTGAGGATAGGTTGAGGTTAGGACCGGATTTGCTTCAAGAGATGGAGCAATAGGTTGAACAGATCCATGGATATTTGGTTGCTTCTCAGGATAGGAAGAAGAAGTATGCTGATGCTCATAGAGTGGATCGTCAGTTTTTTGTTGGCGACCGTGTGTTCTTGAGAGTGCGTCCGCGGAAGAGTCTGATCCATTATGGAAAGGGTTCTAAGTTGGTGCCTCGTTTTGTTGGCCCTTTTGAGATCCTTGAGAGGATAGGACCTATTGCCTGTCGTCTTGCCTTGCCACCGATGTCTTTCATGTTTCTATTCTTCAACCCTATCATCATGATGTGACTCATGTTCTTGATTGGAATGCTTTGCAGGTCGAGGACAAACAACTTTCTATGGAGCCCATGCACATTCTTTAGCATCGGGATTTGACCCTCAGGGGTCATACCATTGACCAGGTAAGGGTCCTATGGGACCCAAATGATGAGAACTCGGTGACATAGGAGGATGCAACAAAGAAGATAGAGCTTTATTCTTATCTGTTTTAGGCTTCCAAGAGTAAGCCTAGTTTTGGGGGGGAGGATGTAGTACCCCTCCTCGATCAGACTCTTTTTGGACTTATGTTTGACTTCAGTTAACTATTCTGTGGATACATTATTGTATATTGATTTGGACTTTATGCGATGTTATTTCATGCTTTTACTAGATATGCGATGTATGATTTCTTTCAGTATTTCAGTACTTACGATTAATGCTATTTTTATGGATTATTATCATGGACTGACACTTTTACCTTACATATGCGATGTGTTATTTTTATGTTGCGTGTTTGCAAGTGTATGGGATGCGAGGGGATGATTTTCCTTCACTCACTCCAGTGAGACAGGGAAAGTCATGATTCTCCTTCGTCGGTGTGCATGTCGTGTTTGATTATATATTTGTATATATGCATGTGTGGTTCGTTGATGCAGGACATTGCAGGTACAAGTACCGGGTAGGTACGGGGTATCGACTCCACCTGGCTTCATAGGTCTGAGCATACCTTATTTGTCTGATGGGAGTGGAGGAGATAGTGGTTGGACCCTAATTTGACTCACAGTCACACTCATGTGAGTGTTGTTAGTTGGTCGTCTTTCTCGTTTGACCGGTATGCGAGTTGTAGTGTTTTTGTATTTTCGCTTTGTGAGTCATATTTTGATCATTCCTCATTTTGCGTGCTTTCAATTATTTAAATGGTTGTTATATTGAGTGAATGATGCTATTTTTGTGTTGGCGTAATTAGTTATTTAAATATGCCTTGAGTAAATGATTTAAATTAAATAGATAAAGTTGCTAGAATTGAATGTTAAAATGGCTTAATATATATTGTGTTAAATAATATTAATATATTGGGCAAATTAGTAAGTATATTCCTTTCTATTTAAATTCCAAAAATGTCATGTTGAGTTAAAATCTCTTAGAAATGGTAAATGAGAAAAATAAACAATAAAGCTTTTTCCTCTCTACCTTTCTTTTTGACTTTTGGTATTTAATGGTTAAAAAAAAAGAAAAAGTAATTCATGAGAATAAAGTAAATCAGATTTCCTTATTTGTTTAATAGCTTTATTTTGATTGGTTGGGGGAAAACTTTTCAACCTAAAAGTTTAGGTTGAAATATTTTTGTATTTATGCCTGTGAGTTCATGGGAAGAGGAGTCGTCTTTTTGGAAGGCAAAATTTGAAAATTGTTTGGAAGAAGGAATTGGTTTGAGAATCCGGTTGCAGGATTGAAGCTCTCCCACACATTGCTTCCTGGATAGCTTCACGGGTTGGATAGCCTTTGCTTTTATTTTCATAAGAAAAAAATAGGTTTCTTCCTCTTCTTCCTGTGTGTTGTGTGAAATATTTGTAAAATTGTTGTAGTTGTTTTGGAGTAGTTGGCATGAGATTTAATGGAAATTTCAGTTCATTATTGATTTAAAATGCTTCCCCAATCTCCTTCTTTGGTTATTACATGTTTATATTTTAGCTTGAAATCAATTCCTCCATTTATGTCTTATGGATGGAATTGATTTTTCTGTGTATGTTTTAGTTTTGCTTTGTGAAATTTGGGGGGGTTATACTGGCAAAATTTTGCCAAATTTGCCCCCTTTGTGTTTCCAAATAATTTCTTCCTGGGTGTTTTAAAAATTAGATGAATGAAGAAATTGAGTTAATACTTCCTCTTTCTCTCATCTTTGCCATTGTTATTTTGCCCAAAATTTTTGTTGAGATTTGTCAATCTCTTTGGTTTTCAGCCAATTTGGCTTTATGGAAGAATTTTTTTTTTAAAAGTGAGCTTTTACACTCTTTGTTCTGTCACAGAGATTTTGGTTTTTATGAAATGTTTTACCAGTAAATATGTTTTTGTTTGGTAATAGTTTTAAAATAAAATTTAATTTCATTTATAAAAAAAGAGAGATGTTTAAATTTATTTTTTTTTTGTATGGGTTGCGTGGCGGGGAGCTGGGCTCTACCCAGTCACGCTACCCCAGCAGTAGCGTTGCTACCACAAATATTTGTGGTAGTAGGCTTCGCTGCCCTGCTACCACAAATATGTGGTAGCAGTGTAGCGCTATACGTGGTAGCACATAGCTACAAGTGGTGGGCCATGGGCCCCACCACCATATTAATTTGTTTAATTTTTTAATTTTTTTTAATTTATTAAAATTTTTAAATAAAGTTTTAATAATATTTGGTGTTAAGTAATTTTTTTAATTATTTTTTTAAAAAATGAAAAAAAAAATATAGTTAAATTAATATTTTTAATACGTTTTGTTTTGTATTAAGTAATATTTTTAGACTATTGAGCGTTTGTAATTTAAATTGGTAAATTATTAATTATTAATCGATTATAATTGTTATTTTATATATATATATATTGTTATATTATTATATAATTATTGTTATTAATTTATTAATAATATAATAAAGTGGTTTTATTAAGTGAGTATAAATGAGTTTAATTGGGAAATATTTGTCTATTATTTTCGTTATGATTTTTACTATTTCAAATTAAATGAATTAAATGGATTATTCTGATTAGTTAGATCCTTAGCCCTATTAGTGCAATGCTGACTTGATTTTTTCATAGTTTCATGGTGTTGATGATTTGTTTATATTGATCGATGAAAATTGCAAGTTATATTCATGAGTGTTGTTCTTTTAAAAGATTGACTATGTTGGGTCTTAATGATTTTATCTTTTCTTGCAAGGGGGTTTAATTGGTTGTTATCCCCCGTTTATGGTAGTCATCCTGTTGTGACGTATTTTGGTATCTCTTGACCAAGTAATGTAGTGTAACCTCATTGTCATAACCATGTAGGCTTGATCCTTATGGTTGGTCAGGGGTTAGTATGCCTTTGTTTTGGCCACTTGTATTTGGATAGTGGTGTTATGGCCTTTTGTTTTGCCATAGGGTCCTTGTAGAGTGACCATGTTTGTTAGTGTCCTATGAGAGAGTGGCTTTTGAGTGGGGGCCACACCTGAAGTGGATGGCAGGATAACTCCTTGAAAGTCAATTAATAATTGATAATCTAATAATTGATTAGGGGGTGGGCAGTTGTAATACTAATTAAGATATTGTACCCCACACATGGTCGAGTTCTTGTATAGGCTCAAGATGTATTGGGAAGGCCTGGAATGGCAAACCGACTAGCTTGTCTTCACAAAAGGTTGGTAGGGTCCGCATGAGACTTAGATGGAGCCGGGGGTTCAGGAAAGGTTACCAGGATAACACAGGATGGGGGCCGAGACCTATGGAGACCTACCTAGGGTAACCATCTTAAGCCATGCAATGACACTCTCTCTTTAGGGTCACTAGTGTATTGTGAGTTCGAGTCACATGAGTATTGTGGAGTCATTTTGTACTCTCGTCCTTGTCTTGTTTATTCTTGCTTGAGGGTCCTCTGCTATTTCCTAGCACGGTGGGGTGATTCCATTTTGGGATCACATGGTCGGGTGGTAGTGCTACTTTCCATTGGATATTGTTGTTCATACCTTCATGCGAGGATTGGCTTTGCAGGTGTACCTGTGGTTCGTGATTCATGCTCTAGCTCATGTTGGAGTTTATTCTTATGAGACCTATGTGGTTAATTATATCATTAAACTTATGTAACCTTGTAATTTCTATTGATGTTAACTTTAAATGTATATTGGAAGCCATGAATTTTATGGTTAATGTAATCCTAAGAGTTGGAGGTTATTTATCAGCTTTCATTATGATATGTATAGATGCTTCATTTTAAAGTAAAATATATTGTTATTCTTTCAATATTTTAATGGTGTAATCTGTTATTGCATATGTTTAATTATGTTAATTGAGTAATGTTGGCTTAATTGGATTAATTGTAAATGTACGATTTAACTTTTAATTTTAATCTTCGTTGGTAACCTTTTAGGAATTCTAGTGTAAGTCTTCCGCTTGTGTTGTTATTGTGCAATGTAGTAATAAATGCACTTAATATATTTTATACTTTAAAAAAAATATATATATTTCACCACTTTGTTGCCTAGTTTTGTGGTATTGCTTTGGGGTTCCTGGCGGGGCATCACATTGGTCAAGAGATTGAATAACCAAAATATATGCCAAACTTGTAAATAAAATCTAATATAATTTTGGTTTGGTGGTTGTTTAAAAATAGATGTAAAAATGTAAAAAGGAGTTTTTAGGGCAACTATGAACCACATCATACTCCATTACTATCCATTTGAGAGATAAACTATTTTTAATTTGAGATGCAATTGGATTCTATAGAGACAATTACCATGTAGTGATAGAGTACTTGCCTTTTAGTCTTGAAATAAAAGTAATTGTAGTTGATACATCAATAGGTAAATAACTTATTGTGTAGCTAGCATGACATAGTTATTTTAAATTTATAGTGAAAGTTGTACAAATGCAATTGCATTTTATTTTGTAATTGATATTTAAAATTGTAACAATTTTATCTATTTGATTTATTAATTAATTTTAAGTTTGATAGGTTTGTGGATCAAAGTATAGTTGAAGTTGTGTTTAGAGTTACAAATAAATATTAAATAACTTATCATTATTTAACATAATTATTAATCAAAATAATACATATGTGTTTGTAAAATCAAATTTAAATATTAATAATAAATTAATTAATTTAATAAATTATCTACTAATTTAATATTCAACAATAAAAAAATGTATCTCAATGAAAAATATTTAATATAAATTTTAGAAAAATTAGTTACATAGTGGGCAATTAATTTGAAAAGAAAATTTAAAGATCCCCCCCAAAAATGTCTAAACATTTGTTTTGTGATAATGGATCTGTCAAATTGATTTTAAAACAATATTTACACATCCTAAAATATTACCTTAACAATATTATAATTTATCAAAATTCACACATCCTAAAATAATAGAAATTGAGTGGATTTAGCTCTAATATGAATATGGAAACATAAGATTAGTAACTAATAGTTAGAAATTTACTGAATTATATATAAAATATATTATTACTTGAATATCTAGTATTGCAATAATAGTATTGTTGGTTAGCCAATAAAATATTTGTTGAATATCAATTTATGGGCAAGCAAGATAATATATTCTTTTCTTTCAAAAATGTTGGAGCTTCATGGGGTTAGACATCTTGAAAATGGTAGAGGAATCTAGAAAGCATGGAAATATGCTCAAGCAATTCAACACTACTCTCATTGTCTTAATCCCTAAAATGACTAATCTGTCATCCTTTGCAGATTTGAGACCAATCTCTTTATGTAACACAGTTTACAAGATAATTAATAAGGCCATCTCAACAAGATTAACCCTCTTCATTCTGAAGATTATATCCAAACAACAGGGAGGTTTTGTCCCTAGGAGGGAAACTACAAAAGGGGCTCTAGTTGTTCATGGAATCATACATTCAATAATGTCTCATAAGATAGAAGCAATGATGATTAAACTTGATATGTTGAAGGCATATGATAGGGTTAACTATAATTTCCTTCATCAAGTTCTCCAAAGATTTGGTTTCTCAAAGCTTTGGTGTAAATGGATTCTTTCATGTTTATTAGGGGCCAAATTCCCAGTTTTGATAAATGGGAGTCTAATAGGCTTCTTTTATTCCTCCCAAGGGGTGAGACAAGGGAACCCCATCTCCATCCCTTTGTCTCACCCCATCTCCATCCCTCTTATTTATAATGGTCGAGGCCTTCAGCAGAATGATACCAACAATGCATGATTCATCAGTCTAGAAGGGCATCCTGATTCCTCAAACAAAAGTGGTGGTCACACAACTTTTTTTGTAGATGACATAGTTTTATTTGGGGAGGCCTCTGTTAGGGAAGGAAAGGTGATCAAAGGAGTGCTACAACTATATATGGAGGTATCATGACAAAAAGTGAGTGAAGCTAAATCAAAAGTGTTTCTCTTTCATTGCCCACACTTTCTATCTAGCAAATTGTTATCCACTTTAGGATATAAACAAGCAAGCTTGCCTTGTCAATACTTGGGAATCCCAATGTTTTTAGGTTTGAATAGAACAATGTACTAGGATTGATTAATTTCATCAATAAATAATAGAATAAATTTGTGGAGTAACAAGTGTTCATCATTAGCTAAAAGAATTTTATTGATTAAATATGTTTTGACCACTATCCCTAACTACATTATTTCAGTACTCATATGCCCAAAAAGATTAGACAACATTTGGAGTCTCTCCTAAAAAAATATTTGGAAGGGAAATAGGGATCCACAAAATAAAATACATCAGTTGGCTTGGGAGAAAGTATGATTTCCTAAACTCCATGGGGGTGCGGGTATTCTAGATTTTGAGGATTAGAACATTGCTTTAGGAGCAAAGCTAGTATGAAAATTGAATTCAGACACCTCCTTGATCTGGGCTTCCATTGTTAAAGATAAATACCTTGATTCAAATAAGCCTAAAAGAATATTCACAATCTTAGATCCCCCTAATGGCTCAAAGATGTGGAACTTTCTACTAAGGTGTAGGGAATGTTTATTGCCAAAATTAACATGGACTGTACATGATGGGAGAACAAAAAGGTTTTGGGAGGACTCATGGAACAACTACCCCCCTTTAGACACTATTACAAGATTGAATGATATTAAAGCAACTTTATAGTCTTCTTGGGGTTACATGGTAAGTAACTATTTTCATCCCATTCAGGTTAATGGAGCTTAGACGGTAAAATGGAAAGATTTCGATCATGTATCTGTCCCACAACAACATAAGAAAATGTTAGGTATAGAGGTGAAGAAAAGACCGATCTTTTATAAAGAGAAAAGAGACAAACTCATATGGGTCTCCTCAAAATCAAGAACATATTCAGTTAAGGAGGGTTGTAAGGAGTTATCTAGCAATGGAAGAGAGCAACCATCCAGAAAGTTCACATTTTGCTGGAAGGATTGCGGTATACAAAAGGCAAGGGCTTTCACATGGATAGCTTAAAAAAGGAAATTTTTGACCTTTGACAGATTGACATTACTAAGAATTGTGCAACCATTCTAGTGTGTGTTTTGAAAACAAGTGTTTAAGACACCAGATCATTTGCTTTTACTCTATGAGATGGCACACCAATGTTGGAGATGGCTACTTGAGAATCTAGGTTGGGAATCTCCTCTAAAAGCAACAATATCAGAAGTCTTTGAATCATAGCCAAGGCTATTTAAAGATTCCTTCTTTTCAGTCATCTGGGAAGTGTCTCCTACCATCATTATTTGGAACATTTGGTAGGAAAGAAATAAGCAGACGTGATTAACAAAATAGAGTTGGAAATATCATAATAAGTTAATGCATATACAACAAGGCATAAGAAATTGGACTCCCTTTTACTTCATGGGATAATGATATATTGAATGAATGGAAGTATATAAAGCTTCCATTCAAGGGGAGTTTGATGGTAGATACAGATAAAAGGATAAATAGAAAATAAATCAAATGGAAACCACCCTAGAAGAACTTTATGAAATTGAACTTTGATAGAGCTGCAAGGGGAAACCGAGGAACTTCTAGCATTGGGAGTGTGATTAGATAAATATATGAAAATGCAACTCTAAAGAAGAGGTAATCTTTGAAAAGGAGAGAGGGAATTAAATATAATATCTTTGCCCCCAAGTGAGGAGACAAGGAAGAATTATGTTGTTGCTTAATGATGATTGTTATTGAAAAAGCATCACCACTAAATAACCAAATTATTCAAGGGTCTCTAATGTCATTCCACCCTATTCTTCACCATGTATTCTTCCATATAATTTGCTACCTTTTTTCCCCATAACTATTATGTTATCTATTTAACTTCTAGATATTTGGGATTCTCCTTTAAAACATGGTAGCCATCCCAAGAGTCATTACAAATGTTTTCTATTTTACACTCACCCAATTGTCGACTAAGGTGATCAATGATGATATGTCTACATGAAATTATGAAATTCCACATGGCCAAGTCCTTGGGAGGATTTTCTATTGTCAAAATTATCTCATTGGACTAATTATCAAGATAGTTTGCTTTGAGAATTTGCACCCATTTATGATTTGGGTTACAAAACATGCTCTAGATGAGTTTTTCTCCAATTGCATCTTTCATGAGGTTCCGATTTCTGATTCTCACTCCACCAATAGACTTTGATTGACAAAATTTATCCCATGCCAAAAAGGGAATTTTATCTTCCTCTTTATTCCCATTCCATAAAAACTTTCTCGTCTTTTGTTATATGACTTTGATAATCTTGGGTGGAATTTGTAATTAGATCATAGAATAAGAAGGGATAGAAGAAATCATAGACCTCAACATTAAAATTCTACCACCCAATGTAAGCCACTTACTTTTCCAACCTTCCACTTGTTGAAACAACTATCCACCAACTTTTGCGAAAAAATTGATTGATTTTGTCCAAAGTAAACTAGTATACCCAAGAATTTCCCTAGAAATTTACTAGTTTTGATCCCTAAAATCTTAGAAATTTCTCTTTGCTTACCAAACCAAGTATTGGATTATAATATCTTTTCTTTTTTCCAATTGATTTTTTGGCTTGACTCCTCACAATACTCTTCAATCACTGCTTTGATACATTGAGATTCCTAAAAATTTGAGTCACCCATCAATAGTGTGTCATCAACAAATTGAAGGTGATAAGTTGCTTCTAGACCCCTTGCAATATTCACACCTCTTTATAAATATTCACCCCACTTCTTTGAAATTAATTTGCCTGAAACTGTAATGGTGAAAAATTAGGGTTTCCACCATTAGATGTATGAAAACCACTATTTTAATATTACATTTAAAAGAGAGGTGAATCCAATAGATTCAATCACAAACTAGTAACGACAAGGACTAAATATTAATTGGATTCAAGGGGTGTGAATTTGTTTACTCTCTTTTATGAGTTGAATTGCTGAAATTAGGGAAAAGTGTTGAAAATAAAGATAAAAATGTACAAACAGTGAGCTACAGATGCGAGACTGAGACACACACATGGATTTGAGAAGTATAAGTAGATTCAAATTTGATCCCTGAAAAAGCTCCAAAAATGTCAGTACCAG
Source organism: Cryptomeria japonica (assembly GCF_030272615.1). Lineage (NCBI taxonomy): Eukaryota > Viridiplantae > Streptophyta > Pinopsida > Cupressales > Cupressaceae > Cryptomeria > Cryptomeria japonica. The sequence goes on along the minus strand of NC_081407.1, from coordinate 817,885,308 downwards.
AATGCCCGTCGCTCTAGTCCTCTGAACTTTTCACATATCGAAGGGGGATTGACTCATCATTGTAAATAATGCCTATTTTGAAGATCACAACTTTGTACCTATTTTATACACACATATTAAAAGAGAAATAGGTTGGGAATAGGGGCTTGCCTAAGTCAAACCCTAGTTTTGGAATTAACCATGAAATAGAGATAAAAGATAATTGAATTGTTGTAAATGAATAAGATTCTCCTTTTGAGGGAGATGTTGAATAATAATTGAAAACCAAATGATATACCTATTTGTGAAGTTTTGTTTGTCTCCACACAGGATTAGGGTTTCATAAAGTCTTTTGATAAAATAGGATGTAAATGTCCACTTCAATGCTTGAATCTTGACTTTGTTGCTTCTCTAAGGCTTGAAGAAAGACTGATTACTTGCTCAATTACTTGAATGCTTGATCTCTTGTGTGTGAAATGTATGTCTATATATGAAAATTAGAGGGGGAATTCTCCTTTTATACTGGTCTGTTGAGAAACTTTCTAATTTCCTAACATGAGCTGACACAGAGCTAGGATTCTAGCTCAAATTTGAAATAGTGAAAAGGGTTTTAGAAGGGGCTCAATCAGGGAGGACTAGAGCATGGCACCTCGGTCCTAATTAGGACCAGAGTGTGGCGCTATGGTCCTACCCCAATTTAGGGCTAGGACAAGGTGCTAAGTTGATGCAAAAGTAAAAAATACAGTCATTCTTCAGTGATATAAGCAGAATCAGGTCCCAATCAGGCCTAGGGGTGCAAACACTAAGGTAGGGACCCAATGCAGTCGAAATTGTACAAGGGTGCAATTTTAGGATGCTATAGAACCTCTTCCATTCTAATGAAGAGGAATGGAGATATGGGATCTCCTTGCTTGAGAGCCCTAGAGGCTAGAAAGAACCCTTGAGGACTTCCATTAACTAACACTAAGAAGCTTGGTGAGCAAATACAACATCGCACCCAAGAATTCCAATCTTGATAGAATTAAAACTATTCCAAGACTTTCAAAAGAGAGGTTTGATCCACTTGATCATAAGCCTTGCTAATATCAAGTTTCACAAACATTCACTTTATTTTAGTCTTCCTTATGAAATGAGCAACCTCATGCATAATAACATTGCCCTCTAAAATATTCAAAGGAAAAAAAAAATTCTTTCTTGGGAACAAGAGAAATCAGAGTATTGTTTAAATCCCTCAACATATAAGACTTCAATCTAAATTATTCTACAAATCCCTAAAGGTCCGCCTTAATAATATTCTAGAAATTTTGTTAAAAAAGAATTGGGAATCCATCAGGGTTAGGGGCCTGATCCCCATCCATTGAGAAAAGAGTAATATTTACTTATTCCATTATAATAGGAGCATGAAGCATATGATTCTCTCGAGGAGAAATAAGGCTAGGGGTTACATTTAAAATTTCTTCATTCAAAATTCTACTTTTATCCTTAGAAAGAAGATCATAAAAGAAACATACAACCTCTCTATTGATGTCTTCTTTGTCCTACAACAATTGTCCTTCATCATTTTTCATCTCATAAATTCTATTCCATGATCTTCTTTCTTTCACAAAGTTGTGAAAGAAATTTGTATTATGATCACCTTCACAAAGCCAACATTCCTTTGAATTTTGATTCTAGTATACCTCTTCCATTGCCAAGATCTCTAAATATCAAATTGTAAAACCTTCTCTTCTATAAATTCAACCTTTGTCATTCCTTGAGTGATCACCTTCTCATTTAGGATTTCAAACTTGTTTTCAATACTTACTTTTTCAACAAAAATATTTTTGAAATGTAATTCCATTCTTTCAGTTTGATTTTGAGAAACTGAAGTTTTTTGAAAAAAAAAAGCTTTCTTACCCTCTATCACCACTGACCTCATCTACCATTCATCAATAAGCTCTGTAAAACCTTGAGCTCATAAGCACATTTTTTTTAATTTGAAGTGGCATCTAATTGGAATAGAATAACTTTAGATCAATAATAATATGGGGAAATGATCTAAACCAAAAAAGGGGAGGATGGATGCTTAAAAAACTATTGGACAATCAACCCATTTACCCACCAAGAAAAACCTATCTTATTTCTCTGCAATGAACATTCAAGAAACCCAGAAAAACTATTTGTCTAAGTAAATTTTCCATTTTCAGGATTGACTTCTATTAGACCATTTCTAGTAACAAATTCTTGAAAGTCCATTTGCACTACTCCAATCCTATCGATACCACCATCTTATTCCTTAGATCCAAGGTTACATTGAAATCACCACCAATAATTATGAATACCTCTCCTATGCTTTAAAGAACCTTGGAAATCTAATGCCAGAACACCAACTTTTGGCCCTTGCCAATTGGTCCATATACATTGAGAATCCAAATCTCCCCTCTATACGAGTTTGAAAGAATTCTCACTAGATACCAATTCTTCTCTTGGTGAAGCTCATCCACCAAAATTGTATTGGGGCCCCATAAAACTCTAGGTACCCCGGAAGCACCATCGGATTTGAAAAAAACACCCAACCATTTTTTCCAAAACTTTAGTAAAATTCTAGCATCCTTCCTTGACAATTTAGTTTCTTTAAGTAACACAACATCTAGTCACATCTGATCAAAACATTGCGAGAGAGCAAGAGAGAGAGAGAAACAAACATTGATTACTTGTTTCGTGCAAAGAATTTAAGGACAAGATCCATCCTTAGAGAGTTATTTATAGTGTAGTATGACATTTGATTATTATCTTCATCTATATATCTCTCCCCTATCTATATCTCCTTAAATCTCCCTTTATCTCTCTCTTCCCCCTCTATCCTTCCCACTATCTCGATCTCTCCCTCTTTCTATCCCTTTCTCTCCCTCTCTCCCCCTCTCTATCTATTTATATATACCTTTGTCCCCTTCTATATATATCCCATTATCTCTCTCACTCACATACACATTCCCTATTTCTCCCTCCCTATCTTTATCTCTATATCTCTATCACTAACACAAACACACACTCCCTATTTCTCTCTCTTTATCTATGTCTTTATCTTTATGTCTCCATCTCTCTTATACATTTATCTCTCCTACTCTCTCTGTATATCCCTCTCTACCTCCCTTTACATATCATTTTCTATATCTTTCTCTTTCCGTCTCTCTATCTTGCCCTCTCTCATTGTCTCCCTTTTTCTATATCTATTTCTCTCCCCCTTTCTATCTCCTTCCATATCTCTCTTTCATCCACTATATTTTCCAAGTTATATCTATTGTTTCTCTCCTTTATATTTTTATCTCTACCTCTTTATACATATTGTATACACCTAAAAAATGGTCCGAAGATAATTAATTAAATAAGAAATTATTTAATTAATCCCCCTTCCCAATTTAATTGAATTCATTAGAAATTTGATTAAATTCTCTGATTCATCTACTTATTAATAAATCTAAGGATTTATTTAATAGGTTCATTTCAATAGTCCCCTTGATTAATTAATCTGAATTAATTAATCCTCCCTTCATTTAATTCATTCCTTCTAATCCCCTAATTAATTAAAACAAATCAATTTATGAGTTGTTGAAAGTTAATTAGCCTTCTCCTATTATTTGAATTTTTAAATTCAAATTACCCCGATGCCATCTAACCTAACCACCTTCTATCCTAATCCATTCCACCTAACCTCGGGTTTAACTAACCCTATCCTATCTTACACATCCTAACCTCCTATGGGTTGGATATCCCCTCCTTGAGACACATGATGCTTTGGCCACATGTCTCCTCTCTTGGACACTTGCCCTATTATGAATAAGGCACCTTGACAGTTGTCACCATAGAGATGACAAGTGTCCCTCCCTCCAACCTCTTCTCCAAACTCCTCCAATTTCACCCTTGATATCTTTAGACTCAATCTTGACCATTGATTCCTTCCACCTCACCCCTGGCCTTGGAAATCCTACAAATATCCCCCATTTTGGAGCATGAAGGATCCCATCTCATATCATCTTATGCATATTTTATTATAGGAACATCCATCTCATATCATTTCAGGCATTGTTACTATAGGCATTTGCATCTTAGATCTAGTTTAATTTGATCATATTCTAGCATAATTGTTGAATCATATAGCATAATTAATCTCTATTCTAGCTTAATTGCATCATCATCATAGCTTAATCATGCATCATATTATCTTAATTAGCTTCTTGGATCAATCTAGCCTAATCAATCTCATCTAGCTTGCATATCATATCATTTTAAATCTTCTGTCTAGGTGTAGTCAAGTCACTGGGATTTCTTATCTAGATCTGAGAGCAAATCCATACTTGCATCTCTTAGGAGGTGATAGGTCACTTTGTCATGGTTTATCTTTTGTTTGATTTTAATTTTCTAACCATGCTTGTAATGATCTATTGAGTGTTTGTGTTGCAGCTGCAAGTACCATACTTCACACACATGACATTTTGGTGCCCACCGTGGGGCAAGAAATCTAATTTCTTGGCCTCTCTCATCATCAAAATCTCCAATCTCACAGGTTTGTGGTAGAACCTGTTCCAGTATCTCGTACGAGTACCTTTTCAATATCATACGAGTTTCTTTGTGTACTCGTACGAGTATGTGAGAATACTCATACGAGTTTTTGCTTCTGTGTTTTCAAAACAGATTGCATTTTAGGGTTTTTATGCTTCAATTTGGCTATTACTAATGCTAACCCTGGTCTGTTTGTGATTTTTCTAGCAGCCTAATTGGTTTTTGCATGACGGTTGTCGAAGATTACACTTGCCAAAGATTCAATTCATCAAAACCACATGATTACTAATGTATTTGTTTTGTAGGTTTCCTACGGAAAATCAACAAGACTTTGTGTATTCTTAAGTTTTCTAGGCACACTTATTTTGCCAATGGTTAATGAACATATTGTTTTCTATGCTTGACAAGTTGTCTAAAAGGTAGGAGAGTATGCTCTTGTCCATTTGGACATTCATAAATCCTGACCCTTGAAGCGCTTCTATGTTTGAGATTTGAATACCTTTAGCGGGCTTGTCACAATGGGAAAAAGTAATCACCCTATAAGAATGACCCAAGTGAGTACAACTAGACCTAATATTTCTGACTCACTCTAAAAAATAGGCCTCTCGAGATTAAATTCTCGGAGGATGGAATTATTTGAGTCTTCTCTTTTGAGATCTTTCATATCGAATATTTAGTAGGGCCTCGCGGTCTCAATCACGCTTGTGTGACTACTTCTTGTTTCGATACCTTGTTGGGCTATATGCCTCAATCACGCTTGTGTGACTACAAGGGGTAATTCCAAATGGAAATCCTTACTATGAACCCTAAGATAGAAGCTACCTAATTCACCTCCGAAAGGGGGATAATCATTGTGCAAGAGAGATAGTAACTCTCCCAAGACACTTGCCATATCGTGCCCCCATTAGCGTTTGGAGTCGGATAATACGGCGTTGAGAATCCATTGTGTGAGACTCAGCGGCCATATTCTAATTAGCTACTAGGTGTGTACCTAAGTTTGCAAGAAAAGGTTTTCTCTCAGCCAACTTCCTTAGGATTTTGCATGTTGTGCTTGAGGTCACTTATCATATCACGTGTTTGATGTATTTTCATCCCTAAAATAGAAGATCAAATATCTAAAACTGAAAAACAGAATCAAAACATCAAACTTATTGATAAAAAATATGTCGAAGTAAAATTTTTGTCTCTGCTCTATCGTCAGTCAGACGAGCTTTCTAGTTTGTCGTATGAAAAATCTAGTTTATTGTCTGGTTTTGTGGGAATTGTCGTATGCGTTACACTAGTAGAAGCTTATTTGTTATCATTTGTTGTTTGGTTCTGTGGGAAGTATCGTACGAGATTATGCCTTTGTCGTCTGGTTCTGTGGGAAGTGTCGTATGAGATTAGGCTTTTTGTCATATGGGTCTATCTAAATTGTTGTTTGGGACTGTGTAAATTGTACAAATTTTTCTCTGTCAGTCCAAAGCTATCCTATTGCATGTATTTTCTAGATCTATCATGTTTGCTTGGTCAATTTACAGTGAGCATATACACCTGATATCTTTCATTTTGTGCTTAGGTTGTCTTCTTGGTTCGCTTAGTCAAGTTATCTTCTGTCAAATTGGATTCTAGAACTAGAAACCTCAAGATTTTCAAGTATTCACCTTCAATAAGTTCAAGATCTAAACATCTCAAAGTACATTATCATCCTCTTTGATAAACTGATCACTCAAAACATAATTTCTCATCAAGATCTATCATTCTATATCATGAAACTACAACGTTTGGTCAAGATAACCTTGTACCACATCTTAGGATTTTATATTATTCCTATTGGACAAGGTTTTATAAGAATCATCATCATTGCACACCAAAACTGAAGATCGAAAAACTTACAAACTTTTAAACACTTGAATTATCTTTTCGTGTCATATAACTATTAGACAATTTAGATAACTGGAAGACAATTGAGAGGGGGGGGGGGGGGTTGAAACAGTTGTCACAGATTACTGAAAGCATTATCAATTCAAAACAACAATAATGAAATAGCAGTTAATCCAATTAAGCATAAACAATAATCACAAAATAAAAGCCATCCACACAACACCAAGATTTGTACATGGAAAACTCGGTAAAGGGAAAAACCATGGTGGGAAGCCTAGCCACAGTCAAATAATACTTCTGCAACAAGTATGTGAATTTAATATGAAGGGGCCTGCACTTGCAAGAAGGCCAACAACCTAGAGCACATTGCTCATCACAAAAGGAGTCTCACTGACTACATACAAATCTAGACTACAATCTAGAGAAGTGTTGAACTGCAAAAGATAACATCTCCTATGCCTGAGCACAATTCCAGTTAAGATGAATACTGGAGGTCTAAATCCTCTTACAAACCCAATTCGGTCTCCATTGATCGACCAATTCCTCTGTCTAAATGACATTACAATATTCGCATATTACATTCCTTGACCATGACCTCTTACAATAACCACGATGATCTACAATGAGATCTTACATCTTATTTATACAAACCCTCAACTATAAACAATCAGGTCGGCTACTAGACAATAAACCAATTACATCATTACAAACCATGTTGGCCTTAGACTAAAACAAATAATATCCAACACATAAGACATCCTAGAAATACAACAATAATTCCTATCCACGCGTTACATTAAGTCTAGTCCATAACCTAGATAAACTGGGACCAAGTATAGGTCCACACGCTTTAGCAATGATCTCCAAACGCCAAGTCTCGAAAAAGATTACCAACAGTATCTTGAAACTCCATCAAAAGCTACACCAACACCAATTATGCAATGTATCAAAGATCTCGACCAAAAGATCTGCTTGTGAAACCCTCGCCGAAACCATAAACCAATCTTCTGTGTAAGAAAGATAGCATTCAATCACTAGACTAAAACCAACTGACCAAATATAAGTATAGGCATTATGAACAAGCCAATTACATCACTAGACTATACTAGATTTAACCAGATCATGTCCGATCCAAGTTAACCAAAAACCACTCAACCTACCGAAACTGGAAGGGTGCCGGTAAAGCATCCAAACAACTAGTGTTGACATCAATGACAAAAAATCAATGCAACACATAATCAATTCCACCAAATGGCCAACAATCTCCCCCTTTGGCATTGATGGCAACACTAGATGTGAAAAATATCTAAGTACCAAGAAATACCATTCAAGTCTCCCCTTGTGGAAGACATCCAACAATCTCATGCATATAGCTCTGAATATAAATGTCTCTCCCCTATGAATAATATCTTTGTACATTTTTTACTTTCTTTTCCACATCACTATTTCTCCCCCTTTGACATCAATGCAAGAATTCTGACAGAAATATCAAAGCAAAAACATAAGCCTCTAAATCTCAAAGCTAACTACTCCCCCTGAGCAGTAGCTTCCAACATCAGTGTCAGAATGAATAGTGTCTCTAATAATGTATACCAGACTGATGCCAAAATTGCATCAATCAAGTCTCTTCCGGAGGGGCAGAAACCCCCAATCTATCTCTCAGGTACTCAAAAGATTCCTTGGATAAAGGTTTAGTGAAAATATCTGCAATATGTTCTTTAGTGTTCATATAAACTAGTTTAACTTCATTCACTTCCACCTTCTCCTTCAAAAAGTTATACTTGATAGATATGTGATTTGTCTTAGAGTGAAATACCAGATTCTTTGATATATCAATAGCAAAAGAGTTATCACAGTGAATAACTATCGGTGCATCACAATCCACCTTTATACCTTTCAACATTTGCTTCATCCACAAAACTTGTGTACAATTAGTAGCAGCAACAACATACTCAGCTTCAACAGTAGATAAAGAAGTACATGACTGTTTCTTACTGATCCATGAAACCAATTTCTTTCCAAGAAAGAAAGCTCCACCAGAAGTAATTTTTCGGTCATCAACATCTCCTGCCCAGTCAGCATCTGTATATGCACATAAAGTGAAGTTATCATCCTTAGGATACCAGAAACCATATTCTGATGTACTTTGCAAGTATCTAAAAATCCTTTTCACCGCCATCTCATGATTTTCTCTAGGATCACTCTGAAATCTTGAAACAATACAAACAACATTCATAATGTCAGGTCTAGTTTGTGTTAAATAAAGTAGACCTCCAATCATAGATTTGTATCTTGTACGATTTATCAGTGCAGAAACATCTTTCCTTATCAATTTCTCACTTGTAATCATAGGTGTACTTACCAGTTTAGAATCTCCCATACCAAATTTCTTCAACAATTCCTTAGCATATTTAGTTTGACAGATAAAAATACCTTTGTCAATCTGAGTAATCTGCAAACCTAAGAAAAATTTCATCACTAATCATAGACATCTCAAATCCTTTCTCCATGTTCTTAGAAAATTCTATGCATAATTTATCTTCACCTCCAAAAATAATGTCATCAACAAATACTTCAACAATTAGTATATCATCATCAATTATTTTATAATATAAATTACTATCATCACTACCCTTAGCAAAACCAAGCTTCAAAAGATATTTATCCAACCTTACATACCAAGCTCTAGGTGCTTGTTTCAATCCATATAAAGATTTCCTTAACTTGCAAACCATATCAGTATCATCTGATAGTGAAAAACCATTAGGTTTCTCAATATAAAATTGCTCATCAAGATCCCCATTCAAGAATGCACATTTAACATCCATCTGATAAACCTTGTAGTTTTATAAGTAACATAGGGAAGAAATAATCTTATAGCTTCAATCCTAGCTATGGGTGCAAAAGTTTCTCCATAATCAATTACTTCCTTCTGAGAATATCCTTTACAAACCATTCTAGCCTTATTCCTCATAACTTTACCATCCTCATTCAACTTATTCCTAAAAATCCATTTAGTTCCAATAATATTTTTTTTCTAGGCCGAGGAACCGAAGTCCATGTGTTATTTTTCCCAATCTGATCTAATTATTCTTTCATAGCTTTTAACCAAAATTAATCTTTACATGCCTCAATTACTGATATCGGTTCAACTTATGAAATTAAACATACCTCATTAGTTAACAATCTTCTTCTTGTCATCACTCCATTGCTCTTATCCCCAATGATTTGATCTTCAGAATAATTCAATCTCACATAACTAGGAGTCTTCTGACTCTTTGTTCCTCTTCCCTGTTCTTCAGTTACTATAGAATTTTCTGATGTTGCTGGAGTAACTGGTTCAACTCTCTCTTTTGATAAAGACGCTACCAGTTTAGATATAATCATTTCCACTGTCGTTTCCTTCTCATAAATTCTGATTTGACTTTTGCTCAGCTCATCTACTTTGACATTAGCACTCTCCACTATTTTCTACAATCTCTTGTTATAACATCTATATGCTTTGCTTTCATTAGAATAACCAAGAAATATGCCTTCATCACTTCTAGGATCAAATTTTCCAATAATATCATCTCTCCTGATATAACATTTACTACCAAAGATTCTGAAATACTTAACTGTAGGTGTATTTTCAAACCATAATTCATAAGGTGTCTTACCGATTTCTCCTTTTATATGTACTCCGTTAAATGTAGAAACCAATGTACTAACTACTTCTCTCTAATAGATATGAGGTAGATTAGCTTACATCATCATTGTTCTAGTAGCATCCAAGATAGTTCTATTTTTCCTTTCCACAACTCCATTCTATTGAGGTGTCTGGGGAGCAAAAAATTGTCTTCTGAAACCATGCTTGTCACAAAAGTTAGTACTCACCAGATGTGAATTCTTCACCATGATCTGATCTCAAACATTTAATCTTCAATCCTGTCTCAGTTTCCACTTTAGCCTTAAAGATTTTAAAATTTTCAAATGCTTCAGATTTTTCTCTCAAAAAAGTAACCCACATCATTCTCAAATAGTCATCAATGATTAGCATGAAATATCTATCACCATGAAAACTTTTAACTCTAGCAGGGCCACACAAATCAGTGTGAATAAGATCAAGAACATGATTTGATTTATCTTGTATACTCCTAAAAGAGGTTCTAAGTTGTTTACCCATTTCACATTATTTACATACCAGATTATAGGGATTCATAATCTTAGGTATATCTCTAACAACCTTAGTTGAATTGATCTTCACAATGCAATCAAAATTTACATGACACAACCTTTTATGCCATAACCAACTTTCATCAATCTATGTAATCAAACATGTCTTCTCACTAGAGTTCAAATGAAATATGTTACCTTTTGTCTACGTACCGGTTGCAATCTCCAAGCCAGATCTGTTAATGATTTTGCATTTTCCATCCTTGAACTGTAATTGAAATCCCTTATTTGCCAATTGTTCTACACTCAAAAGATTATGCTTCAAACCTTCAACATAATAAATATTGTCAGTATTGTTCTTACCATCCAATGATATAGTTCCTTTTCCCTTAATCATACGTGCCTTGTCATCTCCAAATCTTACTAATCCACCATCCATTTCTTGCAAAGACATAAACTTTCCTTTATCTCCAGTCATATGATGTGAACAATCACTGTCAATTACCCATTCATCCTTATCCTCAATTTTAGCAGCAAGTGCCTTCTCCTCAGGTACATACTCTTCCAGTGCCAAATTATCTTCCTTGATAGCCAAGAATACACATTCTTTCCCATTGCCAGATCCACTAGCAAAGTCTTCTACCGGTTCATCATCTGAATTGGTAATGCCTTCCTCATTCTCTATGTAGCATAATTTGTTTTTCTTGAATCTATACTTGTTCTGATTAGGATTAAATGATCTCTTAACTCTTTCTTCAAATCTTAAATTCCTTTCAGGACATCTAGATGCAAAATCACCAATCTTATTACATGCAAAACATTTAAAAGGTGCTTTTCCTTCATACTTACTTCCTACCGGCCCTTTCGGTGTTTTTCTAGAAAATAGTGCTTTGAGTTGCTCAAACTCTTCATCTTCTCTCTTCACATCTTCTAATTATTTTGCATATAAAACTCTCCAATATTTCTTACTGGTTGTAGATGTAGATGCATGAAAAGTAGGTTCAATTTTCACAGCTCTGGAAGGTCCAAATTCCTCAAGCTCGAAAGAAGATAGTTTCTTAACAAAAGTATCTATGGTGACAGATGTATTAGACATTGTTCTCAACTCATTAATAACAATAGCCTTCATTTTGTAAGCTGGTGGTAGGGCTCTCAGGACTTTAGAAACAATCTCATCTTTGCTCAAAGTTCCACCACAACATTGAATTCCCATAAAAATCTCATTTACTCTTTCCATATTTAGATTTCCAGATCTCACTCGGGAACCATCAAGTTAAGAAATCTTCATTGTAGCCTCACCTTCATTAAGGGTCTGTAATTTATCCCATATAGCCTTTCCAGATGATTTGTCTGTTAATCCCATAATTTCCTGATCAGAAAGTGCACACAAGAGGGATTCTTTTGCTCTACAATCATTCTCAAACTCCTTGTCTAGGTTTGCTGGAGGAGGAATTCCAGATCCCAGATTAAAGGGTGTGACACCATTTTGTGTGATCTCCCAAATCTCCTTGCCAAGACATCTCAGATGAGTCTCCATCTGAATCTTCCATACTCTACAATTTATTCCTTCAATCCTTGGTATATCCCTTCAAAAAATAGCTCCAGAAGAACTGGATGAACTTGAACTATTAGTTTCCATAAGATCTTCCTCAAGTGGTTAAGCTTTCTACAGAGAGGACCAAAGCTTTGATACCAATTGTTAGACAATTCAGATAACCGGAAGACAACTGAGAGGGGGGGGGGGGGTGAATCAATTGTCACAAATTACTGAAAGCATTATCAATTCAAAAAAATAATACCAAAATAGCAGTTAATCCAATTAAGCATAAACAATAATCATAGAATAAAAGCCGTCCACACAACACGAAGATTTGTACGTGGAAAACCTGCTAAAGGGAAAAACCACAGTGGGAAGCCTACCCACAGTCAAATAATACTTCTGCAACAAGTATGTGAATTTACAATGAAGGGGCCTGCACTTGCAGGAAGGCCAACAACCTAGGACACGCTGTTCATCACAAAAGGAGTCTCATTGACTACATACAAATCCAGACTACAATCTGAAGAAGTGTTGAACTGCAAAAGATAACATCTCCTATGTCTGAGTATAGTTCTAGTTAAGCTCAATACCAAAGGACTAAATCCTCTTACAAACCCAATTCGATCTCCATTGATCGACCAACTCCTCTGTCTGAATGATATTACAATATTCACACATTACATTCCTTGACCATGACCTCTTACAATAACCATGATGATCTACAATGAGATCTTACATCTTATTTATACAAACCCTCGACCATAAACAATCAGGTCAGCTACCAGACAATAAACCAATTACATCATAACAAACCATGTCCGCCTTCAACTAAAATAAATAATATCCAACACATAAGACATCCCAGAAATACAACAATAATTCTTGTCCACACGTTACATTAATTCCAGTCCATAACCTAGATCAATCGGGACCAAGTATAGGTCCACATGCTTTAGCAATGATCTCCAAATGCCAAGTCTCAAACAAGATTACCTACAACATCCTGAAACTCCATCAAAAGATGCACCAACACCAATTATGCAATGTATTAATGATCTCCACCAACTCTCAAACACATAAGACATCCCGAAAATACAACAATAATTCTTGTCCACACGTTACATTAATTACGGTCCATAACCTAGATCAACCGGGACCAAGTATAGGTCCACATGCTTCAACAATGATCTCCAAATGCCAAGTCTCAAACAAGATTACCAAGAGCATCTTGAAACTCCATCAGAAGCTGCACCAACACCAATTATGCAATGTATCAAAGATCTCCACCAAAAGATCTATCGGTGAAACCCTTGTCGGAACCAGAAACCAATCTTTTGTGTAAGTAGGATAGCATTCAATCACTAGACTGAAACCAACTAACCAAATATGAGTACAGACATTGTGAACAAGCCAATTCCATCACCAGATTATACTAGAGTTAACTATATCATGCTGGATCCAAGTTAACCAAAAACCACTCAACCTACCGAGACCAGAAGGGTGTCGGTAAAGCATCCAAACAACTAGTGTTGACATCAATGACAAAACATCAATGCAACACATAATCAATTCCACCAAATGACCAATAATCTCCCCCTTTGGTATTGATGGCAACACTAGATGCGAAAAACATCTAAGTACCAAGAAATGCCAAACAAGTCTCCCCTTGTGGAAGAGAACCAACAATCTTTTGCCTATAGCTCTGAATATCAATGTCTCTCCCCCTATGAATAATATCTCTGTAAAGTTTTGACTTTCTTTTTGACATCGCTATCTTTCCCCCTTTGACATCAATGCCAGAAATTTGACAGAAATATCAAAGAAAAAACATAAGCCTCTGAATCTCAAAGCTGACTACTCCCCCTGAGCAGTAGCATCCCACATTAGTGCTCAAATGAATAGTGTCTCTAATAATGCATATTGGACATGCCAAACTCGCATCAATCAAGTCTCTGCTGGAGGGGCAGAAACCCCCAATCTGTCTCTCAAGTACTCAAAAGATTCCTTGGATAAAGGTTTAGTGAAAATATCCGCAATCTGTTCTTTAGTGTTCACATAAACGAGATTAACTTCATTTGCTTCCACCTTCTCCTTTGAAAAGTTATACTTGATAGATATGTGCTTTGTCTTAGAGTGAAATACCAAATTCTTTGATATATCAATAGCAGCAGAGTTATCATAGTGAATAACTACCGGTGCATCACAGTCCACCTTTATATCTTTTAACATTTTCTCCATCCATAAAACTTGTGTATAATTAGTAGCAGCAAAAACATACTCAAATTCAAGAGTAGATAAAGAAGTACATTAATGTTTCTTGCTGATCCATGAAGCCAACTTCTTTCCAAGAAAGAAAGCTCCACCAGAAGTACTTTTCCGGTCATCAAAATATCCAACCCACTTAGCATCTGTATATGCACATAAAGTGAAGTTATCATCCTTAGGATACTAGAAACCATATTCTGATGTACCTTGCAAGTATCTAAAAATCCTTTTCACAGCCATCACATGGTTTTCACTAGGATCGCTCTGAAATCTTGAAACAATACAAACAACATTCATAATGTCAGGTCTAGTCTGAGTTAAATAAAGTAGACCTCCAATCATAGATTTGTATCTTGTAGGATTTATCGGTGCAGAAACATCTTTCCTTGTCAATTTCTCACTTGTAACCATAGGTGTACTTACCGGTTTAGAATCTCCCATACCAAATTTTTTCAACAATTCCTTAGCATATTTAGTTTGACAGATAAAAATACCTTTGTCAGTCTGAGTAATCTGCAAACCTAAGAAAAATTTCATCTCACCAATCATAGACATCTCAAATTCTTTCTCCATGTTCTTAGAAAATTCTATGCATAATTTATCTTCACCTCCAAAAATAATGTCATTAACAAATACTTTCAATAATCAATATATCATCATTAGTGATTTTATAATATAAATTACTGTCAGCACTGCCCTTAGTAAAACCAAGCTTCAAAAGATATTTATCCAACCTTGCATACCAAGCTCTAGATGCTTGTTTCAATCCATATAAAGCTTTCCTTAACTTGCAAACCATATCAATATCATCTGATAGTGAAAAACCATCAGGTTGCTCAATATAAACTTCCTCATCAAGATCCCCATTCAAGAATGCACATTTAACATCCATCTGATAAACCTTGTAGTTTTTATAAGCAACATAGGCAAGAAATAATCTTACAACTTCAATCCTAGCTACAGGTGCAAAAGTCTCTCCATAATCAATTCCTTCCTTCTGAGATTATCCTTTACAAACCAATTTAGCCTTATTTCTTATAACTTGACCATCCTCATTCAATTTATTTCTAAAAATCCATTTAGTTCCAATAACATTTTTATTTTTAGGCCGGGAAACCAAAGTCTGTGTGTTATTGTTTTCAATCTGATCTAATTCTTCTTCCATAGCTTTCAACCAATATTCATCTTTACATGCTTCAATTACTGATACTGGTTCAATTTGTGAAATTAAACATACCTCATTAGTTGCCAGTCTTCTTCTTGTCATCACTCCATTTCTCTTATCCCCAATGATTTGATCTTCAAAATGATTCAATCTCACATACCTAGGAGTCTTCTGACTCTCTATTCCTCTTCCCTGTTCTTCAGTTACTTTAGAATTTTTTGATGTTGCCAGAGTAACTGGTTCAACTCTCTATTCCGATAAAGGTGCTACCCGTTCAGATATAATCATTTCCACTGTCAGTTCCTTCTCAGAAATTCTGATTTGACTTTTTCTCAGCTCATCTACTTTGACATTAACACTCTCCACTATTTTCTGGAATCTCTTGTTATAACATCTATATGCTTTTCTTTCATTAGAATAACCAATAAATACGCCTTCATCACTTCTAGGATCAAATTCCCAATAGCATCATCTCTCCTGATATAACTTTTACTACCAAACATTCTGAAATACTTAACTATAGGTGTATTGCCAAACCATAATTCATAAGGTGTCTTATCGGTTTCTCCTTTGATATGTACTCTATTAAATGTATAAACCGATGTAATAATTGCTTCTCTCCAATAGATATGAGGTATATTAGCTTCCATCATCATTGTTCTAGTATCATCCAAGATAGTTTTTTTTTTCTTTCCACAACTCCATTCTGCTGAGGTGTCCGGGGAGCAAAAAATTGTGTTCTGATACCATGCTTGTCATAAAAGTTATTAAACTCACTGAATATGAATTCTCCACCATGGTCTGATCTCAAACATTTAATCATTAATCTTGTCTTAGTTTCCACTTTAGCCTTAAAGATTTTAATTTTTTCAAATGCTTCAGATTTTTCTCTCAAAAAAGTAACCCACATCATTCTAGAATAGTCATCAATGATTAGCATGAAATATCTATCACCATGAATTTTTTTAACTCTAGCAGGGCCACACAAATCAGTGTGAAGAAGATCAAGAACATGATTTGATTTATCTTGTATACTCCTAAAAGAGGTTCTGACCTCTTTACCCATTTGACATTCTTTACATACTAGATTATAGGGCTTTATAATCTTAGATATATCTCTAACATGCTTAGTTGAACTAATCCTCACAATGGAATCAAAATTTACATGATACAACCTTTTATGCCATGACCAACTTTCATCAATCTGTGTAATCAAACATGTCTTCTCATCGGAGTTCAAATGAAATATGTTACCTTTTGTCTGCGTACCGGTTGCAATCTCCAAGCCAAATCTATTAATGATTTTGCATTTTCCATCCTTGAACTATAATTGAAATCTCTTATCTATCAATTGTCCTACACTCAAAAGATTATGCTTCAAACCTTCAACATAATAAACATTGTCAGTATTGTTCTTACCATCCAAGGATATAGTTCCTTTTCCCTTAATCATACATGCCTCTTCATCTCCAAATCTGACTAATCCACCATCAAATTCTTGCAGAGACATAAACTTTCCTTCATCTCCAGTCATATGAGGTGAACAACCACTGTCAATTACCCATTCATCCTTATCCTCAATTTTAGCAACAAGTGCCTTCTCCTCAGGTACATTCTCTTCCAGTGTTGGATCATCTTCCTTGATAGCCAAGAATACCCATTCTTTCCCATTGTCGGATCCACTAGCAGAGTCTTCTACCGGTTCATCATCTAAATCAGTAATGTCTTCCTCATTCGCTATGTATCATAATTTGTTTTTCTTGAATCTATACTTGTTCTGATTAGGCTTAAATGATCTCTTAACTCTTTCTTCAAATCTTAAATTCGTTTCAGGACATCTAGATGCAAAATGACCAATCTTATTACATGCAAAACATTTAAAAGGTGTTTTTCCTTCATACTTACCTCCTACCGGTCCTTTCGCTGCTCTTCTACAAGATAGTGCTTCAAGTTGCTCAAACTCTTCATATCTTCTAATTCTTTTGCATATCAAAATCTCCAATCTTTCTTACCGGTTGTAGATGTAGATGCATGATAAGCAGGTTCAATTTTCACAACTCTAGAAGGTCCAAATTCTCGAAGCTCAAAAGCAGATAGTTTCCCAACCAAAGTATCTCCATTGACAGATGTATTAGCCATTGTTCTCAACTCATTAATAGTATTAGCCTTCATTTTGTAAGTCGGTGGTAGGGCTCTCAGGACTTTAGAAATAATCTCATCTTCGCTCGGAGTTCCACCACAATATTGAATTCTCATAACAATCTCATTTAATCTTTTCATGAATGCAGTAATGCTTTCATCTTCTTTCATCTTCATATTTTCATATCTCACTTGATTAGCTTCAGGTTTAGCAATCTACACTATAGGGTCACCTTCATTAAGGGTCCTCAATTTATCCCATATAGCCTTTCCAGATGATTTGTTTGTTAATCCCATAATTTGCTGACCAGAAAGTGCACACAAGAGGGATTCTCTTTCTCTACAATCATTCTCAAGCTACTTGTCCACGTTTTCTGGAGGAGGATTACTACATCCCGGATTAAAGGGTGTGACACCATTCTGTGTGATCTCCCAAATCTCCTTGCCAAGACATCTCAGATGAGTCTCCATCTAAATCTTCCATACTGTATAATTTGTTCCTTCAAGCCTTGGTATATGCCTTCGAAAAATAGCTCCAGAAGAACTCGATGAACTTGAACTGTTAGTCGCCATAGGATCTTCCTCAAGCGGTTAAGATTTCTGCAGAGAGGATCAAAGCTTTGATACTAATTGTTAGTCAGTTCAGATAACCGGAAGACAACTGAGATGGTGGTGGGGGGTGAATCAGTTTTCACAGATTACTGAAAGCATTATCAATTCAAAAAAACAATACATGAATAACAGTTAATCCAATTAAGCATAAACAATAATCACCAAATAAAGTCTATCCACACAACACAAATATTTGTAGGTGGAAAACTCGGTAAGGAAAAAACCACGGTGGAAAGCCTACCCACAGTCAAATAATACTTCTGCAGCATGTATGTGAATTTACAATGAAGGGGCCTGTTGGGACTCATTAAAATTGAGTCAAGTTTAGAGTTCTAATTCAAAATTTTGCTCTGCATGTCAGAAAAGTACCTAAATGAGTCAATTTGAATGGCCTAGTTTGTGAGCGGGCAAAATGGAGCCTGTTGATTTTCAGAGGGTAAGGCTCGGGATTCATATCCTACACCTTTCATTTGGCCTATTAAGTGATGTGCAACTTTCATATTTTAGTTTGCATAAGTTTATGAGGTACCCAGTTTGAGGGGTGAGCTAAAAGTCCATTTTAGGCACAAATGCAGATTTTATTGAGTAGCCTAGTTTGAGTGATTACATCTTTTGCCTTGTTGATGGTCATGAAAAAATTCAAAATGGATTCAATTGTATGCATAAATGTGAGTTAGCCTGCAAAATTTCAAGTATTAACAAATCCATTTGCTCAGTTTTCATAGCCAAATCCGTTTGCAGTTTGTGTGGTTTGATTAGTCCCTATTTCGACAACTAGTCGGAGCCCTGTTTCGCACAAGTGTAAAAGTTGCCTCAATGGGTGTCCTGACAAAATGTTTCTTCTGGGTTAATTATGATATAAATGACAAGCTATGTTTCAATTTTCAAGCCTCTGCCAATCCGTTTGATCGGTTTTCATAAGGGTTCATTTAGCCATCGTTTTACGTGATCCGTACTTTCAATGTTATATCAGTTAATGTAGCCATTTTTGTGAGCACACCATTTGCATCCTGTCAAGCTTTTGGTCGAACTGAGATTTCCAAGTTTTAGTATGTACTTCAAGGTACCTGTGTTTCAAATTTGAGGGCCTACGGAGGTCATTTGGTATTTTTGAGAAGGGCATCATGTGTTGCCTGAACATTGACTTCATCAGGTCCACAGTGTCGACAAAGCCAGTTGGGCATTTTCGGAAATTAATATCTCTTCGCTCGGGACTCGTCTTGAGAAACCGTTTGGTATATTTCATGCTTGCATATCAAAGTACATGCCTGTCAGTTGGCGAGGTCCAGAAAGGTGATTTGACTGGCTTGAAAATTATGTCTTCGCGATTAAATGTGAAAATGCGGCGTAATTGTTTGAAGGTTGCAAAATTCAGTCTGATGATCCAAAAATGATGCCGATCATTTCCAGAGGCATGTTTAAGGCATGTGAAGCATTTTAGAGGTCAGTTGCATGAAAACGAATTTTTTTTTAGTCGGACCCACTTCGGGGCCCGACCTGACTTGTAGTTTCCCAAGGTTTTTGAATCAAGAGTTAAATTGATATCTTAAACTATATGTTTGTATGATTTAAGTATAAAGTAAAACATGAAGCTATTGTGACAAAATGTCGAGCATGCTAACTATTTTCTTTACAATTGGGGACAAATTTGGCCTCACACAAGAGCACTACATTCTTAAAATTGGTGAAGGATCTGTAGCACAATGTATCACTGTGTTTGATTTTGGAAGCAATAAAGTTGGGATTGCTGAAGTAGTTTGAAGGAATGATGTGGCACCACCACTCAAGCTTTCTTTCTAAATCTGAGATGTATTGTTCTGGGAGTGAGGCACAACTTGAAAATGGGTCAAGTGTCCGCCCCGACAAAGATGCAATGGTCACAATGCTGCAAAGCTCAAACTTCATGGCTGGTCATTTTCAGTCTCATGCTATACATTATAGCCCTTCATTGCTGAAAGGGAAGATGATAAAAGTTTATACAAGAGGAATACGTCATTTGTGTCAAAATCTATGCAAGTTTAAGGAGGATATGGTTCCATCTCTAAGGCTGTTGGATGTGTGTTGTATGTCCAACCTCCTAGAAAATACTATCTATGGAGGACCGAAACCCCAATCTCCTTGGGAGAGGCTAGTACTGGAACAACAGACAAAATTTTCAAATAAATGCAGATTAAGGCATTGAAACTCCTGAGCAAATGGTAATTTATGTACTCTCTTCTCCCTCACGTGGGTGTATGGAAAGCGTTGAAAAACTCATAGCTAACGCAAACATTTGCTAGCCTCCTTATCCTCCCTGCTGAACGTGGAGTGTGGAGTGGGCATTTTATTTTATAAACAATCAAGCAAATGTGTTGGCAAGTCTGAAGCATTATCCTCCCTACGTGGTCATTAGAAGGCAATGTTTTTTTTTTAAAACAAACTTCAAATGCATCATGGCAGGTGTAAAATGCCAGTGCCTCCTGCATAGTGTTTGAGGGAGCCTGCAGTCAAGAGCCAAAGTCTCAAGTGGTGATGAAGAATGCTGCTAAGCTCATATGGCATGTAGAACAAGACCAGTTAAAATTTTCAAAACAAATCCAACGCAGTAGTTCAAGTCCTTTGCGTGAAATGGTGGAGCTCCAATGCAAACTGCAGCACTCCCTGCGTGGATGAGGAGAGCCTCAAGAAGCAGCCTCTTCAATAGCATTAGCAGCCACGTTGAAGATGAAGCCCTTGTGTGTGGTGAATGAGGAAGAAGGGGCAATGTTGAAACTCTTCAGCATTTAGCAAATAGCAAATGCAAAGCCATTAAAACTTAGAAAAAAAGGTTCAAAAGTGCATTCCCAGGAAAAGCCATTTGTCCCACATTCACTGGGAAGTGAACTTTTCTAATATTTATAAGCAAAGCTCCACTAATGTATAATGTCAAAGCCTCTTAGCTTTTGACAGATGGTGTCGTTGGGCGCCCAAGGTGGGCCCACGTGCAGGCATGGATCCCGAGGCGACGAAGGAGGTGACTGAGCAGCGACCAGTGGACCCCACGCATGCATGCTTCCCGAGGCAAATAGGCAAATTTTGCAGAGAAGGGTCGGCTTTACCAGTGAGCAGGTCCGAGATGATCCGACGAAGCACTTGATTTGCAAGCCGAAAGTGCTCGCCAGTTAAACCCTGCGGAATAACGAAAAGAGGTAAAGACCCTGCAGGTTCAAGATGATCGGACGGCTCGCGTGACTTCGCGAAGGAAAGTTGCTCGCCGGTTAAGGTCCGGGAAACAGCGAAAACCATCTCTGAAAATGAGAAGGTTAAAGGTCGAGCAAGTTCCAAGCAGATCGACGGTGCACATGGTTTCGTGAGGAAAAGATGCACGAAACATACCGTCTGCGAAATGGCAAAAGCCAGGTGGCAATGACATGGCAAGTCCAGTTGGTCATCCAGCAAGCGGGCCCCGGTGAGGTGGTGATGACGTGGCACAGAGGTGGCGCCTAGATGGATGACAAGCAAGCAGACACGTGGCGGAGTGAAGAGGTGTCATCCGAGGTGGCGCCTAGTAGACCCTGCGAACCAATCAGAGGTCACCACGTGGCAAGGCGTCAGGCCAAAAGGGAGGCAAAAAATTAAAATTAAAATCATGTTTATTATATAGTGCGGACTATATCGAAAATTCAAAAAATTAAATGATGTGCACACATAAATGATTAATTTGCTTAGGGTCTCATTTTTGCTCAAAATATGAAGTGTTATATATCGCCGGAAAGCTCTCGGAATGAGGAATCTGGTCAAGTAGTAATTTTGACAAATGTGGGATATTTAGAGAGCAGTTTACATGGGAGTGAAATTCAGTTAGAGAGGAGATAGTTGGCAATTTCAGTTGCAGATTTGATTTTCTTCCCTCTTTTTATTCTCAATTCTTCTTAGTTGTAAGGGTTCTAGAAATTTGGAGAATGGCTCCATATTTTCATGGATTCCAATTCTGAGTTCTTTTCAAAATTGTACAGGGCAATGTCCCTTTCCAGAGAATAGAGTTTGATTCTTGTTGTAGATGTTTTGTTGTAGGTTCTTGTGTATGTGAGGCATGCACAAATTCACACTGAATTTGTCTCTGAATGTATATCTATTTGTTATAAATTGAAGCCTCAAGGAGGTTGAAGTTTGTCAATTTCAAGGAAATTGTTGTGGTTGTTTGCAGGCATTCTTCAAGGAAGAATTTAAATTCTATAATAGATCATAGATAATGGGATATATATTTTCGGATCTGATGATTTTGTGAGTGAGCTGAGTAATGCAATTTTGTAAGGCATTAATGCAGGGATATTTAATGATGAAGGTGGATTTGCAGTACATGCTTTCATTTACAGTTTGATATATGACTCTGTTGCCCTTGGATAAGGCACTGGTCTTTGATAGATTTGGGGATGGTTTCATATATATATTTTAAAAGACAAATCTATTTCCCTTTATGTTTAGGGGTGTGTTCTTCTCATTCCAAGCTCTATTTTCATTTATGATTTATACAGATTTAGCCAATCTGTAGTGTGTTTCTAGATTTGGTGAGCTTGTGAAATGATCTATCTGCTTAGTGTTGATGCAGTTATGTGTTTGTAATTGTTGTATTCAAAGCATCAAAGGGTGTCCCCCCCTAGTTCTAGTAAAACCTGAAGTGCATGAGGATCAATTAGGGTCCTATGTTATGTTGTCCAAGCCCTATTGTGTTTTGTAGACTGAAATTGGCCATTTCATAGAAGGGTTGCAGGTGTTCTTTGGTTATCACTTTGGTGAACAACAAAAATGGCGACTCTGCTGAGGAGTAAATGAATTATTAAAGGGTCTCTGGTTAAGAAAGATTTAATTCATATAAGGTTGAGATTATCCCATCCGAGTCACCACAACAAAAATGGTGACTCTGCTGGGGAATTAATGGATTTGAATGTTATATTGATGAGGTCAGAAGTTGAATGTATCCTTCGTTCTATCAATTTCATATCCAGTTAGTCAGTCCATTGTATATGCACAGAGTTGAAAGTGGTTTTATGGTGAAGAAAATGCTCCTTGTTCTGGATCTGCAAAATGATATGTGTTTCATGTCATATTTTATGGAGTAACAGTGAATATTGTTGAGAGTTGTAAGAAGTTCTTGCAGCTGTGTGCGAATTTTTCCCCAATTCCTTATTGGGTGGCGACTCTGTGGTTCATACCAGTATTGAACAACTTGGAAGAGTGTTTATTGCAGCGAGATTGAAGGAGTAAAGAGAATTAAATTTGTGATTGAATGACATTCTGTTGTTCAAAATATCCTCTGTGCAAGAGGTGGCGACTCTGATGTAAAAGACCATGCTAAAAGTGAAGTAAATCTCTAGATCTACAAGTCTTACAGCTGCAAATCTCCAGGTATTTTCAGAGGTTTTAAATGCAAAACATCTCTTCTGAAAGTTTGAATGTGTAATGTTGTTTTCCCATTTAGTGAATAACACTAGTCTAGAGGGAAAGAGGAATCACAAAATTGATTTGCATATCTATGCTGCTAAAATATTCAGTGTATGTTATCTTCCGTAGTATGCAAATGTGGAAGAACTTTATGTCAAGCAATGTTAAGGAATAGATTTGTATAAGGATACTTGCTTGAGGTTTTTATCCAAGATTGTATAATCATTTGTGGAAGTAGGAAAAAATGAGCAGTGAAGTTTTTCACCCCCAATCTTATCCACATATGACCATGCCTAGTAAACCAGAACAACCATGTAATAGGAAGAGTTTCAGTATGAAGTATTATGCTGCTTTAAACTTTGAAGGTATTCCGGGTTACCCAAATCCCATACCCACAGAAATCAGAAAGTATTTGCCCATTTTTAGTGGGAAGAAATCAGAATCAGCATGTCAGCATGTGAAAAGAGTTTCAGATTTGATAGGAGAATTTGAAATTTGTCAAGAAGACATATGCATGAAATTGTTTGTTCAGTCATTGAAAGAAGATGCAAGAGATTGGTTTTCTTTTTTGCCAGTGAATTCTATTACCTCATGGGAAGAATTGATTTCAGATTTCATGGATCAATTCGATGAGAAGGTGAGTGATTATGACTTGTTGAAAGAATTCACTTATATACAAATCAGGGAAGATGAATTGGTACCAACATTTAACATCAGATTTTCACAAGCATTGACTAAAATTTCTAGAAAGTATAGGTTTGATGATACGGTATGTCTGGATATTTATATGAGTTCTTTTGGTAAGAAGATGGGTTTCCTAGTGAGAAACAAAGAACCCAAAACCTTGTATGAAGCTTTTAACACAGCTAGAGACATTGAAAATAATTTGAAATTTGGGATAGCCAGGAAATTTGTGTCTGTTGTAGTTTCTTATCAAAATGCCTTCAATGGTGAAATACCATGTGAAGCTCAACCAATCATTCCTTGTCTAGGTGCATCAAGCTTTGCAGTTCCAAATGGTTTTGTTGATGCATATGTTTCAGATTTGAATGAGAGTCAAGATCCTCTGCTATTAATGCCGGTTGCCTCTCATAGTAATGATGGAATGATTAGTGTGCAATGTTGTGATAATGCTGATACGGAGATTGATATATATGACTATGTGACTGCAAATTATCAAGTTAATCATGCATCTCCTAAGGTTAACAATAATGAAAATTATGGTAATGATGACCATCGATCTTTAAATGTTGCTAATGTATTTGATGTTCAAATACCAAATACTGAAGGATCACCAAATGTTGTTGATTATGTGAGTGAAGTTGTGCAATATGATGAAAATCAGATTTTGGTTAAGTCTGGTAAATCTGAAAATGAAATTGTGAATGATGTTGATAATGGGTTCAGTGCACGTATACCCAGTGATGAATGTGTTTCAGAATGGAGTGGTGTTGCTGATTATGAGGACATTGAGTTCTATTCCTAGCACCTTGAAGGTATGCAAATGAACAATGAAGATCAATTTCAGAATGAGAACAATCTTGGCACAAGTGTTTTGTTTCCTTTTGATCAGCAAATGAATGTCAGTTACGCAGCTGATAATGGTTATGAGAATTCTTATTATTCATCTTGTGAAGATGATATAATAGAAGAACATGTTATTTACCTTAGTTATGAATCTAAAAACGAAAGTATTTCTGAAGATAAGAATGTATGTGACAGTGCTGATAATGTTCTATTTTCAGATTTAAGTAAACCCGTGTTTGAATGCTTTCAGAATTTGAGGTACCATGAAGAGAATGAAAATGATGATAGTATGCTTGAACCGGATTTGGAGTTCTTTGCTTTTGATACAAGTATCCATGGTGCTGATTTCATTGATGAAAATGATGAAGTTTCCCCTTGTGCGGAACAAATTTGTAATGCTGATAAAATTCTGAGCAGCAGTAGCATGGGTTGTAAAAATTTACTTCATGATGAAGACAAGAGGCATGGGTTATGTCATGACTTTTTCAGACCACAAATGGAAGTGTTTCAGGTGGATGTAAGCTTGAAAGAGAAAGACTTAGCTGAGGATTTGCTCCAGCCAGAGGTATGCATTCTTTTCCATGAATGGGATCTTGAGAATGCGGAAGTTTTGAGTTTGATAAACAGGGAGAGTATAGAATGTGATCAGCATAGGGAAGTATCACATCTGAATCAAAATGTTTATGTTCCTTGTTTGCATCAGTTGGTTAGTAGTGTCCCTCATTCTATTGATTTAAATGATAATGAGGTATGTGCTGATGAGAATTACAATGTTGAAAATGAATGTTTTACTTTTGAAGTTCAACATGATGATGTCCTTGCAAATGGTAGAATTGATTGGGATAGTGAAGTGTATTGCTGCTTGTGGGAAGGCCTCTATGGTGAATTGTCTCATGTTTTTACTTGTGTTGAAGTAGTGTGTGATTACAAAGTTCAAAATTAGATAAAAGGTATGTGCACCAGCTATTACATTGATGAAACAAAAGAGGTGGATTATAAAAGTTATGCTCAGCTGTTACTGGAAGGTGCCTTTGTTGGGATCTTGATATCAAGGGATGAAAATCAGATTTTTGACAGAGGTAAATGTTGAGGAAAGTGGAGCAGCTTATAATTAGTTGTGAGCATGTTTGTATCTATTGTATAGTTGCTTTGCTTCAATTGTGTGGTTTTCAATAAAGTGCCCTGTTGTTTGGGTAGAATAAGGAAGCCCTGTTTTTGAGAAGAGAAGAGAAGAGTGGTCCGTTTTTGGGTGGTCTGCTTAACCATTGATTCTATGTTCTTGTGTTGATATTGCAATTAACCATCCCTAGTCAGAGCCACTGTTGGGACTCATTAAAATTGAGTCAAGTTTAGAGGCCCAATTCGAAATTTTGCTCTGCATGTAAAAAAAGTACCTAAATGAGTCAGTTTGAATGGCCTAGTTTGTGAGAGGGCAAATTGGAGCCTATTGATTTTCAGAGGGTAAGGCTCGGGATTCATGTCCTACACCTTTCATTTGGCCTATTCAGTGATGTGCAACTTTCAGATTTCGGTTTGGATAAGTTTATGAGGTACCCAGTTTGAGGGGTGAGCTGAAAGTGCATTTTAGGCACAAATGCAGATTTTATTGAGTAGCCTAGTTTGAGTGATTACATCTTTTGTCTTGTTGATGGTCATGAAAAAATTCAAAATGGATTCAACTGTATGCATAAATTTGAGTTAGCCTGCAAAATTTCAAGTATTAACAAATCAATTTGCTCAGTTTTCATAGCCAAATCCGTTTGCAGTTTGTGTGGTTTGATTAGTCCCTATTTCGACAACTAGTCGGAGCCCTGTTTCGCACAAGTGTAAAAGTTGCCTCAATGGGTGTCATGCCAAAATGTTTCTTCTGGGTTAATTATGATATAAATGACAAGCTATGTTTCAATTTTCAAGCCTCTGCCAATCCGTTTGATCGGTTTTCATAAGGGTTCATTTAGCCATCGTTTTACGTGATCCGTACTTTCAATGTTATATCAGTTAATGTAGCCATTTTTGTGAGCACACCATTTGCATCCTGTCAAGCTTTTGGTCGAACTGAGATTTCCAAGTTTTAGTATGTACTTCAAGGTACCTGTGTTTCAAATTTGAGGGCCTACGGAGGTCATTTGGTATTTTTGAGAAGGGCATCATGTGTTGCCTGAACATTGACTTCATCAGGTCCACAGTGTCGACAAAGCCAGTTGGGCATTTTCGAAAATTAATATCTCTTCGCTCGGGACTCGTCTTGAGAAACCGTTTGGTATATTTCATGCTTGCATATCAAAGTACATGCCTGTCAGTTGGCGAGGTCCAGAAAGGTGATTTGACTGGCTTGAAAATTATGTCTTCGCGATTAAATGTGAAAATGCGGCGTAATTGTTTGAAGGTTGCAAAATTCAGTCTGATGATCCAAAAATGATGCCGATCATTTCCAGAGGCATGTTTAAGGCATGTGAAGCATTTTAGAGGTCAGTTGCATGAAAACGAATTTTTTTTTAGTCGGACCCACTTCGGGGCCCGACCTGACTTGTAGTTTCCCGAGGATTTTGAATCAAGAGTTAAATTGATATCTTAAACTATATGTTTGTATGATTTAAGTATAAAGTAAAACATGAAGCTATTGTGACAAAATGTCAAGCATGCTAACTATTTTCTTTACAATTGGGGACAAATTTGGCCTCACACAAGAGCACTACATTCTTAAAATTGGTGAAGGATCTGTAGCACAATGTATCACTGTGTTTGATTTTGGAAGCAATAAAGTTGGGATTGCTGAAGTAGTTTGAAGGAATGATGTGGCACCACCACTCAAGCTTTCTTTCTAAATCTGAGATGTATTGTTCTGGGAGTGAGGCACAACTTGAAAATGGGTCAAGTGTCCGCCCCGACAAAGATGCAATGGTCACAATGCTGCAAAGCTCAAACTTCATGGCTGGCCGTTTTCGGTCTCATGCTATACATTATAGCCCTTCATTGGTGAAAGGGAAGATGATAAAAGTGCATACAAGAGGAATACGTCATTTGTGTCAAAATCTATGCAAGTTTAAGGAGGATATGGTTCCATCTCTAAGGCTGTTGGATGTGCGCTGTATGTCCAACCTCCTAGAAAATACTATCTATGGAGGACCAAAACCCTAATCTCCCTGGGAGGGGCTAGTATTGGAACAACAGACAAACTTTTCAAATAAATGCAGATTAAGGCATTGAAACTCCTGAGCAAATGGCAATTTCTGTACTCTCTTCTCCCTCACGTGGGTGTATGGAAAGCGTTGAAAAACTCATAGCTAACGCAAACATTTGCTAGCCCCCTTATCCTCCCTGCTGAACGTGGAGTGTGGAGTGGGCATTTTATTTTATAAACAATCAAGCAAATGTGTTGGCAAGTCTGAAGCATCATCCTCCCTATGTGGTCATTAGAAGGCAATGTTTTTTTTTAAAAACAAAGTTCAAATGCATCATGACAGGTGTAAAATGCCAGTGCCTCCTGCGTAGTGTTTGAGGGAGCTTGCAGTCAAGAGCCAAAGTCGCAAGTGGTGATGAAGAATGCTGCTAAGCTCACGGGGCATGTAAAACAAGACCATTTAAAATTTTCAAAACAAATCCAACACAGTAGTTCAAGTCCTCTGCGTGAAATGGTGGAGCTCCAATGCAAACTACAACACTCCCTACATGGATGAGGAGAGCCTCAAGAAGCAGCTTCTTCAATAGCATTAGCAACCACATTGAAGATGAAGCCCCTGTGTGTGGTGAATGAGGAAGAAGGGGCAATGTTGAAACTCTTCAGCATTTAGCAAATAGCAAATGCAAAGCCATTAAAACTCAGAAAAAAAGGTTTAGAAGTGCATTCCCAGGAAAAGCCATTTGTCCCACATTTGCTGGGAAGTGAACTTTTCTAATATTTATAAGCAAAGCTCCACTAATGTATAATGTCAAAGCCTCTGGGATTTTGACAGACAGTGTCGTTGGGCGCCCAAGGTGGGCCCACACATGGGCACGGATCTCAAGGCGATGGACGAGGTGACTGAGCAGCGACCAGGTGGACCCCACACATGCACGCTTCCTGAGACAAACAGGCAAATTTTCTAGAGAAGGGTCAGCTTAACCAGTGAGCAGGTCCAAGATGATCCGACGAAGCGCGTTGATTCGTAGGCCGAAGGTGCTCGCTAGTTAAACCTTGTGAAACAACGAAAATAGGTAAAGACCCTGTAGGTTCGAGATGATCAGACGGCTTGCTTGACTTTGCGAAGGAAAGTTGCTCGCCGGTTAAGGTCCGCGAAACAGCGAAAAGCATCTCCGAAAATGAGAAGGTTAAAGGTCAAGCAAGTTCCAAGCAAATTGACGGTGCACGTGGTTTCGTGAGCCAAAGATGAATGAAACATACCATCTGTGAAATGGCAAAAGCCAGGTGGCGATGACATGGCAGGTCCAGTTGGTCGTCCAGCAAGCGAGCCCCGGTGAGGTGGCAATGACGTGGCGCAGAGGTGGCGCCTAGATGGACGACAAGCAAGCAGACACGTGGCGGAGTGACGAGGTGTCATCCCAGGTGGTGCCCAATAGACCCTACGAACCAATCAGAGGCTGCCATTTGGCAAGGCGTCAGGCCAAAAGGGAGGCAAAAAATTAAAATTAAAATCATGTTTATTATATAGTGCAGACTATATCGAAAATTAAAAAATTTAAATGATGTGCACACATAAATGATTAATTCGCTCAGGGTCTCATTTTTGCTCAAAATATGAAGTGTTATATATCGCCGGAAAGCTCTTGGAATGAGGAATCCGGTCAAGTAGTTAATTTTGACAAATGTGTGATATTTAGAGAGCAGTTTCCATGGGAGTGAAATTCAGTTAGAGAGGAGACACTTGGCAATTTCAGTTGCAGATTTGATTTTCTTCCCTCCTCTTTTTATTCTCAATTCTTCTCAGTTGTAAGGGTTCTAGAAATTTGGAGAATGGCTCCATATTTTCATGGCTTCCAATTCTGAGTTCTTTTCAAAATTGTACAGGGCAATGTCCTTTTCCAGAGAATAGAGTTTGATTCTTGTTGTAGATGTTTTGCTACAGGTTCTTGTGTATGTGAGGCATGCACAAATTCACACAGAATTTGTCTCTAAATGTATATCTCTTTGTTATAAATTGAAGCCTCAAGGAGGCTGAAGTTTGTCAATTTCAAGGAAATTGTTGTGGTTGTTTGCAGGCATTCTTCAAGGAAGAATTTAAATTCTGTAATAGATCATAGATAATGGGATATATATTTTCGGATTTGATGATTTTATGAGTGAGCTGAGTAATGCAATTTTGTAAGGCATTAATGCAGGGATATTTAATGATGAAGGTGGATTTGTAGTACATGCTTTCATTTATAGTTTGATATATGACTCTGTTGCCCTTGGATAAGGCACTGGTCTTTGACAGATTTGGGGATGGTTTCAGATATATATTTTAAAAGACAAATCTATTTCCCTTTATGTTTAGGGGTGTGTTCTTCTCATTCCAAGCTCTATTTTCATTTATGATTTATATAGATCTAGCCAATCTGTAGTGTGTTTCTAGATTTGGTGAGCTTGTGAAATGATCTATCTGCTTAGTGTTGATGCAGTTATGTGTTTGTAATTGTTGTATTCAAAGCATCAAAGGGTGTCCCCCCCTAGTTCTAGCAGAACTTGAAGTGCAGGAGGATCAATTAGGGTCCTATGTTATGTTGTCCAAGCCCTGTTGTGTTTTGTAGACTGAAATTGGCCATTTCATAGAAGGGTTGCAGGTGTTCTTGGGTTATCACTTTGGTGAACAACAGGGCCTACACTTGCAAGAAGGCTAACAACCTAGAGCACATTGCTCATCACAAAAGGAGTCTCATTGACTACATACAAATCCAGACTACAATCCGAAGAAGTGTTGAACTGCAAAAGATAGTATCTCCTATCCCTTAGTACAATTCTAGTTAAGCTCAATACCGTAGGACTAAATCCTTTTACAAACCCAATTTGATCTCCATTGATCGACCAACTCCTATGTCTGAATGATATTACAATATTAGCACATTACATTCCTTGACCATGACCTTTTACAATAACCATGATGATCTACAATGAGATCTTACATCTTATTTATACAAACCCTCAACTATAAACAATTAGGTCGGCTACTAGACAATAAACCAATTACATCATTAAAAATCATGTCGGCCTTAGACTAAAATAAATAATATCCAACAAATAAGAAATCTCGTAAATAAAACAATAATTCTTGTCCACACATTACATTAATGCCGCTCCATAACCTAGATCAACCGGGACCAAGTATAGATCCACACACTTCAGCAATGATCTCCAAATGCCAAGTCTTGAACAAGATTACCAACAACATACTGAAACTCCATTAGAAGCTGCACCAACATCAATTATGTAATGTATTAAAGAGCTGCACTGAAAGATCTACCGGTGAAACCCTCGCCAGAACCAGAACCCAATCTTCTGTTTAAGCATGATAGCATTCAATCACCAGACTGAAACCAACTGACCAAATATGAGTATAGGTATTATGAACAAGCCAAGTCCATCACTAGATTATACCGGAGTTAACAAGATCATGTTGGATCCAAGTTAACCAAAAACCACTCAACCTATCGGGACCAGAAGGGTGCCAGTAAAGCATCCAAACAACTAGTGTTGACATCAAAAACATCTATGCAACACATAATCAATTCCACCAAATGGCCAATAATCTACCCCTTTAACATTGATGGAAACACTAGATGTGAAAAACATATAAGTACCAAGAAATTTAAAACAAGTCTCCCCCTGTGGAAGAGAACCAACAATCTCTTGCATATAGCTCTGAATATCAATGTCGCTCCCCTTGTGAATAATATCTTTGTAAAGTTTTGACTTTCTTTTTCACATTGCTATCTCTCCCCCTTTGACATGAATGCCAAAAATTTGATAGAAATATCAAAGAAAAAACATAAGCCTCTGAATCTCAAATCTGACTACTCCCCCTGAGTAGTAGCATCCCACATCAGTGCCGAAATGAATAGTGTCTCTAATAATGCATACCGGACTGATGCCAAAATCGCATCAATCAAGTCTCTGCCGGAGGGATAGAAACCCCCAATCTATCTCTCAGGTACTCAAAAGATTCCTTGGATAAAGGTTTAGTGAAAATATCTGCAATCTGTTCTTTAGTGTTCACATAATCCAGTTTAAATTCATTTGCTTCCACCTTTTCCTTCAAAAAGTTATACTTGATAGATATGTGCTTTGTCTTAGAGTGAAATACCAGATTCTTTGATATATCAATAGCAACAGAGTTATCATAGTGATTAACTACCGGTGCATCACATTCCACCTTTATATCTTTCAACATTTGCTTCATCCATAAAACTTGTGTACAATTAGTAGCAGCAACAACATACTCAGCTTCAGTAGTAGATAAAGAAGTACATGACTGTTTCTTGCTAATGCATAATTTATCTTCACCTCCAAATATAATGTCATCAACAAATACTTCAACAATCAGTATATCATCAAGCTTCAAAAGATATTTTATCCAACATTGCATACCAAGATCTAGGTGCTTGTTTCCATCCATCTAAAGCTTTCCTTAACATGCAAACCATATCGGTATCATCTGATAGTGAAAAACCATCAGGTTGCTCAATATAAACTTCCTCATCAAGATCCCCATTCAAGAATGCACATTTAACATCCATCTAATAAATCTTGTAGTTTTTTATAAGCAACATAGGCAAGAAATAATCTTACAGCTTCAATCCTAGCTACAGGTACAAAATTTTCTCCGTAATCAATTCCTTACTTCTGAGAATATCCTTTACAAACCAATCTAGCCTTATTCCTTATAACTTTACCATCCTCATTCAATTTACACAACAAATACAAACACTGCAAACATAGATTCAAGATATGCAGAGAGGAAATGTTAGAAGATACTCACTTCAAGAAATGTGTCCTTACCCATTCAACAAAAATCTAAACACGATACCATTTCCTATAGGTTGTGAAAATCCTAGATACGATAAATATGATGGAAGAATTGATCCTCAGAATCATATAAAATAATTTTTCACAATGTGTATGGAGTTTGCACATGAGGATACCTACTTGATGAGATTATTTCCAAAGAGATTAAGTGGACTAGCTATGGAATGGTTCTCCAAACTTCGACCTGGAATCAGACCATTCTCAGAATTGGCAGATAAGTTTTTTTCACAATACTCGTATAACATACAATATGAGGTCACAATGCTACACCTATGTAATGCTAAACAAAGAGTGGAGAACCTTTCATGATGTTTCTATAGAGATGGAAGTAGTTAGCTTCACGATATTCTCGTACGGTGCTAGAATATGAGAAAATGGACATATTCATCGACAACCTAAATGATCAAATGAGTTATCATCTAAATATGCAAGGCCATCAAAGTTTTGGAAATATGATTGATAATGGAATCAAAATGGAGGAAGCTATGGTAAAGAAGGGTGAGTTGAAGATATATAAAGAAGGAGTTCATCCTCCTAACAACAATAACAACAACAACAATGATAAGCCAAAATTTTGGAATAGAAATTGGAATGTCATCAATTATGGACTAGTGGATAACAAAAATGTAAAACCAAAACAACCAGTTTTCAATTTATCCACTCACTCAACAACGGCTCAACGAAACAACAATCACCAAAAATCAACTTTCAACAATTTCATTTTGAGGAAATTTACAAACATTGGTGAACCACTGGGGTCAGCATTAAAGACGCTTCTCGCAAACAAATTGATTACTTTGCTAGAAGGAAGAACCTTCGAACCTCAAGTGAAACCCTCTTGGTGGAATGACAACCATTATTACGATTTCCATCAAAACAAGGGACACCACATGTATAATTGTCAACAATTGAAACATGTCATCCAAGATTTGATTGATAATGGAGTGATAACTATGTATGGATATACGAAAAATGAATCTAATACAACTTTAAAAACTCTAGTTCCTAACTATGAGAAAGGTGAATCATCAACAATACATAATGGTAAGGGTAAAGAAAAGGTGAACTACGCTCATGCATATGATAATGTGGTAAATGTGATTGTGGTTAAAGAAAAACAACATCAAGAACCTGCTCATGCTATCAAAAGAAACAAAGCCAAAGTTGTTTTTCTAGGTCCTACAACTAACATGTCATCCACTACAAAACAATATAGTCTAGTGGATCAATTATAGAAAACTCCCGCACAGATATCCATCTTAGAACTTTTAAAGCTTTCACCTACACACAAATAAATTCTTGAAAGAGCATTAGTAGATACAACTGTGTCCAAAGATCTTGATATAGATCAATTCCAAACCATGGTGGGACACCTCACAACCCTTCACTGCTTATCATTCACCAAAGAAGACAACATGTCCTTGCAACATCCCCATAACACTCCCCTACATATCGAAGTCCTCATTCATAAAATGTGCATTAAATGTGTCCTAATAGATGGGGGAGTTGGCTTAAACATTTTCTCATTGAGTGTTGTCTGTGCTCTAGGTTATTCAAAAGATGCAGTTGATCCTCGAAAAAAGATCACCATCAAAGCATATGATGAAGAAGAGTGTTCCTCTAAAGGAATTGTGATATTACCCATCAGAGTGGGACCTTTGCAGAAAGACACAACATGCCAAGTTCTAGACTTGAACTTATCATACAACATACTCTTGGGAAGACCCTGGATACATGACATACAAGTTGTTCCATCAACATATCATCAGTGCCTAAAATTTCCCTACAATGGGCAGGAAATCACGATCTCAGCAGATTCAAATCCATTCCAGTACTATAGTAATCTAAAATCAACTCAAGAGGTCATTGTTCCTCATAATAGGGAGGCATCAATCCAAAGAAAAATCATTTGCCTCAATTTTGTCAAGTATGGAAAAACAAATGCAGCTAAGAGATCGAGGGAACGAAGAATATTCAATATCACAATTACCAATTTCTCCTAAATCCTATGGAAAACCATCAAACTCTAAACAACAACCAACTGTGAAACATTTTCCAATATTTGATGGAGCATTTGTTAGTGTTGGGACCTTATTAGAGGAAACAAAAGACAAAGATGTGCTATAGTGACTATACAAGGATGAAGAAGTCCAACAGAAGATCAACAATGTCAGAATACCCACTAAAAAATATGGAAAAGGATTTAACATTCTTCAAGTCTAGAGATAAATCAGGCTTAGGGTATGGACAAATTACTCTACCAGAGGACACATCTTGTAGCCAACAACAAGAGGAATATGAAAACAGACAAGAACAACTTGCAATTGAAAGGGAAGAAACATCTGCCAAGCAACAAGCACTAGAAAACATGAAATGTAAAAAGAAGAAAGCTTCTAATCAACAGGAAAAACAAACTAAAGGCAGCTCCCAAGTAGCATTAACTCCCAATCAAAATAAACACGAAGCTCGTACAAATCACGGAGAGTTGATAACAAGATTGACATAACTCAATCTCATCCTAAAAGAAGCTAAATATGAGAGAAGAAAAGTTATAGCAAGAAAAACATAAGAAACAAATCAAATGCTATATGAACAAATCTATAGATTACAAGCTGCAAGTGACATAGATTCTAATGAATGGGAATGGGATTCCTATCATTCTGAAAACTCAATGGAAGAAAATTTCTTTGAGGAATATGTAGGTGTCGATGTAGTTCATGTGTATGCAGGGAAAACGTTAGGAACTAGCCCACTTGAATTAGAATCACAATCGGCTGACTTGGACTTAATCAAGAATGATCAAGAGCTACTTGAAAGAGGTCATTCTGACGAGAGTACCATTCTAGACATTGAAATACATATAAAAAACTTTGACATCTCTGTCATGACCCTAAATACCTTCGAAGCATCTCAATCTGAGTACCTCTTACCTCCAATCCATCCTGAACAAATTGACTGGGAAAATAAAAGACATACTACCATTGATACCTTTCCTAATGACCATGCCATATACTTATATCTTAATGCAATCAAACCCGCAACAACTTTCACTAGGAATTTCAACAACGCATCTTCCAGTCAAGTGGGTGCCAAATCTCCTAGTCACAAAAGTGAAAATAATGAAAAGAATATCATGTATAATGTTGAAAACCATTCATTGGCAACATTAGACCTTGAAAAAGTAAGACGCATCTAACGGTAAAAACCTCCTCGAGGCACTGGAAGATGGGAGATTTGACGCCTTACCTGAGCACTATCAAGAAAGGTCATCCATTTTGATCGAACCAACATAGGTGGTTAACATTGGGACAACAGAGCAACCAAAGATTCTAGATCCAACAACTTCTCTATCAGAACAAGAAATGCAACAATATATGGAATTCTTCAAATGATGCCAAATCAATTTCGCTTGGTCATATGCGGACATGCTAGGGTTGGATCCAGATCTTATTATGCATCACTTAAATGTCAGTCCAGGAGCTAAACCAGTTAAATAGAAATTAAGGAAGATGCATCCTCATATCGCTCTTCTAGTCAAAGCAGAACTAAAGAAATTACTGGATGTAGGATTCATCAGCCCTATAGCATATCCTTAATGGGTATCAAACATCGTTCCTATTTCCAAACCAGATAAAAGTATCAGAATATGCATAGAGTTAAGAGATCTTAATAATGCATGTCCAAAGGATGACTTTCCTTTGCCTAACATTGACATCATTGTGGATTTAACTGCTGGACACTCCATGTTTTCTCTAATGGATGGTTTGTCCGGATATAATCAGATTAAAATAGCACCTGAAGATCAAGAAAATACAACTTTCACATGTTCATGGGGTACTTTCTGCTGGAACGTCATGCCTTTTGGACTAAAGAACACAGGTGCTACATATCAGAGAGCTATGACAACGATATTCCATGACATGATGCATACATTCATGGAAGACTATGTGGATGACATATTGGCCAAATCATACAATAGAGAAGACCATATAGGAATACTGGACAAGATCTCTGACTGATTAGAACAATATAAGCTATGACTCAATCCCAAGAAATGTGCGTTTGGTGTTACTTCAGGCAAGCTATTGGGATACATTGTTTCAGCTAGGGGTATCGAAGTAGATCCCACCAAGGTCAAATAAATCATGAAAATGGTATCTCCCTAGAACATTAGTCAACTCAGATCACTCCAAGGAAGACTATAGTCAATTAGAAGATTTATTGCTTAGCTAGCAGATAAATGCCAACCATTTACTCATCTATTGCACAAAAATGTTAATTTCAAGTGGGACCATGAATGTGAGGACGAATTCAATAAGATCAAGAATGTTGGTGTAAATAAATACTCATCATAGATATTATTACACTTTACTTAAGTTAACTTAGGATAATGCATCTCTTTGTAGGATATGAGACACTTAGGGAAGTGTGCACATAGGGATATAACTTGTAGGAGAAATTCCACCTTTTGTGGTCTTATCTTGCTATTACACTCCACATTCAGTGGGTCATCCACCTCTTGTGGAATATTATATTATTTCTCCTACCTACCCCTAGTATTTCCTACCTACCCTTGTTTCTCATTGAGCCACATGTCATGATTGTGTGCTCGTATATCCATATGGCCTTGCCTATATAAGCAGGCTCATATTCATTGTATTCGTTAATCCAATTGATCATTTGTATATTGATGAGAATACAGTTTGTTCTTGTCATTCTATTGTCTCTCTTTTATACTTTTCATTGTGCCCTTGATCTTGGCAAAATCTCACATGGTACCAGAGCTATTGGGGTTTTATTGATTGGTTTTGGGAGACATCTTGGAAGGCTTCTATTTTCGGATCTGAGGAACTCCGCATTTTGGAGGCATCCTAGAGCGTTTTCAACCTCACCATTGCGAAAGTCAAATTTTGGGTGTTGGAAATTTTTTTTGCCCAATTCGGGCGGTACAGTACAAAATTTTCAGATTTTTTCAAAAAAAAAAATTGAAATTTTTTTTAGCGGTCCGTACCTTTTGCCTACTCAGCAGCGCACAGTCAGCACCCAATCAGCCTAGTCCAGGGGTGCGATGACCATTTTGATGGTTAGACAGCCATCAAATTTAGCACAATGTTTTGTTGACGTCATCCTTTTTTGAAAATTTTAGACCCCACTCCGTTGAGCAGTTTGGATTTTTGGGTCAACTTTGGAGGCTCATAACTTGCTCAATTTTGCTCCTTTTTGGGTGCAATTTTTTTTGATTTGGGGTATTTTTTCATGATCTTTGCAGTGGTGTGGTTATTTTTTGATTTTGGTGAACAATTTTTTCAGAATTTTTTGATTCTCTCAGTTGTACCTATCCAATCCTCGATTTTGTAACTTCAAAGGCTTCGTTTGGGCTCATACAACCTCCTTTTCAGGTGCTGTTTTTTTTTTAAGTGCATAATTTTTCATCTAATTTCATAATATATGATAATTTTTTAGATATTTTGAGTGGATATTGTACTTTCAAATATTGGTCTTATTTGGCCTATTTGGTACTTGTAATTTGCTTGGATCTTAGTTTAGATCTCTTGCATTATTAGTTTGAGTCTCCTTTGGCCTCATTGAGGTAGTTGTAAATTTGAAATCAGAAGTCCACTTTGCCATTTTTTGCAAGTGGCCCATTGTACACGCACTAAGTATAAAGTGTCAAATCATTATTTGGGGGGGGGGGTGTATTGTGTGATTGTGCCTCTCTTTTCTTGTGCTCTTTCATTTTTTTGCTATGAGTCCTCATAAATTTCCACCTTTAACTCCACATAATTATGCCTCTTGAAAAATTAAAGTATGGAGCAAATTAATGGAAAAAAGGTCTCACACATTAAATAGATGGAACAATAGCAGCACCACCTGATCCTAAGGATGATCCTAATGCTCAGTTAGAATGGATCACTAAGAATTGCATGGCTCTTGTAACTTTGCATAAGTATGTATCAGATGACCTCATTTTTCACATTGAGAAGTGTACTACAATCAAAGAGGCTTGGGATATGTTTCAGAAATTGTATGGTCAAGTTGATGAAATCAAAGGTTACAAGATTGACAATGATCTCACCAACTTGGATCCCAAGAGTTTTGATACAATCCAAGATTATGTCACCAAAGCAAATGAGCTAAGAGCAAAGCTTAAGGATTGTGGAATTGACAAAAAGGATGCTCATTTGATATTCAACTTGTTGGACAAGCTTGCACTAGAATATGCAGCATTTGTTTCAAGCTTCCAAACTCATCGTTTGATAGTGAGGAGTTCCTACATTATGCCTTCATTTGATGCTTTCACATTAATTTTGATATTGGAACAATCTAAGTTGTTGAACATGGGGCTTCTCAAGTCTTCAAAGTCCAAGGCTTTGGTGGCTAATCAAGGGAGTCAAGGGAGTCAAGGCAAAGATTCCAACAAAAAGAAGAAGCAATCTAAGTCAACGCCATAATAGGAAAAAGGGCAGTCATCCTCTCCATCAGAAGGCAATTTTTCATCCTCTTCCAAGAAGGGGACTCCACCTAAGAAGGATAAACCAACGTGTGCATATTGCAAGAAGTATGGTCATGATGAGCATCGATGCTACACCAAGCAAGTTGATGAGTTGACAAATCTTCTTAAGAAAAACAACATCAACTTGCCATCCGCCTACACAAAGAAGGAATCATCTCCTTCATCTTCCTCACAGTCTAAGGGAAAAGGGCAAGCGTTTGTGGCTACAACAAGTTCTTCACAGCAGTGGATACTTGACTCGGGTGCCTCTTCTCACATGGGTTCTACAAAGGAGCAGTTTTCTTCATTGGAGCCATCAAAGGTACCTCACATTTACATAGGTGATGATACACAAGTTGAGGTTGAAGGGAAAGGTTCAATTGACATGGATGATGGAACATTTGAGAATGTTCTCTATGTTCCTAACTTGTCTACCATTCTTCTCTCTATCTACCAAATCACTCACTATGGGAATGGGAAAAAGGTTGAGTTTAAACTTGATTTAGTTGTGGTAAAGTAACTTGATAATGATGCCTTGGTAGTAGTCGGACAAGTCAATGACAACTCAAGGCTTTATTCATTCTCCCACTTTATGACAAGTTCTCCTTCTAGGTCCTTGCTTACTCATTCAAATTTAGAAAGTAAGCTATGGCATGAGCGGTTTGGTCACCTCAACTACCGCTATCTTCAGTAGCTCAACACTAAAGACGTGGTCCTAGGTCTACCTTGAATGAGTTTTTCAGAGGGTGTATGTTCAGGTTATTCCATGGGCAAGCATCCCGAGGAGAAGTTTGATAAGGGGAAAGCTTGGAGAGCTTTGGAAGTTCTTCAACTTGTTCACAGTGATGTAGCAGGTCCATTTCCATCACCTTCATTTAGTAAGGCCCGCTATGTCCTCACCTTCATTGATGACTACTCCCGCTTCACTTGGGTCTACTTTCTTATTCATAAGAGTGAAGTATTTGATAGATTTCAGGACTTCAAGACTCATGTGGAGAAGCAATCTGGGAAAGTGGTCAAGATTATTCGTACTGATAATGGAAGGGAATATGTGAACAAAAGACTTGAGGATTTTTGTACATTTGAGGGGATTGATCTTCAGCATTCTTTTGCATACACTCCATAGCAGAATGGAGTTGGACAGCGCAAGAATAGAACTCTCAAAGAAATGGCTAGTTGTATGATTCATGCACATTCTCTTGATCCCGCCTTTTGGGCAGAGACTATCAGTTGTGCCACACACATCCTGAATCGAGTTCCTCACAAAGCTTTGTAAGGTATTACTCCTTTTGAGGCTTGGGCTGGTAGGAAACCGATTGTGAGACATTTCAGAGTCTTTGGGTGTCCAGCATGGGCTCGCATTCCTCCACAAAAGCGCAAGGCATTGGAACCTCAGAGTAGGCCTTGTATTTTGTTGGATACCCAGAGGGAGTTAAGGCATATCGATTGATGGATCCTGAGACACATGAGGTGTTTATTGAGAGGAGTGTTCACTTTGAGGAAAGCTCTCCTAGCTTGTCCTCTCTACCTCCTCCACCTTCCTCCATTGGAGATAGTGATGCTAGTGATTCATATGATGAGACTCCTTCAACTTTGACTCGTAGGGTTACACCTCTGTAGGGTCCACTTGCAGTTGAGGAGCCTCTTCCTCCACCTCCACCTAGACCTCATTGGGCTTGATAGACACTTGAGTCAGTGGCTTCTCTTGTTGGGGATCCTTTAGATACATAGAGGAATTGATCACAACATCAGGACCTTCCACATGCATTCATTTCTACCGCTTTCGATCCACAGACATTTCGGGAAGCATCAGGGGTTCCTGAGTGGGACCAAGCTATGGAGGAAGAGTATAGTTCCTTGATGAGGACCAACACATGGGAGTTAGTCCCTCTCCCTAAGGGGAGAAATATGGTTCGATGTAAGTGGATCTATCAGACCAAGTTTGCAGCGGATGGTAGTGTGGATAAGTATAAGGCTCGGCTTGTTTCGAAAGGTTTCTCTCAGGTTCCAGGTGTTGACTATACTGAGACCTTTGCGCCCGTAGCCAAGATGAACTCCATTCACTTGACACTTTCTATTGCCGCAACTCATGGTTGGGTTGTACATCAAATGGATGTGAAGAGTGCTTTTATTCATGTGGATCTTGATTAGGAGATTTATATGGAGCGGCCACAGGGTTTCATCCAGGATTCTTCCTTGATTTGCAGACTAAGGAAATCTCTCTCTATGGCCTTAAGAAGGACCCCAAGGCTTGGTACGCTAAGATGGATTCCTTTCTTCTCTCCACAAGGTTCACCAGGTATCATTCTGATCTGAATGTCTACATTTTGTGATAGGATGACTCTCACTTGATACTTGTGCTCTATGTTGATGATTTGATCATTACAGGGAGCACTGCATCCATCATTAGCAGAGTCAAATCTGCTTTGCATGACAAATTTTCTATGATTGACTTGGGTCTTTTGCACTATTTTCTCAGGATAGAGATCTCACAGTCACCTTCCGAGATTACACTATCACAACCCAAGTATACTCTTGATCTACTTGCATGCTTTCATATGGCTGATTGTAAGCCTGCACCAACTCTCTTTCTTTCAGGAGTCAAGCTTGAGGCTCAATGCTTTTCTCCACCAGTTAATGCCACGTTGTATCGTCAGCTTGTGGGTAGTCTCATGTACTTGGCTCACACATGCCCTGATATTTCATTTGCGGTTGGTATGGTTTCCCACTTCATGCAAGAACCACGTGAGCTTCATTGGAAAGATGCCAAACTCATCCTTCATTACATCCAGGGTACACATCACTATGGGATTCACTATGCAGCAGGCACAAGACTTCCCTTGGTTGGTTGCACAGACTCTGATTGGGCTGGAGATCTTGATGATTGAAAGTCTACTTTAGGTTACAACTTTCACGTTGGTTTGGGCCCCATTTATTGGCAAAGCAAGAAGCAACATGCTATTGCTCTCTCTTCGATTGAGGCTGAGTATCAAGGAGTTGTTAACATAGCGATTGAGACCATTTGGCTTCAACATATTCTCACAGAGTTTGGGTTCACCACTCCATGGCCAACAGTTCTACATTATGACAATCAGAGTGCTATTGCTATCTCAAAGAACCTGGTCCAGCATCAGCGGACCAAACACATTGAGATCCATATGCACTACATCTGAGAGCTGATTCAGGAGCGAGTCATTGATTTGCAGTATTGTCCTACAATGGAGCAGGTTGCAGACATATTCACCAAATATTTCACCGAGAGTAAGTTCCAGTAGTTGCAAGCTCTATTGGGGGTGTGGGATGTCGCATTGGGGGGGTTAGCTGACTTCTCCTTCTTCTCTTATGGGGGGGACTTTTTCCTCTTTGAGGTTTTGTCCTTCTTCTTTAAGAGTCTTTTGTACATTCATCTCTCTTTTGGGGGGGAGTTTTTTCCCACTGGTTTTTCTCCCTTTCTTCGTTTGTGAGAGATTGCATTGCATAGTTTTGCTTGCATTTGCATTTTGTACATGGGTACCTATCATGGCCTAGTAGCTAGGACCCAGCTTGCATTGTTGACTTGAGTCTTCATTCCCCTAAGTTGCACTTAAGGGGGGGTGTTGGTGTAAATAAATATTCATCATGGATATTATTACACTTTACTTAAGTTAACTTAGGATAATACATCTCTTCGTAGTTTGGATATGAGACACTTAGGGAAGTGTGTACAAAGGGATATAGCTTGTAGAAGAAATTACACCTTTTGTGGTCTTATCTTGCTGTTACACTCCGCATTCGGTGGGTCATCCACCTCTTGTGGACTATTATATTATTTCTCCTACCTACCCCTAGTATTTCCTACCTACCCTTGTTTCTCATTGAGACACATGTCATGATTGTGTGCTCGTATATCCATATGGCCTTGCCTATATAAGCAGGCTCATATTCATTTTATTGGTTAATCCAGTTGATCATTTGTATATTGATGATAAAATAGTTTGTTCTTGTCATTATATTGTCTCTCTTTTATACTTTTCATTGTGCCCTTGATCTTGGCAAAATCTCACAAAGACCTATCTCATGCAACCACCCGTACTAATGTCACGAATTCTAGGAAAGCCATTGTTACTATATATATCAACCATAGAAGTATCATTAGGAGTTATGCTTGCACAACAAGGTAATGAAGGAAAAGAATGAGCCCTCTACTACATTAGTAGAATATTAGTGGGATATGAGCTAAACTATTCACCAATAGAAAAAGCATGCTTGGCGGTAGTGTTTGCTTCTTAAAAATTAAGACAATATCTACTATCTCACTCCATCAAGTTGATTTCTAAAATCAATCCATTGAAGTGTTTTCTCAGCAAGGTGACATTGATAGGAAGACTAGCAAAATGGATCATGATCCTAAGCGAGTTTGATATTGAGTATGTAGACAAATAAGCTATCAAGGGGCAAGTCATTTTCGACCAACTAGCTGATGCACCACTTCCAGATGATCATCCTTTACACATTGAATTTCCAGATGCTGATATCCTAATGGTCACCACAAAGACATGACAATTATATTTTGATGGCTCATATACGCAGCATGGATCAGGAGCAGGCATTCTATTCATCACACCACAAGGTCATACAATTCCAAAAGCATACAAATTAAGCTTTCCATGTACAAATAACACAGTAGAATATGAAGCTTTGGTCACAGGAATAAAGATGGCCATAGAGTAGAACATTACACAAATACAATTCTTTGGAGACTCTCAGCTCATCATCAATCAAATCAATGATGAGTATCAAACAAAGGATGAAAAACTAATGCCTTATAAGAAGATGGTTGATGATGTCAAGAAATACTTTATCAAAATCACTTTTCAATAGATTCCAAGGAATGACAACAAAGCAATAGATGCCATGGCAATACTTGCTTCTCTACTTCAAACACAGGAAAATCAAGAGCGTTGTGGATTCCTAGTGAAAAAGTTGTTTTACCCTTCTCATAATTGTCCTGATTCCCAAATTATCTATCATGTTGTTGGGCATGATTCCTCCCGCTATGGACAAACTTATACATACCTAAAAGATAATATCCTCCCTCCCGACTTATCAAAGAACCAAAAGAGAAACTTTATTCACCAATCCTTCCATTATACTCTTGTCACGAATACCCTTTACAAATAAGGTCTGAACGGTACTCTCTTAAGATGTCTTGAGCAAGAAGAATATGAGAAGGCCTTAAATAAAGTCCATAATGAGATTTGTGGCACTCGTTCAAGTGGTCTTACTCTTTCGAAAAAACTCATATGCTTGGGCTATT
Organism: Cryptomeria japonica; assembly: GCF_030272615.1. NCBI lineage: Eukaryota > Viridiplantae > Streptophyta > Pinopsida > Cupressales > Cupressaceae > Cryptomeria > Cryptomeria japonica. The sequence goes on along the minus strand of NC_081407.1, from coordinate 817,840,336 downwards.
ATGTGCCAACTATGAAATGAGATTCTTTTCAGATAGATAAAACATGCAAACAATGTCAGATCCATAGAAATTTGATTCATGCACCAACATAAGAGCTTCATGCTTTGGCAACATCTTGGCCTTTCTGCCAATGGGGTCTTGATCTAGTAGGAAAGATACATCCTCCTTCATCCAATGGTCACAAATTCATCCTTGTAGCTACAAAATATTTCACAAAATAGATTGAGGCAATACCTCTCATCAATATCATAGGAAATCAAATTGCTGCATTTATCTTGAACTGCATCATATGTCGCTATGACATACCCATGACCATTATCAGTGATAATGGGCGATCGTTCAAGAACCAAGATGTACAAAAGCTATGTGAGAAATTCAAGATCCAACATAGATTCTCCACACCCTACTACCCACAAGGGAATGGGCAAGCAAAAGCACCAAACAAAACTATTCTAAAAATTATCAAAAAGATAGTGAATGATGTTGGTGGAGATTGGCATATTCAATTGAACCCTGCTCTATGGGCCTACCGTACTAGTATCTGCACACCAACAGGAACCACACCTTTCTCTCTTGTCTATGGATCAAAAGAAATACTGTCAATATAAGTAGAGATACCTTCTCTACGAGTATCATTAAAAGATCTTGTCCCAGATGAAGACCAACGAGTATCTAGATTGCAAGAGTTAGAATTGATCCATGAATGATGAAAAAATTCCTTTGATCATTTGAAGGTGTATCAACAAAGAATGTTGCAAAGTTATAATCACAAGGTCAAACCACGAGCCTTTCAAGTTGGAGAACTAGTACTAAAAGAAAATCCATGCAATAGGGAAAATCGAGAAAAGAAAGGGAAGTTTGAATCAAACTGGTTAGGTCCATTTGTGGTCACAACAGTCTTTGGATCAGGAGCATATCAACTATCAACATATTTCGGGGATTAGCTCGACGAACCCATCAATAACATGCATCTAAAAAAGTTTTATGTCTGAAAAAGAAGAAGAAAAAAAAGTAGTGAAAAAGAAAAAAAATAAAAAACAGTGAAAAAACAGAAAAATAAAAAACAATGAAAAAGCAGAAAAATAAAAAACAGTGAAAAAACAGAAAAAACCCAAAAAATAGTGAAAAAAGCAGAAAAATCCAAAAACAATGGAAAATCAAAAAATACAAAAACAACAAAAAATAGAGAAAAACAATATGAGAAAAATTGCAATAAAAACAGATGGTGAAAACTTGAAAACATGCACTATCTGTCAACTATCTCTTCCATCTATTAATTCATGCATCCTTCCACTTGCATTCATTTTCCATCAGTTATGTTCATATCCATAATAAGCCTTTGTACATACGCAAAACGAAATGTCCCTTTCTTGTCACCTTTTATCTTTTTCAAGTTATCTACTAGTTCACCCTTCATCCATTCACACACATCTATTTTTGCATCATTATTTACCATATCATAAGCACTTTTAATGCAAAGACTAGAAATAGAATTAAGGCTGTTTGCATGTGTAGTCTTGTAACCTAAAATCATACTTATCAATCTCACATTGATATCCTTGATGTCATTTACTCCCAGAGATCTACTATCAGATGTTTCTCCTGTTAAGGTCATGACTGTGTTGTTAGGTACCTTCTTTGTCTTGTTTAGTCTACTACTAGTTAAGGGTAATCCTGTCACTGCCCTAATTGCTTGCCAGGTGAATTTGCAGACTGGATCTAACCAAAGAAATTCTCCATGTGCCCTACTTAGGACAACTCTTACAACCTTCTCCAGAAATTTAGGGATGTTCAAGATTTCCACAAAACCTATAGTCTCAATAATCTTGTGCTCAGGTTTGACATTTCCATTTTCATCACAAATTATGGTTTTAAATATCTTTAACACTTCCACAGAATCTAATTCTTCAATATTGCAGTGAATATAAATCCCAGGGTCTTCAGCATAAGCTACACCTTTAGGAATTTTTGAGAATGCGCCTATGGAATCATCTTGCTTAGCTATCTCGGGAATAATTTTGAAAACGGGCCTAGGGTGTTTTACAATTTCCACAACAGTGTTTGCAATAAATTCGGGAGCAGAAGAGGAAGCCATTTGAAAAATACCTTAAGCTGCCTGATAATGTTTGAGTGCTTGAAATAAATCGCTTCACTTCTTCGCCTTGAATGCCTTCACTCGGATTTCACACTCTCTGCTAATTTGAATTCTCAGTGATTAAAAAATGAAGGAAAACCGATCATTTATAATGAAATTTCTTTCAACAACCGTAATAAATTCTCGTCGGTTAAGTGAAAACTTAACACATCTGCCGGTAAAGAAGAAATCTATCTTCTCACCATCTACTGAGGGTAATTTGCATGATATTCAACTTTTTGCAATAACCCCAAAGGGTTACTTCTCAGTTGGATGAAGAATTTCCTACCGATGGAGTAATACTCTGTTATACCGGTGAAGGAATAGTCTCATCAACATTCTGATCTATCTTTCTATTCCATTGTTTTCAAAATTCTTGCTTTACCTCATCAACCTTTTCTTTGCCTTTCAAACTGGGTCCTTTATTGTTTGCTGGTGAAGTCTTACTTCTACAAAATTTTGCAATATGTCCAATTTTGTTACAAGCATAACAAGTCACATTATTCTTCTGAATAGCCTTTCCATATCCTATGCTGGTTTGTGTTCTGCATTGATTAGATAAGTGCCCAAATCTTCCACAAACATAACATCTCACATTCATTCTGCCATTTTCTAAATTATGACCAACTTTGTTGCATTTGGAACATTGACCGGTGGGTACATTAGTGTTCTGATTATTTCTAGATCTACACTAATTTCCTCTATGACCATACTTGTTACAGTTAAAGCATTTCCCATTAAATTTGTAAGCATTAGGTTGTCTTACCGGTTTACTGTGATCATGATTGTTTGCAGTACCAGAAATTTCACCAACTTCAAATCCAAGTCCATTAGTATCTCCATTAGGTTTCTAAATTTTCAACATATCATCAAGTTCTTCTAAACTTTTCTTGAATTTCTCTTTGTGTTGATTTTCAGTAGCCAACTCATTTTCCAGAATTCTCATTTGTCTCATAAGTTCAGTTTTATCATGTTGCATGTGAATCAGATCTGTCTTTAACATATTATTTTCATGACTGAGTCTTAGATTTTCATTTCCAACATCATTGAGTCTCCTAGTCAAGTCATCTTCATTCATCTTCCTATCTTCAATGTCTTTACAAAATCTCATAGTCATATCTTGCATTTCATTCCTCATAGTCATGTTTTCTTGTCTCATCATGTTCACAAGTTCATTAAGAGTTTCCTTTTCATCATTATCATTCTGCATCTTCTCATGAAGTTCTTTTCTTTTATTTCTAGCAATAGTAAGATTTTCCTAAAGTCCTTGAATGAATTCCTGTGCAGTCCTCATATCATCTTCAAGTTTGATATTCTTCAACTTCTCTGAATCATAGTCTACAAGAGCTCCTTCCAATTACTTTCTTAAGTTCTCCATATGTACTGGTGTCAGAATGTTACTCAAGCTATTAGGCTTTTGAAAATAGAGGATCAGGCTCTGATACCAATTGTTAGGATTAATGATAGTCCCAAAGATACTGAGAGGGGGGGGTGAATCAGTATCTAACCGATTGAGAGAATATTTAACCTTATTAAGTATTTTGCATTCCAAAATAGTGTACCGGTAAATAAGAATTAATGCAGTAAACATGAACAATAAAGACATCATAGAAAACACACCATTACACAAGATGTTTAACAAGGAAACCCGGTGTGGGAAAAACCTCGGTGGGATTTGTGACCCACAATATTCACTCACTGGACAATGAATAAATATTACTTACAATGAGGGGCCTGCACATGTAGGAAGGCCAACTGCCTAGAGCTCACTGTTCAATCTACAAAATAGAAGTCTCACTGACTTACAAAATGGATTATGAAAATCCAATATAATGTACTGCTTCAAATCAGCATCAATAATGCCAGGTTCAATACCGGTTTAAGCTCATACTATAACCATAAACCTTATACAAAATTTGTCCTATGCATTCGTATATATCTTCCTTATTATTCACTCATTCCTATCTCATCTCCTATATCAAAATGATTTACAAGATCTCATACATATATGAGTCTATTACAATATGCCATTTCGGCTTTACAAAAGATTTTACAATTAAATACAATAAACAAAAGTTTATTCCTGTCAGCTAGGGTGCCGGTGAAGTGTCTACCGGTGCCGGTGCCTACTGGTGGTTTACCAGATGAATGCTAGGTGGTTACCAGAAGGTTGCCAGTAGGTTGCCATCAATGACAACACCATCATTTCTCACTAGAGTGTAGAATGCCAACACAATCATCACACCGATAATTGCATCATTGTGATCAAAGAACTCACACTTTCATCAATCAACGTTGCAGAAATCAAATCATTTTTAATTGAGAAATAAATTTTGCAATGATCCAAAGCACTCCAAAGGTCAATTATCTCAATTGATCTCCTAAGGGGGAATCATCGTATCACAATTTATCAATCAATGTCTGGGGCATCCTATCGAACTATTATCACATCAACATCATCAAAATGAGATTATTCTTTGAATCAACGTGTCATCACACCTTGCTTCAAAGAGGGGCAAAATGCATACACCTAAAAATGATCTAAATATAATTAATTTAAGCAATTATGTAATTAATCCCCCTTCCCAGTTTAATTCAATTCATTAGCATTTTGATTAAATTCTCCCATTCATCTACTTATTAATAAATCTAAGGATTTATTTAATAGGTTCATTTCAATAGTCCCCTTTGATTAATTAATCTGAATTAATTAATCCTCCTCCGTCTAATTCATTCCTTCTAATCCCCTAATTAATTAAAACAAATCAATTTATGAGTTGTTGAAAGTTAATTAGCCTCTTCCTATAATTTGAATTTTTAAATTCTAATTACCCACATGCCACCTAACCTAACCACCTTCTAACCTAATCCATTCCACCTAATCCTGAGTTTAACCCACCCTATCCTATCTTGCACATCCTAACCTCCTTATCCTAACCTCCTATGGGTTGCATATCCCCTCCTTGAGACACATAGCACTTTGGCTACATGTCTCTTCTCTTGGACACTTGCCCTCTTATGAGAAAGGTTCCTTGACACTTGTCACCACAGAGATGACAAGTGTCCCTCCCTCCAACCTCCTCCAATTTCACCCTTGATATCTTTAGACTCAATCTTGACCATTGATTCCTGCCACCTCACCCCTGGCCTTGGAAATCCTATAAATATCTGCCATTTTGGAGCACAAAGGATCCCATCTCATATCATCTTATGCATTGTTATTATAGGCACATCCATCTCATATCATTTTAGGCATTGTTAATATAGGCATTTGCATCTTAGATCTAGTTTAATTTGATCATATTCTAGCATAGTTGTTGAATCATATAGCATAATCAATCTCTATTCTATCTTAATTGCATCATCATCATAGCTTAATCATGCATCTCATTATCTTTGGATCAATCTAGCATAATCAATCTCATCTAGCTTTCATATCATATCATTTTAAATCCTTTGTCTAGGTGTAGTCAAGTTACTGGGATTGCACATCCATCTCATATCATTTTAGGCATTGTTAATATAGGCATTTGCATCTTAGATCTAGTTTAATTTGATCATATTCTAGCATAGTTGTTGAATCATATAGCATAATCAATCTCTATTCTACCTTAATTGCATCATCATCATAGCTTAATCATGCATCTCATTATCTTTGGATCAGTCTAGCATAATCAATCTCATCTAGCTTTCATATCATATCATTTTAAATCCTTTGTCTAGGTGTAGTCAAGTTACTGGGATTGCTTATCTAGCTTTCATCTATCCCTCTATCTCTATCTATTTATCTCTCTATCTCTCTCTACCATTATATATCTCCCTCTCTATATATAGCACTCCCTATCTCTATCTTTATCTTTCTATCTCTTCCCTTCTCTCTCACTCTATTTATTTTTCTATTCCATCTCTATATGTTCCTTTCTACTCCCTCTCTTTATCTCTACATATCTCTCTCCTTTCCAGCCGCCTCTCCTCTTTCTCTAACTCCATCTCTGTCTCTATCTTCTACTCTATCTCTATCTCTTTACACTTCTCTCCTCGCTCTTCCCCCCTTTATCTCTCCCCATCTCTACCTCTCCCTCTCTCTGTCTATTACAAACATAACATGGACCTATTGTAATGGACTAGATTATCTTTTTGATTCAAACATTTTGTTTCAGTTATGACTGGATCCTTGTAAGTGGATGCATAGCTGATTTGAAGCTATCACTTCTCCATTGATATTTGTGTTGCACAAACACCAACATTTCCTAAATGTCCTACCAGTTGACCTCATGTATTACACAAATTTATGCAAAAATAGACCAATTTTATTGCCGATTGACTTTCTACATCTCTTCGACATACCCATTGCACACCAAGGTGCAATTGCTAGTTTATTGTAATTTTATCATTTTTATTCTTTGGTTTTGCTCTAATTTTCTTTCTCATCCCTTCCATCATCTTTCTTTAATTTAGTATTTCAAAAATATAATCTTACTAAAATTAATTTCTAACCTTTTTTAATATTAAATTGTAGCTAATATTATTTATTATAATTATGTTCAGAGGCATATTATACTCACAAATGAATGCAAAAACATTTACCAAAAAAACTAACAACATTAAATTTGACATATTTGCTTGCTATCAAAATAAATAAAAAACTAATTTGTTACTATTTTAGATAACCATAAAAGTATTTTCATAGTAAAAAACATGCTTAGTAAAAAATCAATTTATTACTATTTTAGATAGCCATAAAAATGCTTTTATTGTAAAAAACATGCTTTGACCTATAAATCCAAATAAAATGATGCACTCCCCTTGAACCTATATAAAAATTGTAAGTAACATCCTCAGGTTTAATGGGATCATTCACACAACTTGATCATGGGCTTTTTGTAGTGCTTGGTGCAACTTCATTGGTGGCTTTCAAAATTACTTTTCCAAATTTTTTCAAATTGGAATTGGCCAAAGAATAATTTATCTTAAAAGATGATATGTATTAACAATGCTAGCTATTCATGATATAGAACCAAAATATACATCATGTTAAGATAGTAGCATAGACCATAGTTTATCAAGAGTATTGCCAAGATGAGTCATTTTTGTTGGTGCAGAGCCATAAATTGTAGCCTTCCACAATTTCATCTACACCTAGGCCACTTTCGTGTTTTAGCCTCCTATGCCCTGATATTGTATTGATTCTGTTGGAGATTGTTGGTCATTGTTAATACTAGGATATTTTGTTGTCATTAATGTCAACATATTCCTGTGATTTTCTCCAGTGTGTTTGGGAAGATCTTATGATCCGGTTTTGCAATTTTATTTTGCTGATCACTGTTTTGCAGAGTTTAGTATTTCCTCTGTTATATTCCAGTGTGATTAGATCTTGTACTGAGATTTTGGGATATTGTTTGGGATGGTCTTGTGTACCTTAATTTCAGATGGATCGTGATATGGTGCTCTGCAAGTTATCTTTCTTCCCGACATTTGCTGATTGGTTGTGTTCTTGAGTTTCAGAAGATGAAGATTTGATAAGTAGTGTTGGTGCAGATGTTTCTAATGATTCTAATGTGCTTGTTGGTGTTTCCTAGTCGTGTCCTATTTGTTTTGTGATTTGCATTGATCATTATGCAAGTTTTTGGTGGTTTATATGAACCGGTGATGATTTTTTGTGTTATGCGGTATTTCTGGTGGTGTAGCGTGTTGGTTGATCTTGGTGTGATTTCTAGTGGAGTTGAGAATTTGGGAGTTTGAATTAGGTCTGTGTTATGTCATGTAAATCATTATATTGGTTTGGTGGTCGATCTTTGTATCGTGTGATGTAATTTTGTAATTGTGAGTTGATGGTTTAGCCGACCTTGTTATCAAGGTTGATGATTTATATATATAGGTGATATTATCTGTTAATAAGATGAGAGGGGGGGGTGAATCATACAAACTTAATCTTCAATATATTCAACAAATTCAACCTCGGTAGCTTTAACAGATATATGTAACCAAAACTGTAAAACATGTAAACTCATAAACAGATAACACCACAAAACATATAACACCAGATTTAACGTGGAAACCCAAATAGGGGAAAATCATTGTGGGATTTCAGAACCACTAAGAAATATACTCTTCTATAGTATGCTCGGTTAAAAGAAAATCATGTTAAAGATTACAAACACATTGCTAGATGTGACCCGGTTTAGGGATTTCCCTCAGATCTGTTAGGATCTTCACCTTGTTAGAGGTGACCTTGTTAAAGGGTTTCAAACACTCAATCAGAATGTCACCTTGCTAGAGGATTTACAAATAAGACTGTTAAGTCCACTCGATTAAGAGATTTTCTATCACTTACAAATAAATAACAGTAATGAGTATGTCTACAACTTTGCATCTAAAATGCTAAAGCGGATTCTTATTTTCTCAATACAATCTAGTCATAGGACTTATCTTGTCCCTCTGTTGGGCTCCTTACTCTATTATTCAAACAGGTCTTCAAGCTTTTGAGCTTGGTAATCACTATGTAGCATCCCTGTGCATACACTTGCCCACATACATTGTTTATCAACAGTTCCTTATTTATAAACAATTTTTTAACTGCTTAATCTCCTTGATCACATTTCCCATGATCAATCATAGCCATCAGATCTTCAATCTTGATCAGGTTCAATGTATCCTTCGATCTGAAAATGTTTTACCTCACCTCGGGACTTGCATTCCCTTCTTGGAACTTGCATAAGGTTATTGTGGTTCAATCTGCGTTGTAGATCTTTCTGCTGATCTTTCAATGCCATAGATCCTTAACAAACTTCATACACATTGTATTACTCATTTAATCATATCCAGCTCATCAGCTTCCATCATTAAATAATGCATGTATTCATCCAATGCATTTTGTTATTACTCAGTTGCAACTCGGTAAATACTAAACTTCACTTGGTAGACATTCCGCCTTCATTAACCGATAGCGATAACCTTAGGGTTTATCGATTAGGTTCCTTAGGGTTTACCGACTAGGTTCCTTGATCGGTAACATAGTATAGTATTAACCTTACAAACAATAGCATATATAGGATATCAAAACAATCTAAACATCATGATCTCATCATTTTCTAACTTGGTAATAGTTTCCCATTGAATAACTTATTCCTCCCCTTATTCATCACATTCTTTCTATGTCTTTTACCGACATCTTAATTCTCTTCAAAACATACTTCTTAAGATATGGCAACATCATACTAAATCAGAAAATCAATTTCTTGACATCAATGACAAAATAATATTGTTAAGACAGTAAACATCCTTAATCAATTATATCCATAATCATCAACAACCTTCTCAATATCCTTATTGAAATGCCAACAATCTCCCCCTTTGGCATTGATGGAAAAACCAATTGATTTGACCTAAATGATTCGAATTCAGATTTTTGTGAGATGCTGAAATGCTCTCCCCCTTTCATTAGTCTTCTCCCCCATACATTAGTCTTCTCCCCGTTTGACAATAATGCCAAAAGAAAACTAATACATAATTTCTTCCTGTGTGAAATAATTCCTTTGTTGTTCGGTATCAACTCAGTCTCAGTCAGAGCATTTTGTCTTCAATTCTTGTTCCCTATTTTTGTTTCCTACACACCTTTAGAAAACCTCCTAAAGTGTGTAAATTAGCATCAACTCCTAAAAGGTATTCTTTAGAGTCATCGAATTGATGCTTTCATCGAACTCGGTCAGTGAGTAGAAGATAGGGGTAGGACCCCTAACTTACTTCTGAGATACTCAAAAGTGTCCCTTGGCAGTGGCTTGGTGAAGATATCTTCTATTTGTTCCTTTGAGCTAACATATTCCAACACCACTTTCTTCTCTTGAACTTCTTCTCTAAGATAATGATATTTGATAGAGATGTGCTTTGTCTTAGAGTGCATCACTGGATTCTTTGAAATGTTAATGGCACTAGTATTATCACAGAATATAGTTATTGGCTCGATAACTTTTTCATTTTTCCAACAGTTGTTTGATCCATGCTATATTTGTACAATTCAATGTTGCAGCAACATATTCAGCTTCTGCTGTAGATTGTGAGATACATCCTTGTTTCTTGCTAAGTCAACTTACTAGTCTTTCTCCTAAAAAGAAAGCTCCACCAGTTGTGTTTTTCCTGTCATCTATGTTGCCAGCTGCCCAATCAGCATTAGTATAAACTTTTAAATCAAAGTCATTTCCTTTCTGATATACTAAGCCATAATCCTCAGTGCCTTTCAAGTATCTAAAAATTCTCTTGATTGTTGTCATATGTGTTTCCTTGGGATCTGTAGAAAATCTTGCAACTATACCTACTGCATGTGCTATATCTGGCATGTTGTGAACAACATATTGCAACTTTCCAATAATGGATCGGTAAAGTGTCTCATCAACAGATGCAGATTCATCATTCTTTGATAGTTTATAGTTGGTAGTCATAGGAGTACTTACTGGTTTTGAATCCTCCATTCCAAATTTCTTCAAGATTTCCTTTATGTACTTGGATTGAATAATGAAAATATCATCTTTCATTTGCAGTATCTGTAGACCTATAAAATACTTTATTTCACCGATTAATGACATCTCAAATTCTTTGCACATTTCATTTCCAAAGTTCTTGCATAAAGAGTCATTTCCACAAAATATAATGTCATCAACAAATATGGCTGAGATCAATATTCCATTATCCTCATCTTTCTTCATGTACATATTGTTGTTTTCACTTGTCATTATAAAACCAATCTTGATTAAATAAGAGTGCAATCTTTCATACCATGCTCTAGGTGCTTGTTTCAAACCATATAAAGCTTTGTTCAGTTTGCATACCTGATCTTTACTCTTGTCTTCAACAAATCCTTCAGGTTGTTCAATGTAAACTTCTTCTAGTATTCCATTCAAAAATGCAGATTTGACATCCATTTGATATACCTTGAAAATTTTGAAAGCAGCATATGCCAACAATGTTATTACTCCCTCAAGTCTAGCCATAGGTGCAAAAGTCTCACCATAATCTATTCCTTCTTCTTGAACATAACCTTTGCAAACTAGTCTTGCTTTGTTGCGAATGATTTCACCTTTCTCATTTAGCTTGTTTCTGAAAATCCACTTAGTACCGATTACATTTTTATACTTTGGTCTTGGGATTAGTGTCCATGTGTCATTCTTCTTGATTTGATCAATCTCTTCTGTCATAGCATTTACCCAATCTTCACTGTTAAATGATTCTTTCACTATTCTTGGTTCAAATTTAGATATCAAACATGTGTTCTGTCTCAGTTTGTTCCTTGTCATCACTGGATCATTCTTATCTCCTATAATCTGACTTGATGCATGATTCCTTCTGACATACTTGGCTAATATAGGCTTGGTAGATTCTGTATGATCTTCTTCATCACTCGATAACTGGATATTCTCTTCATTTCCTTCAGCAGTTTTCTCGGTAGGACTTCTCGGTTGAACATATACAAATCCTTCATAATCTTCTGGGTCTTTAGAGTCACCTTCATCATTTCTTTCTATAAATTCATCAATTTTCACATTTGCACTTTCTACTATTTTGTTAGATGATTTGATCAGACATTTAAATGCTTTGCTTCTAGAAGAATAACCAAGAAATGTTCCTTCTTCAATTTTCTGATCAAACTTACCATTTATGTCATCTTTGTGAACATAGCATCTACTTCCAAAGATTTTAAAGTAACTTACATTAGGTTTCTTGTCATACCAGATTTCATATGGTGTCTTCAAAGTTCCTTTCTTCAGTTGTACTCACTTCAGGGTGTAAACAGCAGTGCTTATTGCTTCTCTCCAAAAATTTTGTGGTACTTTCTTTTCAATCATCAGGGTTCTGGCACAATCCACAATAGATCTGCTTCTTCTCTCAGCAATTCTATTTTGTCGTGGAGTTCTCAGTGCAGAGACTTGTCTTTTAATACCATGATTGTTGCAGAATAAGTTGAACTCATCAGAAGTGAACTCTCCTCCTCTATCAGATCTAAGACATTGCAGTTGTCTTCCTGTTTCATTTTCAACTCTTGCCTTGTACCATTTAAACATTTGAAAAGATTCTGATTTTTCTTTTAAAAACATTACTGACATCATCCTTGATTAATCATCCACAAATAATATGAAATACTTATCACCATAATAACTCTGAACTTTCATAGTGTTAGGCCCAATATGGAAAGCTAATGTACTGAGAGGGGAGGGGTGAATCAGTACTTCAAAACTTTTCTTCAACAATAACTTTACTGTTATGCATAAACCGAATAGTGCAATAACATAATATAAAGCTAAAACAAATAGATAACAATCATACATGATTCACTCCATAACACATATATTTTGGTTACGCAAAAACTCTTGGTCAGAGAGAAAAACTGTGGTGGGGATGGCACCCACAACTTCACTACTGCAATAATAAAGGTTGGTCGGTTAGAGCTACATGTTTAGCTATTTCTAATAGCTTACCCTGTTAGGAGTAACAAGATCTATTAGATCTACCTTGCTAAAGGATTTTACAACACTTAAACTAAATGTTGCACCTGTTTAGAGGATTTACAATTTATAGACTTGATTAGAGTCTTTTACCCTGTTAAAGGTTTCTCTTACAACTTCAAAATATTACAATAAAATACTTACAAATATAGCAGATTCTAGGTGCTCTGAATAAGATTACCTTGCTTATAGCATACCTCGGTAACCCATATAGTAATTCGGTAAACCCTTCTATTTACTCTGTTCTTTGACTGTTCTCTGAAATCCTTCTCGGTGACCTTTGTGTCTCTGTAATAGTCATAACACTTAGTGCTTTCACATGTCTTACTTCATATATTTCGATATATTCCTTTCTGTCATGCTACATGTATATTTCTAATCTTAATCAATGTTGTATAAATAGATCTCTTATGACGGTGATCCGTTCATTGCTTCAATCTTACAAACATGATTTCTCGAATGAATAACCATGCAAAATATTTCATTGGTTAGATGACCTCAAAATCATACACAATCTTTAAGTACAATTTCCAATGTGATAACGGTTCTATGTACCTCGATCTTGTAACACATTTTCATATGTATGTCTAGGTTCAATGAATCTGGTAACACGTTTCACTCGGTGTATAACAATTCGGTGTGTCATCTTTGCTGCTTGGTAGACATGGAATGATACTCGGTAGACAGCTTGGTGTATACTGCGCTCTGAGACTACTTTCTTCTATAACCGACTGGATTGTTGATACCGACTAAATATCTCGGTAGAGATAACCGACTAGAGTATATAGAATAACTTTGAACATAAAACTAATGGCAACTTGATAAGTAGTAACAATCTCCCCTTTTAACATTAGTTGAGATATTTGACAAAAAACTACTTTCAAAGTTATAACTCAATAATCTATATACTTGCAAATTTTGACTATACTGACATTATATACAATAGTCAATAAAACAATAAATCCAGATATACTCCCCTTATCAATATACTGTACAAAACTCCGATTTTGCATGCTCGATGATCAATGTTCTATGTGTTGTACTTGTTACTGTTCTGTTCACTGCTCGGTTCACTGCACTTGGATACTATGCTTACTCTGCTCGGTATACTCCCCTTGTATAGTACACTCCTTTTGTTTGATACTTTGAATACTATATCACTCCCTTAATACTGTATCACTCCCCCTTTTTGACAAACATTAAGACTTAGTTACCATTTGGTGGAGGCAACTGGTCAAAAATAGATTTGTACTTGGTCTGTGCTTCAGTGAGAGTGACAGAGAGGGCATCCTTTACACTGTCCATTAAAGAATTCTGTGCTTGAATATCAACCAATAATGAGATTAAGCCATCTAGAGTGCTTCCCTCTTGTGTAGTAGATAAGGAGGTGGCTCGGTTGATCTGTTCTTGGACGGATGAAAGATGAGGAAGGAATAATGTCTGAAGTGTCATTATGTCCATCCTGATCTTGTGTTCTTCATTTCTTAGGTCCAATTGTTGAGCCATGAGCTGTTGTAGCTTTGTATAAAAATTCTGAACTAAATTTGGCTCTGTGGTCAACTTATGTGAGAGATCGGTGATCTCTTTCTCAATTGTTGCTATTTTATTTTTGATGTCTTTAATGAATAAAGAAAATGTACAGAGTTTATGAAATAAATAAAGAATGTGCTTGAGTTGAGGAGTCAACTCAACAATAAATTTGACAAGTTTAACTTTGCCAATAGCTATATCTTTCTGTACCTCTTCTATCATTTTTGCAGTGAGCTCCTTGTCTTTTAGCTTGCTCAAATATTCCAATGCATCTACTCCAGATGTCTCTATCTTTGTTAGAAGTTCATCCAGTTGAATGTGGATGGCCGCATCTATTGACACTATAGCTTCAGGTAGCATATCTATTAAGAGTGCTTTCACCTTCTGAAGTACTTTATTTTTCTTTTGAATCGCCATTTGCTTCTCTTGTTTGGCCTTAGCTTTGCATAGTTCACCGAAATCAATGAGTGCTTGCCCCTTTAATTTTGGTATATCTACATTGGGCAACACTATTGGTTTTGACAAATCAACTTTAAAACTATGCTTTTTCATCTTCTTTTCTTTACCTTTCACTGATGGAACTAAGACAATGGCTTGTGAGGCTTGATGACCCTCGGTAGGTTGCTCGGTGGAGGCAACACTTTGGTCGGTTTCTTTAGCCTCTGTAGTGTGCTTTGGTGTCTCGGTACTCAGTGTCTCAGTTACAACATTTTCAGTGCTAGAAGGTGCTTGAGACGTCTATTCTTGAGTAGTACCTTCTCCTATTGTAGACTTGTGACCTTCGATGCCTTGATCCATATCCTGAGGGGTTTCGGTTGAGATAGGTTGATTAACTAGTGGATAAGGCTGAACTTGTTCCAAGACTGATTCATTGGATACAAGTTTTGCATATGCATTGCCTTCTATCATTTCCTTTTCCGGTGCCTCTGTATCCATGACATCTTCATCTATTTGAATGCTGTCAGCAGGGTCTTGCTTGGTAACATCAGGATCTTGCTCAGTGACATCAACAATTTCAACTGTAGCTTGCTCACCGGCATCCTTGATTTTAAAGATTTCCTGCCACTTTGCTTTTGTCTCATTTTCCACTTCAATATACAACCCATTCATCATTTTTAAGGCTCTTTGTTTGACGAGAAACTTTGAGTTGTAGGTTGCCAGATGATCTTTTATTTCAGCTACTGACATGTCAAGAAAGAGATGTACCAGACTTCTTTCTATGATCTGTTTCTCCGAGTCCATTGCATACTTCCACCTATTATCAATATGTAAATATAGTTCATTTGGAAGTGACTTAGATAGTTCCAATGGTGCTAACCGGAATTTTAGAAGTGTGCAGATGACAGCTTCTTCAATTTGTCTCTTTTCATCATTATTTCTGGTTACATGAGGTTCTATGTACCTCGATCTTGTAACACATTTTCATATGTATGTCCAGGTTCAATGAATCTGGTAACATGTTTCACTCAGTGTATAACAATTCAGTGTGTCATCTTTGCTGCTCGGTAGACATGGAATGATACTTGGTAGACAACTCGGTGTATACTGCGCTCTGAGACTACTTTCTTCTATAACCAACTGGATTGTTGATACCGACTAAATATCTCGGTAGAGATAACCGACTAGAGTATATAGAATAACTTTGAACATAAAACTAATGGTAACTTGATAAGTAGTAACACATAGGACCACAAAAATCAGTATGCACAAGATCTAAAATTCCCTTAGAAGTGTAGGAATTACTTGTAAAGCTTGATCTTGTCATCTTACCCATCTGGCATCCTCGACACATAGCATTCTTAGGTTTCTCAAGACTCGGTAGACCTCTTACTCTGTGCTTCTTGCTTATTTTGATCAGATTATCAAAATTTACATGACAAAACCTTTTATGCCATAACCATGTATCATCTATCTTTGCATATAGACACTTATTCCGAGTTGAGTCAAGGTGAAATGTGTTACCTTTTGTTTGTGTCCTGGTAGCTACTAACTTTCCATGCTTGTCATAAACTTTGACAATTCCTTTCTGAAACTCTATTCGGTATCCTGTATTGTTTAGTTGTACTACACTCAACAAATTATATTTCAAACCTTCAACCCAATAAACATCATCACATTTAGCATTGTCAAGAAGTGTTATAGATCCTTTACCTTTCATCGGACATGGTGCATCATTACCAAATCTTACATAACCTCCATCATAATATTCTAATATAACAAACTTGTGTTTATCACCTGTCATGTGATGTGAGCATCCACTATCTATGATCCAAGAATCATTAGTGTTTATGTGAGATATTAAATCTTTTTCTTCATACCTTTCTTCATCTGATCCATCTTTGATAGCCACATAAACAACTTCCTCTGTATCAGTTTCATTTGATTTATCATCATTAGATTCCTCATCAGCTATTAGACATGTCTTTTAATCTCTTCTTCTAAAGTCTAAGTGTCCTCTATAATGATTATCTTTCTGTCTATCATCTAGGTAATCTCTCTTTTCATTAGATTCTTTGTCAGGGCAATTAGAAGCCATATGTCCTATTCTATCAGAGTTAAAACATTTAAAAGGCAACTTTCCTTTGTACTTACCTTTTCCTCTCGGTAGCCTTCTGGCTAATAGTGCTTCAAACTCTTCTTGCTTTTTGATTTCTTCATAAAGTTTGTGTACCTCCTCCATGTTCTTGTGAAATCTTTCACTTGCTCCACTGTGATTCCCTTCAAAATACTTATACTTTCTTTCATTATAATCATTAGATTCATCAAGATGAAAAGAACTAAATGCATACTCAACTTTATTTACCAAAGACCCATTGTTATCAAAATTACATAACTCAAATGCATGTAGCTTACCAATAGTAGCATCCAAAGAAATTGACATATTGGGTACGGACCTCAATTCATTGATTGTAGAGCCTTGGACTGCATAAGCAGGTAGAAGGGTTCTTAATAACTTACTTGTGACATCCTTCTCTTCAATGGTTCCTCCTGCTCCTTTGATTTGATTGACAATCTCCTTTAACCTTGTACTATACTGGGTTATGTTATCACCTTCATTCATTCTCATAGATTCAAGTTGTCCTCTTAGACTATCAACTTTTTCTCTTTGAACATGTTCATCACCACCATACATAGATATGAGCTTGTCCCACATTGCCTTGGCATCATTGCTGCCTTCTAGATTATTAAACTCTGAGTCAGTCAATGCAGATGTTATTTCAATCATTGCTTGAATATGTTCTTGCTTTGCCTTTATCTCTTCCATTGTCAATGGATAGGTGCCAAGTGTAATGAAATCATTCTCCAAATAATATACAACATATTCTCCAATTCCTGATAGGTGCAGCTTCATCCTTTTCTGCCATGTAGAGAAACTTGACTTGTTCAGCTTCGGTGCATCCCTCTTATACATCTTTGGATCTTTTCCTCAAGTGCCTTTAAACTTTACTTCCAGAGTCCAAAGCTTTGATACCAATTGTTAATAAGATGAGAGGGGCGGGGGGGGGGGGGGGTGAATCATACACACTTAATCTTCAATATATTCAACAAATTCAACCTCGGTAGCTTTAACAGATATATGTAACCAAAATTGTAAAACATGTAAACTCATAAATAGATAACACCACAATAAATATAACACCAGATTTAACGTGGAAACCCAAATAGGGAAAAACCACTGTGGGATTTTAGACCCACTAAGAAATATACTCTTCTAGAGTATGCTCAGTTAAAAGCAAATCATGTTAAAGATTACAAACACATTGCTAGATGTGACCCGGTTAAGGGATTTCCCTTAGATCTATTAGGATCTTCACCTTGTTAGAGGTGACTTTTTTAAAGGGTTTCAAACACTTAATCAGAATGTCACCTTGCTAGAGGATTTACAAATAAGACTGTTAAGTCCACTCGGTTAAGAGATTTTTTGTCACTTACAAATAAATAACAGTAATGAGTATGTCTGCAACTTTGCATCTAAAATGCTAAAGCAGATTCTTATTTGCTCAATACAATCTAGTCATAGGACTTATCTTGTCCCTCTGTTGGGCTCCTTACTCTGTTATTCAAATAGGTCTTCAAGCTTCTGAGCTCGGTAATCACTATGTAGAAACCCCAGGCATACACTTGCCTGCATACATTGTTTATCAATAGTTCCTTATTTATAAAGAATTTGGTAACCGCTTAATCTCCTTGATCACATTTACCATGATCAATCATAGCCATCAGATCTTCAATCTTGACCAGGTTCAATGTATCCTTTGATCTGAAAATGTTTTACCTTGCCTCAGGACTTGCATTCCTTTCTTGGAACTTGCATAAGGTTATTGCGTTCAATCTGAGCTGTAGATCTTTCTGCCGATCTTTCAATGCCATAGATCCTTAACAAACTTCATACACGTTGTATTAATCATTTAATCATATCCATCTCATCAACTTCCATCATTAAATAACACATGTATTCATCCAATGCATTCTGTTATTACTTGGTTGCAACTCGGTAAATACTAAACTTCACTCGGTAGACATTCTGCCTTCATTAACCGATAATGATAACCTTAGGGTTTACCGACTAGGTTCCTTGCTCGGTAACATAGTATAGTATTAACCTTACAAACAATAGCATATGTAGGATATCAAAACAATCTAAACATCATGATCTCATCATTGTCTAACTTGGTAATAGTTGCCCATTGAATAACTTATTCCTCCCCTTATTCATCACATTCTTTCTGTGTCTTTTACCGACATCTTAATTCTCTTCAAAACATACTTCTTAAGATATGGCAACATCATACTAAATCAGAAAATCAATTTCTTGACATCAATGACAAAATAATATTGTTAAGACAGTAAACATCCTCAATCAGTTATATCCATAATCATCAACAACCTTCTCAATATCCTTATTGAAATGCCAACAATCTCCCCTTGTTTGTTATAATGCCAATAATTATCATGTGATTTAGGTGTCGAGTTTGAGTCTGCATTCTTAGAGAGTGGTGTATGTGTGATCAAATGATTCATCTTTTAGTATTGTCATTGAGGAGAGATTGGTGTTGTTGAGCAGACAATTGTGCTTAACCGGAACTGTAATCAGGCATTTGGAGATGCTATTCTTTTAGTTCATTTCTTCTGGATTGTAGTTCAAATCTTATTGTAAGTTAGTGAGAATTTCGTAAGGGTTGTAGCCTTTTGGGTCATTATCTTTTGAGCAGTGAGCTCTAGGTAGTGTGCCTGAATGCATGTGCATTCCCCATTGTAATATTTTCACATACTACTACAGAGTATCATCTTACTGTGGGTAGGTTCCCACCGTGGTTTTTTCCTTAACCAAGTTTTCCATGTAAAAATCTTGGTGTTGTGTGTTGTGGCATTAATTTGCTTCTTTATTATTGTTGCAGTTTATTAGATCTATTTTTGTGATTAAGTTTGTAGATCTGATAAAGACTGATTCACCCCGCCCCCCCTCTCACTCTTCCCTCATTATTGCTGCTAACAATTGATATCAAAGCTAGATCCTTCGGAAGAAGCTTAACCACTTGAGGAGATCCAGGATGGAAGCTCAAGGTCTTATCTTTAAGAAGGACAGTCTGAGGTTTGATGGAAGCAACTATGCAATATGGAGGAACTGGATGGAAGTGCACTTGAAATGTCTTGGAGAAGATTACTGCAAGATTATAAAGAATGCCTATTCTGCTCCTCCGAATGGACCGGTTAGTGTTGATGGGATCAAGTAAGTTGAACATAACATTAGAGAAAATGAAGCATTGCTTAGTGCCCTGATTGATTCAAAAATGACAAATGTAATGGGACTTCAGACCGCACATGAGATCTAGGAAATCTTGAAATCTTGTATGAAGGTGATAGTTGCAAAGTTATAGAGTTTGAAAGGAAAGTATGAGATGCTGAAGATGGGAGATGATGAGAATATACACTCTTTCATGGCTAAGGTGAATGATTTGGTCCTAGGTATTAGATGTGCTGGTGGAACCCTTGAAGAAGATGAAATTGTTGCTAAGGTGTTGAGGTATTTTCCTCTTGCTTAGAAACATAAGGTTGCTACTATTGATGAGATCCAGAGTGTGACTATAGTGACAAGAGATATGCTAGTTGGAAAGATTGTTGCATTTGAGCTAAGCGAGTTTGGAGAATCACATGGAAAGTCTAAGATAGCATTAAGAGCATCAACATCTATATCCGGTAAGCAGAAGTATGATTCTAATAAGTGCAAAATATCTAGATATGAAAGAGAGAGAAGAGAGATGGAAGAGAAAGAAAAGGAGTTGGATGAGCTTGAAGCATTGGTTGCTCGAAGATTTCCTAAAGGAGCTGGTAAGTATGATGGAAAACTGCCTCTGAAATGTTTCTCTTGCAATAAGATAGGGCATTATTCTTCTAGATGCTTGGAGAGAATGACTAAGTATTACAGGCATGGTCAGTTTGATAAGCATGATAGGAATGATAGATATGAGAAGCATGACAAGTATGATAAGCCTTACAAGTCTAACCGGAAGTATAGGAATCAGAAGAACTGTTATTATGTTGTTGATGAAGGTATTACAGATGAAGAATCAGATGGAGATGAAGTTGTATTCCTTTCCATTAAGGAAGATGGACCCGTACCCATTGATTCCACAAGATGTACTATTGAGGAGAAAGATTTAGTTGCTAAAGTTGAAGATAAAGATGAATGGGTGATTGATAGTGGTTGTTCACATCATATGAGCGGTGATAATAGAAAATTTGTGAGTATGGAAAGATATGATGGTGGAATAGTTAGATTTGGAGACGACAAAGCTTGTGTGATCCGTGGAAGAGGTTCTATTTATTTTGATGGTAAGCATAATACTGATGATGTCTTGTATGTTGAAGGTTTGAAGCATAATATTTTGAGTGTTGGACTGATGGTTGATAAAGGTTATGATTTAAAATTCAAGAATGGAAAATGCAAGATCCTAAATACCTCTGGTATAGAGATTGCATCTGGAACTAAGACTGAAGGTAACATTTTTCATTTGAATGTGGGTGAGAAAATTTATTTGATTGCTTAGATTGATGAGAGTTGGTTGTGGCATAGGAGAATGTGTCATGTAATTTTGATTCAATTATTAAGATCTAGTCTACACAAGTTGTTAGAGATCTTCTTAAGATTGTTAAGTCTACTAATCCAGTATGTAAGGAATGTCAGTTGGGTAAGCAAACAAGAATTTCTTTCAAGAGAAAATAGTATACATCTGATGGATTGCTAGATCTTGTGCATACTGACCTATGTAGACCTACAAATGTTAGAAGTGTGTAGGGTGATAGATATTTTATGCTGTTAATTGATGATTATTCCAGAATGATATGGGTTGTCTTTTTGAAGGAGAAATCAGAAGCATTGGATAAGCTCAAGATATTCAAAGCTAAGGTGGAGATCGAGTCTAATTTGAAGGTGAAGTGTTTGAGATCTGATACAGGTGGAGAATTATGTTCTGATGAGTTCAATTCATTATGCGAGAAGTATAGAATTAGAAGGAAATTATGTGATCCCAAAACCCCTTAGTAGAATGGAGTTGTTGAAAGGAAGAACAAAATTATGTTGGATGCTACAAGGACTATGCTGATTGAAGGGAATGTTTCGAAGATCTACTAGAGAGAAGCTATTAGCACTGTCGTTTACACATTCAATAGAGTTCATATTAAAGGTGATACTGGTAAGACTCCTTATGAGCTATGGTTTGGTCATGTTCCTACTGTGAGATATTTCAGAGTATTTGGTATAAAATGTTATATCAAGAGAGATGAGGATATAGGAAAGTTTGATGATAGAAGTGATGAAGGAATTTTTTTGGGATATTCTACTAAGAGAAAATCCTACCAGTACTGCAATAAGAGACTAAGAAAGATAGTAGAAAGTGCAAATGTGAAGGTGGATGAGAACCTTGGGAAAGAGATCAAAGCATGTGGATATGATGATGGACAACATATTATTTTAGAACCTGTTCAGACTGAATAACCTAAGCAGAATGATCTGATAGAGATAGTCAACCCAGATGTTGTTGTTGGTGCTGAAGAGATGCATGAACCCGAAAAATCAAAACAATCAGAAGACTCTGAGGTACATAAGATTGAATCATTCTAAAAATCAGATTATTGGTGATAAGAATAAATGTGTGATGACTAGAAGAAGGTTAGCTGCTAAAGAAGTATGTTTGATTTATAAAGTTGAACCTAAAGACTTTGTTGAAGCTAAGTACATTGTTGTTGCTAGTAATTGCACTCAGGTAGTTTGGATGAAGAAAATGTTAAAAGATATCAGAATTATCTATGATGAGCTTATTTCCATATACTGTGATAATTCCAGTGCTATTAACATGTCAAAGAATCCAGTGCAACATTAAAAGACTAAGCATGTGTCAATCAAATATCATTACTTGAGAGAGGAATTCAGTGAAGAGAAGGTGAAGCTGGAGTATGTATCTACAAAGGAATTGAAGAAGTTGAGAAAATATAACTTCAGAGATCCCAAGAACACCTGCAAGCAAAATACCTATCACAAGAGAAGAATGGAGCCAAAAATAAATAATGGCTCTAAAGAAGAAGATTATCATTCAAAGAGGGAATCAATAATAAAAAGTAAAATACAATCCTTATAAAAGGATATTGGCAACCCTAAAGGTGTGCAACCTGATGGGACCTAAAATTATGTCTTGCAAAATTTTGGTCGTTCTGGTTTTATTATGCCCTCTGTCAGATTTTCAAGGTTTAGGGCCTTAGGGGTTGTGACCTTTTTGATTAAGTCTTCATATATGGAAATTCTTTGAGTCTTTTTATTATCTATCGTTACCTTTTTCTGACTTAAGGCCGAGGGTTCTATTCCATTGGCAAGGCCATTTTATTCCCTAAGCATTAAGTTGCGTTAGACCAGTCTATGAAATATATTTTCCTAAATCGCATAAAATTTTCCTATAGTCGGTCTAGCAATATGTTGTATGTGAGATCTAGGTCTAGGACTTGACAAACCACATCCTTCATAACTGGCCCAACTCTAAGAAGCAAGGTGACTGTGCCTTTGGATGAACGCTCTTCATCATCATATGCCTTGATGGTGATTTTGTTTGTAGAATTCACAGCTTTATCAGAATATCCTAATTGTTTAATAGTACTTAATGTACAAATGTTTAGACCTGCTCCTCCATCTATCAGGACTCGTTTTATTCGATGTTTGTGTATGAAGGCTTCAATGTGTAATGGTGCTTTATGTGGCTGACTTACGGAGGCATCATCGGCTTCTGTGAATGTAAGAGAGTGTGGAATGGAAAGGTATCCTACCATGGCTTGAACTGGTCCATGTTCAGATCAGTAGGAATGGCAGTGTCTCTCAAGATTTTGTCAAGAATAGCTTTATGTGCGGGGGATATGCATAAAAGCTCAAGGATGGAAATAAGCACAGGTGTTTTCCCTAACTATTCTACAAGGTCATACTCAGGCTTGGTTGATGAAGAAGCGGTATTTTTAGCTAGAGCACCTTGCAAAGTGAATTTACCTTGATGAGTTGTGACATTACATTCAGAGGTAGGTTCGGAAGAAGATCTAATTCCTTTTAGGACAATTTTGGGTCTCTGGGTAGAATTCTCAGGGTTTTTGTCCTTGATGATAATGGTAGAGACATAATTATCCATCGAGATATGATTGATAGTTGAATCGTAGTTATAATATGCTCTGGTATAGTTGGTCTGGTCTTCTGTGGCTGTAGCTTTTCCCTTGTCATGCTTTGGGAATGGTTCCTTAAACATTTCATGTTCTTGATTGGATGAGTGTCCTTCAATCTCAATGTCACCTCTATCAATGAGATCTTGTATGATGTTCTTCAGTCAATGACAATTTTCTGTTTTATGACCCTTGCTCTTATGGAATTCACATTACTCATCATCATTCCACCAATTTGGTTTAACCTTTGGCTCATATGGAGGAAAATCTGGAACTGTGATTACTTTGTTTGCCACTAGCTTCTTGAAAACTGACTCAAGTGGTTCTCCCAATGGAGTGTACTTCCTTCGTGATCTGGAAGTTGTTTTAGTATTCACTTGATTGTTTGTAGAGTTTGATCCCGAAAAAATGATTTTTGGTCATATCATATTGGCATCAACAACACCATCATTGACTGTGTTCTTGTTTTTGTTCCAAAATCTTGGCTTATCTTTTCCTTAAAGTCATCTTTGTTTTCCTTGAATATCGTAATGACTCCTTGTTCAATTAGGACTTTTTCTGTCACTAAGCCTTTTTCAATGACGTCCTTGAAGGTGGACAAACAAGCTTTCCTTAGATCATAGCCAATGTCTTTGTTAACATTCTGAGTGAACATCTCCACCATTTGTTTTTGTGGAATTTCACAAGAGCATTTGCTGGCTAGATTCCTCCATCTTTGTAAAAATGATGAAAAAGACTCTCCATCTTTTTGCTTGGTGTTGCACAAAGTAGTGACTGATATGTCTGTCTCTATGTTGTAGGAGAAATGTTGAATAAATGCCTCTGCTAAGTCACCCCATGACTTAATACCAGGTGGAAGTTGGGAGAACCATTCCATAGCTTGATCACCTAAGCTTTGTGGGAATAATCTCATCAAATATGTCTCTTCTGCTGCTACCTCAATGCAAGTTGTGAAAAACTGTCTTATGTGTGCCTTAGGATCCCCTTTGCCTCTATACTTATCAAATTTAGGCATCACAAAGTGTGTAGGAAAAGGAGGCATTGGAATGCTCTTGTCAAATGGATAAGGACATATGTCTCTCATTGTGTATGTTGGCTTTGGTGTATTTATGTCCTCCATTTTCTTTTGTAAGTCCCTGATTTGTTGCTCCAAATTGTTCTTAGGTGGAGATCGACTCCTTGGACCATACCCCATGCTTGAGGCACCAATTGGAGGAGGAACATGCTGCATATATGGATGATATTGAGCATACACATGTTCATATGGAGGAGGTCTATAATGGTGCTGCGTATATGGACCACTTGGTATAGATTCATGTTGAGGAACAAAATATCTGTTTTGTCCATGTATACCATACTCTACAGGCATGTCATGTTCTAATGTGTTGCCCCCAAATTTGACACGGGGTTTCCTTGTGTCCAAATTTTGAGCATGCCTTTGGATATCCAATTGCTTTGGTGGTAGGTCTTTAGCATTAGCATGTGCTTGAGTGTATTTTTCTACATAAGACTTCCATAATGGTCTACAAAGGTGAGTATCATATGCTTGACCATGTGTGTATGGGACCTCTAGTTTTTGAAACAAAGATGATGGTGATTTAGGCACAAGATGTGGTCCTCTATTGCCTCCACTATTAGGTCTCCTTTGATCCATGTTGGAGTGAGTTTGTTGCAAAGGTCTATTTTCCATTATTTGAGACATGTCAAAATCATGAGGGATCTTGGCTCCACTTTGTGCCATCATTTGTAAGAAGTATTGACTATACCTCCTCATTATTTCCTCAATCAATTGATTGAAACGGGGATCCATAATGGATTCTTCCACATCTGCCGAATGTACAGAGAAGTTGTTTGTATTGTCATTGTGTATATCATTATTGTTTGTAGTGTCCATGTTCTCAACATTTGGCATGTTTCTATAAGCATCCATGTCAGGTAATGTAGTATGATCAGAATTGAAAAAGATATCATTGTCATACTCATAGGAACTCATGTTTGCGGACTCTTGAGCCTCTTTCGTTTCTCTCCTAGATTTTTGGGAACGGGTTTCAACCATGAACTAGGTATTGACCAAGATGTGTGAAACTAGATGAAAATAGAAAGAGTATGGAAGACCAAGAGTTGGATGGAATGTAATTGGATCTGAGGTGTACTTGCAATGTCCAAAGTGTAAGACCAAGTATGTATGTAGTAGAGTAGGTGTGGCTTCCAAAGAGATGACAGTTTCTCTTGATGAGGTAAGTTGACCTTGACTCTAAGTAAGACCAAATGAGACCCAAAGGTGATAGACCTTGCTGAGGGACCACTTAGCAAAATGTTGTTGTATGTAGTGTGTTGACAAAGCAAGATGAGGACAAGCAAGTGACCTTTTGACTCAAGTTTAGACAAATGTGAATGTAATGTAAGGTGTAAAGCAGTGATGGACTGTTGTGAGACCCAAAGACAGGTTGAATGCTAGATGAAAACCTAGAGAAATAACCTAGGAAGCTCAAGAATTCTGAAACTGACTGTGTTTGTTTGTTGGACTGTAAAAGTTTTTTTAATTCTGAACACAGACGCGCCTGTATACTGCACAGACACGATTTCCTAACACAGACGTGGTTATGTTTAACACAGACATGTTTCTGAGATTTTGTCAATGCAATGTTGATTCTGAGAACACGGACGTGTTTCTGCCCTTCACAGACGCAGTTATATGACACAGACGGTATTATGTTAGACACAGACGTGTTTCTACAAAATTTGTGCAATTTTTTCCAATCTGTGAAGTTGCTTTGTTGTGACCAAATCTGGATGTTTGACTGTTTTTTTTCGTGACAAGATGACACAGTGTTGATGAGGACTCAATGTTTGCAAGTGTCTAGACTCAAAAATGACTAAAAGAAAAGTGTGTTGTTTGATGTAAAAATGTTTTGCATACACTTGAAGACACAAAAGACACAATGTTTTGCTGTTTGGTCTTGAATGTTTGAATGTTTAAAATAAGTCAAGCACAATTCTTATGGATGGCCAAGACAATAGTTGTTGATCCCACATGGAGTTTTACCCCCGAGGCTATGCTATTCAGAGCAGATACTTAGATGCTTGACCTCACTGGCTGCACCCTCGACACTCACTTCTCGGGTTAGCCAAGCATCAGTCCCCACGAAAACTCCCTATGGCAAACTTTGTATCTCTACTAAGAACCATATGTGTGGGCCGCTACCAGAGGTCCGACCTCCTACCCCAACAACTAGAAGGATTTTGGCTTCTAAAACAAAAAGGTACTAGTAAGGGCATCCGCTCGTGTGGCCATACATGCGGCACTTTCAGCTCTGTAAATATAGAAGGCTCCCAGCCGGTAGGGGTTACGCCCTACAACTAATCAAATAAATTTGATCAAACGGGTTTATGGGGAGACAGTGTGTCGATATGAACTAATCAAAACACGTTATCCATAGTTTTCACCATGAATACAGTTGTTTTTAGTGGTTCGGAAGAGGTGGGTTTTCCTCGCTACCACTTGGGTCGTTCTCTTCTCACTAGTAGTCCTAATGACCACACAGGAAGACAGGCCCTCTAAAGATTTAAACAAAAAGAGCCTATTGCTCAAGACACAAAAGACAATAATTCAATTTTAGTGCACCAATTGAAGTGTTTGCTAGTCTATGAAAACAAGGCACACAATAAAAATCAAAAACCCTTGCCAAGGAGTTGCAACAAAGATTTATTAGTAGTTTGGATTGTTTGAAATAATCACCCCTTCTTGCAAGCACACAAGTTAGGTTAATTTTAGATCCAAAAGACTTTGTGAGAATAGGGGCCTTCAACAAAACGATTTTGCTTTCAAGACAAGCTGCACCAATTTCGTTAGCTAGACCTGAAGATGTTAGCTCAAAATAAACTAGATATGAAAAATTGAATGATTAAAACTGAATCAATGAAGAAAAAAAAAAAACCCTAAAAACAAAATCAGTGTGCACAAACGCAGGTACAATACACAGACGCGGCTTTGAGACACAGATGCGCTTCTATGAGACACGGACGTGACTCCGTAACACAAACGCGGCTTCTGGACGCAGACACACCTACAAACCCCATAGACATGACTAGAGATCACAGACGCGATTTTCGGGATCTGCAAAAAAAGACGAAACAGTGTCGCAGACGCAGACGCGGTTCCAGATGTCACAGACGTGGCAAAAAGTCACAAACGCGATCTGGAAGTGCACAAATGTGACAGAAAGCCAAAAACGCAATTCGAAAGTATGCAGATGCGAAAATATCAAAATGCTATCGAAAAATGTCAGATCTGCAACTTCAAAACACAAAATCTGCAACAAAGATGTTAAATGCAAAAAGGACAAGAGTCCCACTGGGCATGCCAAAATGTTTATGGTGAAAATGGATAACAACAATATTGAAAGACTAAATGAATTCAACCACAAAACCCTAGCCTAACAACAACAAAGATCTACCATAACATATGAAGATTACCTAAGACAATGCAAATCAAATGAAATCACAAAGATTATACCATCACATGTCCAATAGGGTTTGAATCTCCATTCTTCCTATCTCCATTGATCTTGCTTGATATATTTGCTCTCAGATTTTATGTGTGCACAAGAGCTTAACAAAGAACGAAATGTGGTTGCGAATAGGATCACATATGAAAAAGCGTAGTGTAGTCGAGTGTGTTAATTGATTAGCCAGGTAGGGTTGATAATGAAGGAAGCATCTCCTTATATAGAAGACACTATATGAAATGGAGGGATAAGATTGAGAGGTGTAAAAGGAGGTCGGCTATGATTAGAGGGTAGGTAAATAAAATAATAAAATAATGAAAGGGTAGGTAGTGTAGGAATTAAGAGGAATGACATGTGTCATGGGTAGAAAAGGCTAATGACTTAATTAAATAAATAAAGATTTATTTAATTAATAGAAGAAGTGGGATCAATTAAATAAATAAGATATTTAGTTAATTTAGGAAAAAGGGGAATTTAAATAAATAAATGTATTTATTTAAATGAGAAATAAGACTAGCAGAGGATAAATGAATTAATTAAATAAATAAAGATTTATTTAATTAATAGAAGAATTAGGCTAAAGTAATTAAATAAATAAAATATTTATTTAATTAGACATGACAATTTTAGGTGTCTACAGTGGTCATTCTTGGATTTTAGTGGCCACTGACTATTTCACTAAGTGGGTTGAAGCTATACCCACTAGAAAAGCAACAAGTAAGGTGGTAATTGATTTCCTTATAGATAATATATTGACCAAATTTGGATGTCTAGAGAGGATAGTTTCTGATAATGCCATGAGTTTTAGGTCAGAAGAATATGAAAACTTCTGCAACAAATATGGTATCCAGATCTCCTATTCATCACCCTACCACCCACAAAGAAATGGGTAAGCTGAATCCAACAACAAAAGTTTGATGAAGATCATTAAAAGAATTCTAGAAAAAAGTAAAAAAGCTTGGGATTCAAAGCTAAGATTAGCAGTTTAGGCAGATAGGGTAACAATCAAGAAAGCAATTAGATGTGCACCTTTTGGTTTGGTGTATGGTATGCGTGCAAGGTTATCCCAAAATAACCTGATGGAGATGTATAAGTTTGTCCAAACTTATAACAATGATATAGATGATGATATGCAGTTGAGGGTTGAGGCTTTAATGGAATTAGACGAAGCTGGAAGAGAAGTCAGTATCAGAAATACAAAGTTACAGATGCAGGTTAAAAACCTGTATGATAAAAGAGCAACTACAAGGATTTTTCAAGTTGATGATTTGGTTCTTATGTGGAACACCGGAATTGAGGACAAGGGAAAACATGGCAAGTTTGATGTCATTTGGCTGGCCCCATATCTGATTCAAAGCAAATGGGGAGAATATTCTTATATTCTCCAGGATATACATGGTGATACTCTTGAATTGCCTGTTCATGGACAATTCTTGAAGCTCTACTTTTATTGAAAGTAGTTGTTTTCCATGAGCATTAGTTAGGTTTTGTATTTATTAGTGTAGTTTCCTTTTAGTTGAAGTTACCCTATCCAGGTAATTTCTTTTTGGTTTGCTTCACCCAAAAATTATGGTTTCTCGTCTCATTCTTGTGAAATGGACGTCTCCAACTAGAGCCACTGATGGGACCTAAAATTATGTCTTGCAAAATTTTGGTCATTCTAGTTTTATTATGCCCTCTATCAAATTTTTCAGGGTTTAGGGCTTTAGGGGTTGTGACCTTTCTGATTAAGTCTTGGTATATAGGAAAATCTTCAGACCTTTTTATATTCTATCGTTACCTTTTTCTCACTTAAGGCCAAGGGTTCTATTTCGTTGGCGGGGCCATTTTATTCCCTAAGCATTAAGTCGCGTTAGACCAGTCTATGAAATATATTTTTCTAAATCACATAAAATTTTCCTATAGTCGGTCTCCTTTTAAATATTTGTGCCTGCACATATATTTTCCTAAGTCCGAAATTGCTAAGTATTTTGGTAGGTTGTTAAAAGACAGGATAGATTTGACGGTCCACGCTTCTCTGCGGTCAAAAGTGCAAGGATGATAAAGACCGCGGTATCACGAGATGATGCCATGTATGTTCGGTGGAAAGGGTTGAGCCAACGGTTTGACTTTTCAAAATGCTTGATGTTACCGGTTCCCAGTGGTTAAAACCCGAGCAAATAAAAGTGAATATTTCTGCATGTGCTTATATCAAGCGATAATGTTTTAATTGCGGTCTAAGAAGTGATCGGGAGTTAGCGGCCTTTGTCAAGTAACCGGTTCGGTTAAGAGGTAAACAAAGAGCAAATCCAATGGTTTCTGTGGTCCCGCAATCAAAGATGCGAGGAAATTATGGACTGCGACATCACGAGATGATGCTACGTGTCCAAGGTGAGCCAAGAAAAGCCGGTGGTGGGGTCACTAAAGGTGGCAAAACAAGGCGAGGAGTTGGATGTGCCATGTCATGCCAGGGGTGGACCCGCTTGGCACTTTGGATAGTAACTGTTAGATTGAATGGTTTGGTCCATAGGATTTGCCAACTTGGAGGATGATTGACGACCAGGTTTTAAACTTTTTTAAATGCAAGTTAGAAGCCATTGTTTCGCTCGCGTGAGTAGTAATGGCGTATGAGACATTTGCGTTCTTTTCTAGGCAGTAATTAAAGACTCTTAAAAAGTTTTTCTTCATTCATAAAATATTTCATAAGAAATCCAGAGGCTTTTCCTACTGCTAAAGAAGGTTGAAACGACTCTTTACAAAATAGAATTGCCATCATCTCTGGTGAAAAATCGAAACAGTAAATTTATCTGAGATCCTTCTTTTGTTCTTGAAACAAATTGGTGTTATAAATTGTGCATGAAGTTGTAATTTGTTCTAGGGTTAGGAGCTAGACAAAGAAGAGTGAAATTTGTTTGAATTACTGTTGTAATTTAAAATCTCGTATTAGCCCTAGTCTTTTCTTCCTCAATTTGAAATTATAGTGTAAAACCCTAGTTGCAAAAGATGGCTCCCTCATGAAAACATTCAGGACAAATGGATTATATGAAAATAAATCTATATGATGATTTCTTGGATCAATTGAAGCCCTCAACAAATGATAGACAACAGGGGCAAAGATTTGTGAGTGGAAAAACCCTAGGGGAAGGGTTAGCTAATAAAGCATTCTATCTGGCGGATGCTAATATACCGATGAATGGGCTAGAAATGTTCAAACTATGGTATGGACAAAGTAATTTGCATTCCCTATTATCCAATCCCTGGCAGTATGATTTGGGTAAGCTGGTAGTGTTGGATGTTTTCATAGATGTTGACCTACTCAAAGCTGTTGCAAATAGATATGACCCTATTTCAAGGGTTATTAGGGGAAATGAAGGAGAAATTCTATTGACCATCAGAAGGGAAGAGTTCCAAGAGATTTTTGACCTGTGTGAACCATCTCCGAGCCTGGTGCAGATAGATTTGAATGAGCAAAAGGTAGAGTATTACAAGATGAGAGAATTCATTAGAAAGAATTTCCTTCCAATGCATTTGGCTAGAGCAGGGAATACAACATACTATGTCGGCCCTAGCTCAGAGGAGTCATTCCCAATTGGCACTTTTGCTCCCTATTTTCAGGCTACTTTCTTCTCTATGTGTCAGATATTGGGTTTTAATCCAATTACAGTGATGCCGCTTGATTTTATGTACATGTCTATGTAAATACAACATCCAGATTATACAGTGGTCTTCGACTTTGCCCCTTACCTTGAAGAAAAAATTCATGAGGGGTTACTAGATATTAAGAATGAAGTAGTTGGTGCTAAATTCTCTTGGTTTTCTTTACTCATGTATATGTTCATGTTTAGGAATGCAGATTACTTTGAGGGTACCATGAACCTTAAAAGGACAATTGATAACCAGGGGATTCCAGTGCAGCTCTGGAGCACAAATATGTCTTGGGATAGACAGGAGGCCAGCTTTGTAAGATTTGATAACAATTTTGCTTCTAGGTTAAGGCAAAAGTTGATAGTAAATCCACCAAAGATTCCCATGGAATTACATGATTTTGTAAGACCCAAAGAGAGGTTACCACTTGTCAGGATTGAGCATAATTGGCAGAATTTTATCCCTTACTCTGTAAGTATTGTTATCAGAATCTATGGTATCTCTAGACAATCACATGAACTGCCCTTCAATGTTCCTATGAGAATGGGTTTTGCGGAGGTGATGTGGCAAATAGGATGCATTCAAGATAAGGATTTAAAAGGAAAGGGACAAGGAACAATTTTCCTAGATTACACTATCATCCCTTATTTTGTAATTCTCAAAGGAGGATATGAGCACTTTGACAAATTCTTTGCTCCATATCATTTGGGGGTGAGTATAGCTAGACATAGTGATCTTGAGGGGTTCTACAATACTTTTAAAATGAGAATAAAAGGAAGTCTGCTGCCCCATGAGCATAACATTCCTGAGGACTTAATCACGAATGAATTTGATTCCACAACTCAAGAATGGAGAAAAGAGAAGTGGATAATCTTTAGAAAATTATGGGCTATTATCCAAAAGATGGATCCAAAATATGACCCATTAAAGGATTTTTCCCCATTTTGTGCCAAGGTTGATTTTGTTATGAGCAATTTCAACGAGTTAAAGATGATTTTAAAGGAGAAGATATCCAAAATTAAAGAAGTTCATGGCTGACAACAATCAAGCTCACAACCTCCTTTGTCTCAGAGAGCAGGTGGCATGGTAGGAAGAAGGCCTATTCAGGAATCTTCTCACAAAAGAGCAAGAGAAGAAATGAGTGATGAAGAGGATAGTAGCAATGACAATGGAAGGTTAATAAGGAGAAAGGGTAAGAAGATTATGAGTGCAGAACCTTCCCCTAAAATACAAACTAAGCCTCTTCAAGGTATCAGGATAATTGATCTTGAAGATTTGGACAGAAGCCCTTCGCCATCAACTATATCTTTTTCACCTATAAGGCAGGATGAAGAACAAATGGAGGAAGATATGTTCATTGCAACAAGTGCAGAAATACAGTTCGGTGTTCCTTCTATGCCTCCTAATTTGGAGTTGGATCTCACTCCTTTGGATATCTAGAGTAAAGCTTTTAAAGATGCAATAAAGGAAGCATGTGATAAGTTCCTTGAAGATGATGCTTTTGTGAAGAGCCCAGCCTTTCTGTAGCTAGTATGGAAGATGAAGCTTGAGGAGTACAAAAGAAGAATTACTGAGAAGAAGGCCCAAAGGCCAGATAGATCAGATCAAGAGAACCAAGAAGAAGTAGAGAATTGGATGAGGGAAGAATTTAAGGAAATCACTGTCGATATAGGCAAGAAGATTATAAGTCAGGCTGGAGTCTTGATCTTGCCAGAATGGGACATAGCAGATGTAGTGGCATTTGATACAATGAGGAAGTCAAAGGGTTAGCCTTTCAATTTAGAAGAAGAAGCAAGGTTAGCATTAAAAGGATCATATTTTGTGGATGATTATGCAACCTTGGCAATCTGGGCACTAGAGGAAGGACCTAGAAAGCCTAACATTAGTGACTTAAACCCCAATTTGAGGGGAAGCCTAATTATAAAAAGAGCAACTGATACATCAAGTGTAGAGGCTACAAAGTTAAATGTTGATGTTGCTAAACTGGCACATGAGAGTGCAAAAAGAGAAGCTTTAGAGAGGGCGGAGCTGATAAGAAAGTTTGACAAGCTTTTTAATGATTATAATGCATCTCAGAAAATGTATGTGGAGTTGCAAATGAGAGTGCAACTCCTTGAGCAGGGACAAATAAAGCTTTCCTATCCTGCACTTATAGGGCCATCCGAGCCATCAACATCTAGGTCACCACCTATGGTCCAGGGAGGAGAAGCAGTTCAACTTGATACAAGTTCTGCTATCCCTGGTATGTCATTAGTCCCCTATGATGATGATGATGATGACCCTGAAGCTACAAGATCAACTGAACCAAATTAGTCTCAACTTTTAGAAAAGATTATTGAATTAGAAAATAAGTTGAAAGAATCAGAAGATCAATCAGTCGGGTAGCAAAAGGATATAATTAGCTCAGTGCTAACTCATTTGAATGAGAAAGTTGATAGCAGGTTAAATAGTGTACATGCCTTATATTCTTTGATTTTCAATGCTATTCAAAAATTTAATGATGATAAAGAAGTGGCAATTCCTTTGTTTACAAAATGGTTGCAAAGAGGAAATGAGCTCAGAATGATGTCCATGGCCTCTAAATTCCATGCCGAGAGACCACATGCATTCCAACCAACATATTTGTTGGTGAAATCAATGCAGGAAGCCCAAATTTTGCTAGAGAATATAGAAATAAAAGTAAGGGAATTGATGAAGGGTTTTAGTGAATTGGAACAAACTCTTTTGCCAGATATTGAAGATAAAGAAGGGGCAGTCAAGCCTTTACAATTTTGGAAGGAAGAGGCAAAAAGAGTCATCAGTACCCAGCTAGAAATGATATGTGAAGGGCTAAATATGGATATGTTGGAGGATAGCATGGATTAAATAATTGCTACAGGATTATTTTTTGAAACTTTTGAAAGAGAGGCAAACCAAGTAGTCGTTAAATATATTCCATACGGGGCAAAAACTGATGAATTCATGAGTTTTGATTGGCCATCTGATGAAGACTATAGTGCGTGGAGTAACATGTATCTGAATGATGAATAAAGGTTATGAACAGTTTGCATAACTATTTTTGTCTTCTAGTGGATATATTTTGCATCTGTATAACATAAATGATAATAGTTTTCATCATGAATTTTAAAGGAGGCAGCTACATACTTTGATCCTATATAAGCGAGTTCAAGGATGAATGTTTGTATAACAAGAATGCAGTTGTGTGTAATCATTCTGAGATGACAGGTGTCTCCTCTAGCCTGAAGCTTGTTTGCGCCCTTGTTTTTTATAAAAGGGAAATCAGGGCTATCAGATGAGGTTTGGATTTTGGGTCTCTAGAGTGTTCCGAATTTCTATTTCCAAATAGCAAAGTCTAGGTGAAACAAAAGGGTTGTAAAAGGTTATTTTACAGAGAAAAATAGAAAGAGTCTTGTGTCTGTAATTTTGCAAGTTCTTGAAGGAGTTATGTATGAATTGTATTCTTACAGAGACATCCAAGTTATTCAATAGAAATATAATTCAAACCCATTTCTCTCAAGTGTATTGTTCTATCATGTTTTGAATACATATTATCAAGGATTTTGTCATTCATTGCACTATTGTGGTGTATGATTTTTTTGTTCATGCTTTGGTCTAAAGGGATAATTAAATGCTTGAATAAAATTGCAGAGTGATAGGGATATTTACAAGGATTTTGATAAGTAGTTATGGGTTGGGATTGCAAATATGATGAATTGTAAGGCATTATTTTCTTAGGTTATATGTTGTTAGATAAATTTTGTCGGAAATGTAGTTTAATGCAATATGAATTCATGTACCCAATGAATGGAATAAGGCATTGATTATAGCTAAGTGAATGCCTTGGT
The DNA here is from genome assembly GCF_030272615.1 of Cryptomeria japonica. Taxonomy (NCBI): domain Eukaryota; kingdom Viridiplantae; phylum Streptophyta; class Pinopsida; order Cupressales; family Cupressaceae; genus Cryptomeria; species Cryptomeria japonica. The sequence continues at coordinate 817,804,512 of NC_081407.1, read as the reverse complement.
ATTGATTTTCTGTTCAGAATCACCGCTGACTTGCTATAACTTGTTGAATATTATAATATTTTCATTTACATGAATGTTGTCATGTGTTTTAATCATCTCATGCTCCAAACTGGTTGAGGATCACTGAGGAATTTGCCATTCCTAAGCATTCTCCCTTTTTGTTGAGTCTTTATATGAGATTATCTACTTTGTTTCATGTATAATTTGTGAGTGTGGTGTATAAATCACAAATCGGCATGGGGATCACCCTCCTTGGTTTTGCAAAGCCTAAAGTGCAGAAGGATCTCGCATCCTTGTTATTGTTGGTCCAAGTCTGAAGAACATTAACAGTTGGAAGTGGATTTCCATAGATATTTTAGAAGAAAACAACTTGGTCTTTGCCTTGTGTCAATGTAAACCTGTTGATTCTGGGAACCAACAAAACCCTAGAGAAACCCTAAAGAGATAATATGTATTTGATAATTAGAATAATTATGAAATACCTACAATATTATTAAAAGCCTAAGTTTAGCTTAAGCGTAGAGGATAACATACTAATAATTAAATAAATAATTATTAGCTAATACATGATAAATCTAACACCCCCCCTTAAGATGAATTTAGGGAGTAGCTAAAAAAACTAAATGCATGAAGCAAAAAAATCAACTAAATGATGAAGGCAAATTTGGGTCCCGACAACAAGGCCTGATGAGGTACCCAAGTACAAAAGATCTATGTAAAGCGGAGAAATAGAGAAACCACGTGGGAAAAAACTCTACTCCAAAAAGAGATGGAGTACAAGTGTAGGACTAAAGAAGCTTCCAAAAGAGAAAGTCCCCAAAAATAGGAACAAAAGAAGAGCAGAAGAATCACTTAAGCATGAAGAACCTGCAAACAATGTCAAAGAATAACTGTCTATCCAAAGAACCTCCACTAAAATAGAAGATGATCAGGTAGCGAAGACTGTAATCTACATGAGTGCCCTCAAATAACACTACTCAAATCAAATGGCAAACAAAGGCAAACAACTGAACTCGAAGATACAGATGGCAAAAACACCAAAGTTTGAAGAGTTGATCAATCGAAGATGGAAGGTTGCCTCCAAAAAATAGGAATGAAAGAGTGTACTCCAACTAACCAAGGAAGCATTAGAGCCAACAACCAATAGGAGAAACCCCCCCATAATGCTAACAAGGGAGAGGTGATAGGTACACTAAAACTGAATGCCAAGAAAAACTACATGACGAAGAACCAAGAACAACGAGAATGCAGGAGAAAGTACAAACACATATAAAGGCTAGTGTCGTGGAAGGAACACTCACTTGACACACATCATGAGGCTAATGTCATGGAAGGAACACTCACGTGATAAAGGTATATGACAAACAAAGGAAAACATCAAACCCCCCCATGACACTTTATAATGGAGTGCGAGTATAATAAGGCACAAGATGTGCAAGATCCCAAGCGTGCAAAGCATAGTGGCACTTTATCTCTGTGTGTTTGCAAAAAAAGAAATTCTTACAAAATGATGTATACAATTCTCAAAAAAGACAAAAGGTTGGAAATACATGAAGAACATCCAACAACAAGTCATTCCACCCAAACGAGAAGTTTCTAGGAGCTCAAATGTCCAAGTAATTCATCCAAGTGTGAAAACACAAAAAACTGAATAAAATGTACCTGGAGTAAAATATAGAAAAAGTGCATGGATGGCTGTGAATAGCTCTGAAACATCGTTCCAACGTCGCTGGAATCGCGAAAAACGAAGAAAATGGCGAAAAAATATGAGCTTAGGATTGAAAAACAGCACCTCTGACTTCAAATGGTTGTAGAATGTATCAGCAGCAAAAACAGGTAATGAAATCCACAAATCTGGAAAGTAGACAAAACCAACTTTCCAATGATATCTTGTTTTGCCAAAATTGATATCGTATGCCCAAGATATGGCCAAAATAAAAACAAACCGTCTTTTAGGGCACAAAAAGGGTCTCAGGGGCCACGCAAAGTTGTTCATACCGCTGATGTCAACATGACGTAATGTTGATGTCAGCACTGAAGAAGTTGAGAAAATACAACTTCAGAGATCCCAAGAACACCTACAAGCAAAATACCTGTCACAAGAGAAGAATGGAGGCAAAAAGCAATAATGGATTTGAAGAAGAAGATTATCATTCAGAGAGGGAATCAATAATAAAAAGTACAATACAATCCTTATAAAAGGATATTAGCAACCCTAAAGAAACCCTAAAGGGATAATGTGTATTTAATAATTCGAATATTATTAAATGCCTAAGTTTAGCTTAAGCGTAGAGGATAATAGACTAATAATCAAATAAATAATTATTAGCTAATACATGATAACTCTAACGGGAACAAATAGCTAATATTTTCACTAAGTCTTTGCCTGCAGATACATTTGTCTATTTGAGAGACAAGTTAGGGGTATCTTCCCCTCCTGATGAGAACTAGATGCATTGAGTTGCATCAATCCGATTGACTTCAAAGCCTTATCTCTTTATTTGGATTGATGAGTTGGTGTTGCTCCTCTGGTGGAGTAGTCTATAATCTTGGTTATGTGTCTCAAGGGGAGAGAGAATCATGATTTGGTTATCTGTTTTAGATCTTTGGCATTGCTATCAAAGGGGGAGAGAGATCATGTGAAAAAATTCTCTATATGTCTTGATCTTAGGGGGGAGTTTTGTTGGAGATATATTCTTTCTTTGCATTAATCATTTTTCATATTCATATGTTGCCATCAATGCCAAAGGGGGAGATTGTTGGAGATTGTTGGTCATTGATGCTGCTAGGATATGTTGTTGTTATTGATGTCAACATATTTCTATGATTTTCTCTGATGTGTTTGGGAAGATCTTATGATCCGGTTTTGCAGTTTTATTTTGTTGATCATTGTTTTGAAGAGTTCAGTATTTCCTCCAGTATATTCCGATGTGATCAGATCTTGTGCTAATATTTTGGGATATTGTTTGCGATGGTCTTGTGTATCTTCATTTTAGATGGATCGTGATTTGGTACTCCGCAAGTTTTCTTTCTTTCTGACAGTTGTTGATTGATTGTGTTCTTGAATTTCAAAAGATGAAGATTTGATAAGTGGTGTTGGCACAGTTGTTTCTAATGATTCTAATGTGATTGTTGGTGTTTCCTAGTTGTGTCCTATTTGTTTTGGTGATCCACATTGATCGTTGTGGAAGTTTCTAGTGGTTTCTATGAACTGGTGATGATTTTTGTGTTATGCGATATTTCTGGTGGTGTAGCGTGTTGCGGTTGATCTTGGTGTGATTTCTGGTGGAGTTGAGCATTTGGGAATTTGAATTAGGTTTGTATTATGTCATGTAAATCATTATATTGGTCTGGTGGTTGATCTTTGTATCTTGTGATGTAATTTTATAATTGTGAGTTGAGGGTTTAGTCGACCTTGTTATCAAGGTTGATGATTTGTATATATAGGTGATATTGTCATGTAATTTAGGTGTTGAGGTTGTGTCTGCATTATCAGAGAGTGGTGTATGTGAGATCAAGTGATTCATCTTTCAATGTTGTGATTGAGGAGAGATTGGTGTAGCTGAGCAGACAACTATGCTTAAATGGAACTGTAATCAGGCATTTGGAGATGCTATTCTTTCAGTTCATTTCTTCCAGATTGTAGTCAGAATCTTATTGTAAGTCAGTGAGACTTCCTTGAGGGTTGTAGCCTTTCGGGTCATTATCTTTTGAGTAGTGAGCTCTAGGCAGTGTGCCTGAATGCATGTGCATTCCCCATTGTAATATTTTCACATACTACTGCAAAGAATCATCTTATTGTGGGTAGGTTCCCACCATGGTTTTCCCCTTAACCAGGTTTTCCACGTCAAAATCTTGTTGTTGTGTGTTGTGCCATTAATTTTCTTATCTGTATTATTGGTGCAGTTTATCAGATCTATTTTTGTGATTAAGTTTGTAGATCTGGTGAAGGCTAATTCACCCCCCCTCTTAGTCTTCCCTCATTGTTGCTGCTACCGGATTCTACTCACACCCACCTAGATTCAACATGTTTTGCATTTGAGTGGGATCTTGTTCAAATTTGGATCCTAATTGGTAGGACCAAGATGCCATGAGTGCCATGGTCCTCCCAAAGGGGCCCAAATTTGGACCTTGCAACAATCATATCTTAGAGGTGTGAATACACTCCTAGTGTTGGTTTGCTTTTAAAATTCAAACATATTTTGTCTAGTTAGGTATAAAAGCAAGCCCAACCCCTTCATTTTTGGATCTCTCTATTAACCTCTTTATATAGCCATCTTGTTTATCCAATCATGTAATAGGATCTAGGGGGTCAACCTTGGTCACACTTGTTCAAAAGGACCAAGATGAGTCCTAGAAGATGTCATTTGTGTTATGTGGGCATATTTGACTCATATGTAATGGTTTTGTGTTGGCCTGGTTGGTTGTAAGGACAAGAGTGCAAAGTTGTACATTGTTGTAAATTGTCATGACAACTTTTGTTGTCAACTTAACTTTTGTGGTTAATTGGTCTCCAACGGTCCTATGGTTCAAATTTTAGTTGTGGATGTTAGGAGACGTTGGATGTTGCATATAAAATCCTCTGAGGCTGAACTTGTATGATTGATGAAGATTTGATGAATGAGAAGTCATCTTTGTTGCACGAACTTGTGTCTCAGTCCATGTATTCTCTTTGTTTCATTATTGTATCCAATTGGTGAATGCATCTAATGTGTTTGGAGGGTTGAAACAGTGTTTTATCTAACATATCCAAGTGGTTGCAGGGGTTGAAACAGAGTTTGGAGCCAGGGGATTTATTTTCTTCAGTTCCGGGTATCGAGGAAACCCTACCGAGGGTTTCATAAGACATAGTTGGTTCCTAACATTCCCAAGAGTGAAAATTCCTCAAACTCAAGGGGATGTTGGGCCAACAGGTGTATCATAGCATGGTAGGTTTGACAGAGGTGGCCGTGAGTGGAGGAAAGAGAAAGGTGCACTGAAATGCTTGGCATTGTGTAATGGCAAGCAATTGAAGAGGGGTAGATTGGTTTGTGGGAAACCAGTTGAGTGCAGGCCCAAAATTCTTGTGGAATCCTTGGTTTTGACACATTTTCTAAGTGTCGAAATGGTTGTGAAGTTTCTGTGAGTCCATTCTGGAGGGGTTGATTTGTAAAACATGCCTAATTGGGGCTCTTGACCAATTAGGACAGGTAGTATTCCATACCGCTGGTCCAAAGGAATCTCACCTAAATCCGACATATGTTATAGAGGGCCCAAAAGGGTACTCAAATATGCAATTTGTTTGTCAAGTGGTTTGGGAAGTTTGTGAGTTATTCCCCCAAAAAATAAAAAACTAAGGCTATAAGGATTGTGAAGCCTTTGTGAAGAACAAGGATATTATGAAGTTTGTAGACCACTTCCAATGCATGAAACATGTCAAGAGGGATGTGAAATGACATGGTATGAAGTTAGTTTGGGTCTATGTTTTCTTGTTGGTGTTTGAGCTTTTTGAGTGCATATAGCCTAGTGTGAGTAAGGGCTATAGGTAGAGGTATGTTGTCTAACATTGAATGATGTCCACCGTTGGTGTTGTGAGTCTATTGTGAGTTTGATGTTTGGAAGTAAGCCTCTTGTTGATTGATCAATTGGAGCAAGTTGAGTGAGTGTGTTGGGATTGGGAATCCTACCTAGTTTCCCTGTGGCTCTGCATCACATGATCAAGTATTATCAACCTTGGCATGCAGACTTCAATTCAAGATTCATCAAGGTAACAAGTTCCAATTAAAGAATTTCAAGTTTAGATCTAGCCTTATCCTCAAAAGGTAAGCTTTTACTTTAGCAAATTTCCATTACATTTCAATTCAATTCAAGGGTTAATTCCAAACTTGAGGTTTGAGCTAAGGCAAACCCCCATCAACAACAACATTTTCCTTATTTCTATGTGCAAATGACAAATCCAAGAGCCACAAACATAGATTCCAACAAAGGAGATGACAATGATCAAATCTAACTTTTGTAGAGGCCAAAATCAAAGGACTAGGACCAAAAATCTGCCACGAACCTAGGAATTTCCGATGAACTTCTAGGAACAAATTATGTGCGATATCTTGATTTAGAAAGATTCTCGTCTGTTTGCATCTAACATCAGAGATCGGGAAGAAAATTGTCACATGATCCCGCACATTCAAACTGAACCTACTATCACAGGTGCTCTTCTATTTCTTTTGCTCAGATTTAGCCTCATGTTTGCATTATGTATCTGCGGCTTGTTGTTTTTGATGTTTCATGTCAATTCTTTATCATTTACCCTAGATCTAGCATTAAAATACATTCAAATCAACAAAAGGAAGAACTTGATCTTCATTCAATCCTTTACATTCGATCAAATTTGAGTTCTCCCTTCCTTCAATGTAATGGTTGGAAAGTTAGGTTATTTCCTAGTTTACAAGGCTTAACTGGTGAATACCCCTACTCCATTTCCATCCATTACATATTTGGTGAACCCAACATTGTACTTGCATTAATTCTGATTTTTATTCTCATACTTGATTTGTATGCATTTAACCAAACCATATTTGCGCTCACGTATCATTTATACACTTAATTTGCATAAATTTAGATGTTCAATTCACAAAAAACCTAATTTATTTTGGCAAAATTGACTTGTGGGTTGCATAATTTTTTATCTATGCTCAGATATGATTATTATGGCATGTTATTTTCAAATTTAGAAGCTTTCCTGGAATAAGCACTTAAACTCCATTGAAAATTGTAATATTTATTTGTATTAATATAAAGTATTTGAGAATATTTAATTTTTGATGATGTGTTAAATGAGTTAATTAAATATTTTGTAGTTTTAATATTTGAGGACCTTACATAAACTAATGCTTTACTGGCAAATGCTACCATTATAGTTACAATCCAATACTCATTGCACTCTTCTAACTTGTATGTCTCTATCTTAGATCTATCTCCTCAAAGATTAGCACACCTCCAACTCTTGTCCTTTTCACTCCAACAAATTGAATGCCTCACCTCTTATCTCATCTTGTAGAGCAATTAATCTACCTTCATCTTGTCATCCTTCCTTCTATGCTCCTCCACCTTGAATGTTGACCTCTTATCTCCTCTTGCAAGGTAACCATCTATCCTCTTCCTATTTAACCATCTATCCTCTTCCTATTATCACTCTTTGGCTTGAACATGTCTCTCCTTCATCCTCAACCAACATCACCAACAAACTTCCTACTTACCTACTGTGTGGGAGAAAAAGTGACACTAAGCAAACATGCCCTAATCTCACTTTCAACCACACACTTGTGGAATACGAAAGAGCCTAGAGGTATCACACAATTGGCTACTTCTTTTTGTGGAAGAGAGAGCCACGGGCTACCTATTAGGATTTCTATTCCTTTGTTGTAATTGAAAGATGAAATGATGCAAGTTCAATCCCTAACCCCAAAGTGCAAGTATGAACTAATAACAAGATTACAGAATTGAACTTAAATGATGGAAAGCTGTAAACACAAGGACAAGACAAGAATGCAAATGCGTACCCGGAGTTAAAATCTGACTGAAAATGTTCGGGACAGGGGCGCGGGCGCCACTGTCCTGATTCTGCCCCTGAAACTGCTCCGAAAACTGCTGTTTTGCACTCTGGAAAAGCTGTCAAAAATGCTGAAAATGCTATCTGTCAGGAGGACCAGGGCGCCCAGCGCCCCTGTCCCAGGGACCAGGGCGCCCCACGCCCCTGTCCTAGCTTTCTGGGATGGAATTTGGTGTGTTGTTCTGTCTCAGTCTGCTTCTTTCGGATCTGCAACTTGCGGCGTCGTCTGAATCCCGAAATCTGCACTTATATCTGAAAAGGTGTTTTGGGCGGCTATATAGGGTTTTGCCTTAGTCAAACCCCCGCTTCGGTGATTTCCACCTCCACGAATAGCCAAGTTGTATTGTAAAATGTATTGTGTGTGCAGACCTAGTGTGTGTGCAAGGTCCTTAAATGCAAGAAAGCAAACTAGAGCAACCTAGAAAATAAACCCTAATTGCTCATAAATGATAATGTAAATGCTCTAAATCAAGATGCAAAGTGATCTAAAGCATGAATAAAGGATATGTTGAAACTTATGCAAAGACATGAAAACAACATGAAATCATACCCAACCCTCAAGGGAGGAGTACAAGCCAATCTTCAGTCGGTAATCTCCTATTGTTCTTCAATGTCTTCCAAGCCCTAAATGGATGAATGAAATTGATAAATGTTTGATAGAAGGATGTTGAATGTTATTGAAGTCTTCAAAGATCTGCTCTTTCGCTGCATAGAAGGTCCTTGAAAGCCAAAAATTCTTCCCCCCTTCAAATGAAGAAAGAGAGCTCTTATATATGAAACCCTAGGTCTTAATTTCGACTTTTGGCCGACCTAGAGATTGAATATCCCGCCAATTTCTTGGGGTTAAGCTTTATTTTATGATTGGATCGCGCTCCTAAAATTTCGGGAAAAATGTCCGAGACCATGTTGCACTCCGAGCGCCATGGTCCCGACAACTTTTCACCAAATTTTCAAGACTGTCGAATATGATGATTTTAGAGAGAATCCCAAAGTTACAGGTGATTTCGAGATGTTTTGACCCCCGAAATCAAGCCCCCAAGTTCAAAATAGGACCTAATTAAAGTTTTTGATTAAATGATGTATAAGAGGAATAAAATGAAAGGGGCACACTTTAATGAAAAGGGCCCAACTTTATGATATAGGAGATGATAAAATAGGACCTTAGACCTAATTAATTTGATTAATTAAGTGCTAAAGGGGAAATGCAATGCAAAATGCAAAATGCGCCAAAGCGAGTGCTAAACTAGGTGTGAAATTGTACCACCCTAGCAAGTGCGTACAATTTACGACGCTACACCTACCAACTAAAGCGGTACTACTACTTTAGCATGCCCATGGACACTAAGTTTTCACTTGAGGGTTAGGTGGAGGAAGTGATTAAACTTGGTCTCTAACATGAGACTAAGTGGTTCCAACACTTGACTATAAATCCTTTGATTTGTAAAGATCTTAATTTTATTGCAAATATAATATATCTTATATAGTTATTAATTTAATATGTTATTTGACATAGAAAACCTTTAAGCGGCTCTTTGTTTATTGCTAAAGTTGAATGGTTTACGAAGATCCCACAAAAAATGACACCATGAGATGTTTCAAAATCTCCAATCTAATTAGATTTTAGAGATGAGATCAAGGTTTTGTCCCCAACAAATTTGATAGATAATTCATGTATTTCTTAATTTTATTGTAAATATAATATCTAATTTATTTATTAATTTAATAAGTAATTTGAAACAAAACTATCTTTAAGCAGTTCTTTATTTATTGGTAAAGTTGAATGATTTCCGAAAAAACCCACCAAAAGAAGTATCATGGGATGTTTCAAAACTACCACTCTAATTAAATTTTAGAGATGAAATCAAAATTTATACCCAACAAATTTGATAGATAATTCATATATCAAATACTATAATTGTAAAAATGATACCATAAAACATTTCCATTTCCAATTATATTATTGAATAAATTTGATAGATAATTTGTACACCCAATTCCATAACTATAAAATATTTCACATCATTTTATTAGCTTAATCTAATTCTTCCATATTAATAGTTTTCCTTAGTTGTAGTACCATGAAATATCTATAGAGCATTCCAAATGTACGTTAAATATAAATATTGAGGCAATAAATAGTCCTCCTTTTGACAGAGGTATTATTGTTACTGACATTTCCTGTTCTGAATAGAAAGAATTACAACACAAGGACAATTCTAATACAAACCTTAATGCTTGTTTGCAGCACTTCTGCCAGTTCTGCTAACGCTTCTGCTTTGACAGGAAGCATATAATACAAAACACAATTTTACAATCTGTAGAGACGCCAATGAAAACTCATAGAATCTCTGTTTCAGCTAAACTAATGACCGTTTTTGACACACCCAAATTCAGTTATCCTCCTTAATATGCCTCCAATACCTACTGTTACACATATCATGTGCTCCCTCTAATGGTACAGATGTGGAAATTTAATGAAATTATTCAAAGTCAGCTGGAATAGTACTGAATTATTATTCGCGGCCATGAACAATGACGAGGCATCTACTCTGCCATCTGTTATTTTCTGAAACAATTGATTGGTTGTTATTACACACCTGCACCTGTTCCCAATCTTTCTCTTGCTATCATGACTCCCATGTATCTGTAATCACAGAAACTAACACTCCCTATAAGTTAAATCCACAAAAATTGCATAACAACGTTATGGGATTTTCTCTACTTTTAATTTTACTATTTAAGTAATATTGAGAAAATGAAATTATTAAGGTTGGACTTAAAAAAACACATTCTAAGTTTTGACTTGTTTAGGTGACTCATCTTAAATAACACTCCTTTTTTAATAGGCCTCACCTATTAGTGTGAAATCAACTTATTGGTGTGATTTCAGATGAGCAATCTAAGCAAGACCCACTCACTTGAAATCGCACTAATAGGTGGATTCTACTCAAGAAGTGAGTGTGACTTCAAATGACCCATATGAACAAGTAAAAGCACTTCTCCAATAAAACCCACCTATTAGTGTGATTTCAAATGAACGATGTAAGCAAAATTGTTTGTTTGAAATCACACAAATAGATGAGTCCTACTAGAGAAGTAGAATGTGATTTTAGATGACCCACCTAAACAAGTCAGAACTTAAAATATGTTGTTTAAACCACAATAGAATCCACCTACTAGTGTGATTTCAGATGAACAATATAAGCAAGTTCACTAATTTGAAGTCACACTAATAGATGGGTCCTATTAAAGAAGCGTGTGACTTCAAATGACCACCTGAACAAATCAAAACACTTCTCCAATAAAACCCACCTATTAGTGTGATTTCAAATGAACAATGTAAGCAAAATTCTTGGTTTGAAATCACACTAATAGATGAATTCTATTGAAGAAGTAGAATATGATTTGAGATTACCCACCTAAATAAGTCAAAACTTAGAATGTTTTGTTTAAACTGCAATAGAATCCACCTAGTAGTGTGATTTCAGATTAACAATCTAAGCAAGGTCACTTATTTGAAATCACACTAATATATGGGTCCTACTAAAAAGGTGAGTACAACTTCAATTAACCAGTCTGAACAAGTCAAAACACTTCTCCAGTAAAACCCACCTATTAATGTGATTTCAAATGTACAACGGGAACAAGATTGTTTATTTCTAATAGATAAATTCCACTAAAAAAATAACATGTGAATTCAGACGATCCACCTAAACAAATCAAAATTTAAAGCCGCAATACAAAAATCATCCATGATCAAATGTGTAGAGCTCAGAGAAGTCCTGACCTGCCCAGCATCATAACAGTAGCCTGAGGATTGGTACCCGGGGAGGAAACAAAAGTGGAGCCATCGATAACACGCAGGGCCTTGGTACCAAAAACTCGATAACTCCCATCAACAACACTGCCAACCCTGCATCCGCCATGATAGTGCCAGATGGTATTCACAGTGTCCTTGCAGAACTGCTCAAGACTAGTAGTATCATTAAACTGTTTAGGGATCACATTCAGAGCACGCTCCACCGACATAGCACGAATCTCAGACAAGCTTACATTTGCATTATTGAACACAGAGAATGCCTTGGACTGGACCATCTTTTCTATGATCTTAATTCCCTTCACACATCTTTCCAGGTCTTGGGGATGGCTAAAGTAATTGAAAGACACAGAAGGATTGTCTTCAACATTGGTGTTTTTCAGGCGCAGGAGGCCTCTGGAAAGAGGGCCCTTAACCTTCTCCATAATGAATCCCCCTTCTAAAATCTCTGCATCTTTGTTCATGAGGGCTCCATAGTGCTTGGGCATGGGCACTACAGCGGTTAAAAATCCACTGGAACCTTCAATGTAACTGCCCATTTTGGTTATTCCGACTACCTGTAAAAGAGATTTGTGCACAGGGCGAGTCGATGGGACAAAGATTGCATTCATTGGGTTGTCTGCCATGCCTTTTCCGACGCCCTTATTATCCACCAGCACAGGTATTCCCATCGATTTCAGATGATCTGCGGGTCCAATTCCACTGAGCATTAAAAGTTGTGGACTTCCTAGTGCTCCTGCTGATATTATGACCTCGCTCATTCTGTTTTTTAAGTAGGCCACATGTTTTTGCCCTTTTGCGTCTCTGTAAATCACGCCCCGAGCTGACCGACTGGATTTGCCTGCCATGACACATTAATTCATTGTGGGTTAGATGTTGATGGATTATCAGGGACTCTGACATGAGTCATGAGTGTGTCATTTTTGGTGGGTTTTGTTTTAATGAGCTAACTGTCTGCCAATTTCTTGGAGTTTGGAATTTGCCTTTGCATTTAATTGTTAACAGAATGAAAGAAAAGCTGTGAGGAAAATCATTGAACTGATCAGGAGAAAGATTGGTTAGAGAGCAACAATTTGAGAATAATTATTAACTGCTCTGTAAAACAAAGTAAATGAAGCTCCAAGGGAGGAATATCTCTGGAGGTTGGTTTGTGGATATACTCCTAACCAGCTCTGCAAGATTGAAATAGCATTTTCTTGAAAACTATATTATTAGAAATGAAAAACCAGTAAAACAACTTGATGAGAAATGAAATGTTTAGAGGTTGCATGTAAAAAATCAGACAAAAAAAAAGGTATATAAATTAAATTTGTAAAAAAATAAATTTTATAACATTTAAAAAAATAAAATAAAACAAATTTATATAATAAAAATATAGGCAAAAGGCAAGGACAAAAGCCACAATCTAAAGAAAACAACAAACAACAGTTCAAAGAAAACAAGCTTTTTCACAATGGACAGAAATGTCATGGTGGACTTAGAAACAGTCAAGTTTTACCAGTTAAATATCATAGTTGATATGAATTTTCATCTTAAGATTATTTTTTAATTCAATTGTACATGTTTTTCAATCATATTTTATGGGTTTTTTAATCATAATAAAGTGATGGGAAACTTCTATTGAAAGAATATTTTTAGATTCAATTGTATGTTTTTAGATTGTCATAATGATCCCAAAACTTCAGTCCACAAATATATACAACTAAATCTAATATCAACCTATCTATTAAAAAAAAATTAATTCAAAATTTTGATTGAAAAATATACAAACTAAATCTAAAATAAACTTATCTATTAAAAAAAATTAGTTCAAAACTTTGATTGAAAAATATACAAACTAAATCTAAAAACAAACTATCCATTGAAAAATATACAATTTGATCTAAAACTTTGATCATAATATACACAACTAAATCTAACAACAATCTACTATATAAACAACTGATTAGAAAAAAATACTACTCAAACCGTCAATTTCCATGCATGCATGTAACCCATGACTTTTTCAGTAAACTAAGCAACGTAAATAGACAGGCAAAAATATTCTATACTATTTAAATGAAACACAGACCCCCATAATCTTTCCAATTCCCACAACTTGCAGACTCCAGTCAATAATCTTAAATCTGAGCTGTGGTCAACAGCTGTTCACATCACTGGGCGAATTCCCAGGCCAGCCAGCCTGTAAATTATCAATCACCATACCTAACAAATCATCCACCATCCTCAACAATTATTATACACCAGGACGCCATTAAATACCATTTCTCAAACCATCAAGAAGGCCTCAAAACCAGGCACCAGAGCATAAACCAGCCATTAAAACAACCCACAAATTCCAAAACGGTTAACCCAAATATTCAAATCACAAAACAAAGAAATCCAAGATCATACCTTTACCAAAGAAGACACGGCTTACAGTGGCATGGAGCAGAACAGTAAGTCCATTTCCATTTGCATAACGGAGAAGATCAGCAGCTGTATGTCTCTTCCCTTTTTTATCAAAAATAGTTCCACCAAGCTTAGTTCCATGCATATGATCATAAGTGAAGCCATTATAAGGCTTAACACCCACTTCAAGCAGAGCATCTCTAACGGCAGCCTGCCAAGGTTTAAGAGCAGGTTCATGGGCTACAATTTTTTCAACCCAGGGATAAGATCGATTCACAAGCTCTCCATCCCACCCCATCTTTTTAACATACTGGGGACTTGCTCGGCTATAAAACCCAGCATTTAGACAGCTCCCTCCACCCAAAACTCTCGCCCTAGAGTTAAAAACTCCATCCTCAGACAAAAACATCTGAGAAGGTGATCCAGGAGAACTATCAGCCAATGTGTGCTGAAAATTCTCAATTCTTGATATATTCAGATTCCCATATGGAGAACCTCCTCGCTCTAGTAAAAGTACGCTGAAATTGTGGGACAATGTTGCTGCCAATGGGCACCCCGCTGTGCCTCCTCCCACAATGATATAATCGTAGCTTTCTTCTGCAGCCGCACTGCTCGCCTCCTTCATGAACTTGTACTCTTCTGGAATTGCTGCACTCAAAGTAAAAAGAAACAACAAAACACCTGTCAAAATCATTGGAATTGAACTAAATATTGATGAATGTTATTTCTAGATTAGACTTGTAAGTATTTGGAATCACATTTCATTTTCAAGATAATATAGAATTTGGAGAGTCATTATCTTGATGATAGATCACGGAATGTGATCATAAAATTTTCATTATTACGATAATAGAATTAAAAGAGTTAATTCTCGATGATTGATCAAACACTGATCAGAATGTTTGATATGAAAATTTAGAACAACAGTGATCAAAATTATAGATTAAAATGTCCACATCTATCTGAATGCATGAGTATAGAAGACAAAGGATTCAAAACATAATCTAATATAAAAACAACAGTGATCAAAATTATAGATAGTGAAAATCTGACATTGCTAAAAGAAATATCCATATCTATTTGAACTGCATTCGCACAAAAGACATAAACTATAAAAGATGAAGAAAATTCAAGACGCAGTCTAATCTAGAGACAACAGAGATCAAAATTACAGATTGCAAAAATCTGATATGGATAACGTACTAAATATGCCCAAAAGAAATACAAGCAGTTACCTGAACTGCATACGCATAGAAGGCACAAGGCATAGAAGATGGAGAGGATTTTTCCATCTCTCGCCATCTCTCCCATGTTCTGCCTCATTATTCCTCGGCGGGCAAGGAGGATGGAACTTTCATGGGTATATATAACAGGTGAGGGAGCACCATAAATGCTGGTTAAATGAGCTGAAACTTGCTTTTCTTATAATGAGTAGTTTTGGGTTTAATGGTGATACTGATAAGGTCCACATGGAGTGCAGGGCTGAGATCAAACATGGTCTTCCTGCGAAAGCGAGAGGAGAAGAAGAGCCGTAGAGAAAAGGAGGAAATATTCACTTGCCACGAGTTGATTGTGTTATTCCCATTAACATTGTGGGCTCAATGTTGTACAACTGTTTTCATGGCCATTTCTCTTTTATGGTTCTGTATTTAAACTGAATGGGCTTACCTACTCCATTAAAGGTGGCGCTCATGAGACACTACCATATCATTATTCTCGCTGACAATCAGTTTAAGATTGCTGTTACTACGTCCGCACCAGTAAATTGTTCCTTGTTTAGGTATTAGATTAAAAATTATCAACACATGTGCCAGCTGTTTGCTTCTAGAGTGTTGGTACTCTTATTTAATCTGCAATAATATAATGGCAGCCCTGCGTTCACTAAAGAAGTTCAACTAACCTGACAACTTGTAAGGTGTGGATTTATTTCAAATAACTAGGATTGAATTCATGATACTGTTAGTTATTGTTTAGGTACTATTGTATTCATTCAATTTTATTTTTATTAATTTAATCAATTATTACAGAATCAAAATAATGAGTAAAAATTTTATAATTAGATTTAATTTTTTATTTTAAATGATTGTAAAAATATCATTTATTTATCTTTCTTTGATTTATTAGAGAATCAAAATCAATTTATTTTTTATATATTACATATTTAAAACTTAATATCGTTGATAACATTCATTTTATTCATTTATTTGAATTGTTCCCAATGAAATTTATGAGCAATCACTTTTGACAATAAGTAGAGTTATTAATATAATTGATTGAGTTCTTTTTCAACCTTTCTAAAATTAAATAAATAATTATCAATATTATTTTGAACAAGAACACTTTAATTGAAATTTGGTAATGGTTCATTTTTACAAGTTAATATTTTTAATAACATTCATTTTCAAAAATCAAAATTGTTGGTAGCATTCATTTTATTTATTTATTTAGTTTTGAAGTTTCACCAATAAAAATCATAGCATTCCCTTTCAATAATAAATAAAAAATAATTATCAATGTCAATAATAAATAAATAATCAATATTGATAATTATTTATTTATCATTGAAAGTGAATAATACTAAACTTCATTAGTAACGCTTTCTTTTTATTCATTAACAACTATATTTATTAATAATCTAGTAGTACTCATTTTTAAATATTAAAAAAGAATTTCAATTCAATTTCAATACCTTAAATGAAAATTTGATTACACTCACTTTTAATTAAAATTTGTGAACACTCTTGATTAACACAAAACTAAAAGCTTACGTATAAAAAAAATTGGTGACACTCGTTTTGTATTCATTAACAACAATATTTATTTATAATCCAGTAACACTTATTTTCAACAATAAAAAATAAATCTTTTCACCTCAAGAATATTTTAATTAAAATTTGGTATTTTTCATTTTCAAACATTAAAAAGGAATTTCAATTCAATTCGATTTTAATACCTTAAATTAAGAATTTGATAACACTAACTTCTCTTATCTCCCCATCTTCTATCTCTCTACCTATCTCTCTCACTCTACCTCTCCCTCTCTCTATCTCCTTATATCTCTATATCTCTATCCCTCTATCATAGTGCCACATATATCTCTATTTCATCCACTCCCTCTATATCTATCTATCTATTCATCTCTATCTCTCCCTCTCCCTATAAACTTATCTATCTCTTTATCTTTTTCTCTCTATATCTCTCTACCTTTATATGTTTATTTGTTTATCTCTATCTCTCTGTCTATTTCTCTCCTTCTTCCTCTCCCCCTCTATCTTCATCTCTAATTTATCTACTATAAACTAACCACACATTGGCAAGAACTTGATGTACGATGTCTCTTGTTGGATGTGGGCATATATTAAAATTCTTGTTGGTCAAATATTGTACATTTGTGTTTTTTTATGAAAGTTATTTAGGGGAAGAGCACCAGTTCCCCATGTTCCAATTAACATTCTCATTGCTCACCCAACTATCCAATTACTAACTTTAAAGAAACAAAAAAATGACAACTAAAAGTTTATCAATAAATTTTACATGTATTAGTAGTCGTCCACTTGCAGCCCCAATAGTTAGAATCTATAGACTTTAATTGTAGGAGTTGTGCAACTTTATTGGTATCCATAGTGCACCACTACTCAGGCATTTGTGCATAAGTATTGGTAATTTTTTACGTGGTTGTAGCGCACGATTATTGAGGCATATTTAAGTAGGTATCAAACAACACTTTGAAATGATCATTTTTTGGCCCTTTCACACATAACAGATCCCATAGTGTGTGTTGTTACTACCCAAAAGCCAAAACAATAGCTATAAGCACTTGTGTTGCATATGGAGACAACAACAAAAAATCGTTGAAATCTAGAATGTATCATTTAGGATCTATGGGTGCATGAAGTTAGATATAACGAATACTAATACACTTCCCCTAATGGAGTAAAATTTGTTATGAGGCAGTCCAAAATCTATTGGAACATATTTTCAATATTTCTCTTCTTGATTTTTATAAATATTTAGTAATTTTGTCCAATAATAGTTAGAATAAGGTGGGATTTTTATTTTTTTAAATCAATAGCTATAAGCAGTTAATTCGCATATAGAGACAACAATTTTTTTTTGTTGAAATCTATGTATCATTTAGGATTTGTGGGTGTGTGAAGTTAGATATAACAAATACTAGTACACTTCCCTTAATGGAGTAAAATTTGTTATGAGGCAGTCCAAAATCTATTGGAACATATTTTCAATATTTCTCTTCTTGATTTTTATAAATATTTAGTAATTTTGTCCAATAATAGTTAGAATAAGGTGGGATTTTTATTTTTTTAAATCAATAGCTATAAGCAGTTAATTCGCATATAGAGACAACAATTTTTTTTTGTTGAAATCTATGTATCATTTAGGATTTGTGGGTGTGTGAAGTTAGATATAACAAATACTAGTACACTTCCCTTAATGGAGTAAAATTTGTTATGAGGAAGTCCAAAATCTATTGAAACATATTTTCAATATTTCTCTTCTTGATTTTTATAAATAGTTAGTAATTTTGTCCAATTATAGTTAGTATAAGGTGAGATAAAATAAAAATCTCATATAAGTTTTTAGAGTTTTTATGTGAAATGCAAATGGAAATTGGTGAAATAATTTTAAATACTTGATGTAAATTTACATTTTATCTCACAAAGTTTCAATAACATCGTGTATTCAATAGAACACCAACCTAAAGAAGTTGAGGAAAATTTAAAATTCTTTACAATGATTAGAGACAACATTTTTTTATTTGTAAATCATAGGTGAAATAGAATCAATTAAAGTAGGATAAACATCTTAGTTGATTGTCCTTGTGAACACTATTGGTATAGTTTCTACACTTGCAATTTTGTGTTTATTCCTAATTTTAGGCATTTTGGCTTTTCTCAAATCTTAATGTTTCTCTTTTGGCTTTATTTCATATTGCAATGTTTCCCTTTTTCTCATGTTTGTGTTGTATCATTTTCTCTCACTTGCAAGTTATAACTCTTATTATTGAAGACAATAAAATATTAAAGGTAAAAAACATAAAATAAAAAATGCATTACACACACAATACCTTCACCTAAAACCTTTATATCTCCTTAAATAATGTCAAAGTGGAGTGTACCCTATCTCCACTTAATTTTCTTCTTTGATGTAGAAATGTGGTTGCTTATGACACTAGTAGCTTGATGATAGGATTGAGATGTTGAATAATTAAATGAATAGCATAAGGGTATGATGAAGATATATTAGATATAGAATGTAGCAACATAACAATAGGATGAGATAAGATATCTAAATGGTGTGAGAGACCACTCATTTATAGAATTTTCAAGAGGGAGATCAAGAGCCTAGATGGATTGGTTGATGGATAACTAGGATTGATTGAAGACTAGGGTTTGGTTCAAAATTATAGTCATGTAACAAGAGTCGCGTGGGATAAATGATAGGTTTATGATTGGTATTAGGACAAATCCTTATGTGAATGGTTGAGATTTGGAGATGTAGTATGAAATGGATGAAGGGTGTGTACAAAGCTAGTTTGACTTTTGTGATAAGTGTATAAAGTTCATTGAATCTAGACAAAGTCTTAGTTAATCATATAACTCAATAATTAATCAAATAATAATAAAATTATTTAATTAATTATTGGAGAAGAGTGATGTGGGAGGATATTTAATTAATTTGATTAGATGGAGAAATATATTAATTAAGTAGATAAATATAATTTATTTGATTGATTTGGTGATGGAGAAAATAGATTTAAATAAATAAAATAAATATAAGTTATTTCATTATTATGAAAAATAGGATAAAATGGAATAAATGTGACGAGAAGATTAATAAAATAAATAATAAATATTTATTTAATTAATGGCTAAGATAGGGCAAAGCCAAGTATGGTTAGATATGAACAAATTTAAGTGTCTACACTTTTATAATTTTCTTAATTTATGATTAGTTTTTTTTCTCCATTGGCATTTTCCCCTTTTAGACTCTTTGAGGTGTTGTCCTTGGTTCTAGGTAGTTGTAATGTCAATATGTTTTTGTCTCATTCACCATTTCACAAGTTCTATGGACCAACAATATTGATTTCCTTTGATTTTCCAAAGTTAACGTATATAAGAAGATTGCCAAATAAAATTATTGTAAGAACTAGATTGACCAGTATGATTGTGTGCATTGGGTGACATATTCTAACTCAATTTTTTAAACGGGGTACTTAAGTATATATTGTTTATATGATTAAATGGATGAGAACTATGGTATAATGGAGGATAAAATTCAAATTTTAATGCATTTAAAGTTCCACACCTTTCAAATTCACTTATGAGAATGTAAAATAAAGATAACATTGCATACTTGAATACTCAAAAGAATGATATTTTTTAATGAACAAATCCAAAAAATATAAAAATATGAATCTCACTAAGATGAACATTATCATGCTAGTAGTGGCATGGTGTGATGGTTAAGTTGTGGTGTTCTTGTTCTTGCCATCAAGGTTAAAGCCCCACTGGGGTGGTATTGTTGAATATTTAAATGGCCCGATGAGGTCCCTTGTTTGTGACTTCACCGTTTCATAGATTTGGATCAAAAGTGTTTAACCCTTCTTTTAAAAAAAAGGATGAACAATATCATATTATCCCATATGGTAGTCTAAATCTTCTACGCAAGTGTGACTGAGGTGTCATCTCTTACCTTTAGAGTATCCAATATTTATTCATGATCAATATTACTAATCATCCATAGTTATTTTGTTCTTAGTTTTACATGATAATGTTAGAATCTCTGATACCGGAGGAAAACTAAGAGGGGGGGTGAATCAGTTTTCCACAAGTTAAACAATTAATGTAAATTATAAACCATTTACCAGAGCACAATAAACAACACAGTGAAAGATAAAGCATGAAAGCACAGATCACACAACACCAATATTTTTGACATGGAAAACCCTGTAAAGAGAAAAAAAACATGGTGGGAAACCCTATCCATGGTCAAATAATACTTCTGCAGCAGTATGTGAAATAATTGCAATGGGGATTGCACTTGCAATCAGGCCAACCGCCTAGAGCTCACTACTCATCACAAAAGGGAAGTCTCACTGACTTACATAAACATCGGACTACAATCCAGAGAAAATGAACTGTGAGAATAGCATATCCTAATGCTTGATATAGTTTTGGTTAAGCGCAGATGTCTATCTTGCAATACCAAAACCTTCACAGCCCTTTGTTAAATGATATATCTTTGTTTGCACAATTACATCTCTCTGATAATGCAAACACAACCATACCATATCATCCTCTACAAATTACATGAATTTATATCGCCTATAAATATTGTAGTCACATAAATTTGTCCACTTAATTAAATGAATATTTAGTATTTAATTGTTTATTTAACCATCAATCAATAATTAATTCATCTTAACCTTCTTCTCCTATTAATTAAATAAATTATTCAATTTATTTGATTTAATTCACTTAACCAAATTCAGACCATTAATTAAATAAATAATTATATTTATTTAATTAAATCTTCTCTCACATTTAAATAAATTAATATTTATTTAAATCCCCCAAAATCCCATCTCTCACATTTAAATAAATTAACATTTATTTAAATCACCTTTAATGCAAGTTGCACAACTATTTTAAATAAATAAATTATTTATTTAAAATCCTATTTATCCTCACCCACTTGAAACCTTTAATGGTTTCCCTTAAAGTCTTCAAACTTAATGGCTTCCTTGTAGAGTCTTCTCAAATCTTTAATGGTTTCCCTTAAAGTCTTCAAACTTAATGGCTTCCTTCTAGAGTCTTCTCAAACCTTTAATGGTTTCCCTTAAAGTCTTCAAACTTAATGGCTTCCTTCTAGAGTCTTCTTAAGCCTTTAAAGGTTTCCCTTAAAGTCTTCAAGCATTTAATGCTTTATCTTCCTTTTTCTCATGTAAATAAATTAAGATTTATTTAAATCCAAAATTCACATTCACATTTAAATAATATCTATCCAAATACAAATTATACCATTTAATTGAAATAAATAATTTTATTTCAATTGAAAATCCCAAAATTCCTCCCACTTGCATTCTCCTACAAAACCCACTTGCAATCCTAACCCCCTTCTAGATTCTTCTAACCCCTTCCTAATTAGCCTAATCCATCCCCTAAATATTGTCACATTCCTAAGCAACTTGGAGTCACTTCTCAAAGCCCTCAAAGTCTTTGAAAGGCATTTAAGGCTTTAAGTCTTCAAATGGCTAACCTCTAAAGTCTTCCAAACCATTAAAGGCTCTTACATAACCATTTATGGTTAACTCACCTTTTACCTTTGGTTAGAGACTTTCCTCTAACTTAACCGTCCTTTTGACTCATGGGTCTCTTCAAATCATTTATTTCTTTGACTAAGGTAACCATTTAACCCTTGCACATTCATTTATCCCTTGGATAAAAGGAATATCCATTAACCTAACCCTAACCCAACCCCCTAGGGTAACCCTCATGTCCCCTCAAGCATTCAATGCTCTTTATCTCTCCTCTCAAGCCTCCTCATGGTGACACTTCTCAACATGGGATTGGGTTGAAAGTCTCACATGGATTGAATATCTTTCAATCCTAACCCTTGTTAAGATTGCTCAATCTTAACCCTTCATTTCCCCATTTCTTCTATAAATAGAACCCTTATCCTCAAGCAAAGGAGGAAGCATTAGAGTATTGTAGTTATACTGGTATTAACATAGAGCTTTTTCATAGCATCACTATCTACACTTGCATAGTATTTGTTTATCATTTTCAACCATCTTGAATCTCCATATGGCATCCATGGCTAGTGCTAAAAGCTGAGAGCTACACTCATGTGGAACTTGGAGAGGAGAGGAACAAGGGAGGAGCAACTATGAGTATCTTGATTAGCATTTGGAGGAGTATAGTTTATCTATTCTATATTTGTATGCTTTCTATTTCATGCTTAATATCTCTCTTGATATGCCTCTTTAGGATAATCTTTTGTTGCTAACACTAACGTTTGTTTCTTGTGCTCTTGTGTGTGTTGCCATCAAACAGATTTTCTAATCCTTTTTGCAGAGCATCATTTGGTGAACCTGACGTGAATCGAAAACGCAACCATTTTGAAGACTACTAACTTTTGAATGTTTTAATTGACACATAGGTCATGCTCTTGCGCTTTTGTTCTCAGTTTAGCGCCTTCACAAATTGATACTTTAGCGCTATTGTCTATATTGTTTCTCTTTCGTGTTAAATAGTGCTTTTGTTTTCACACAGAGTAGAGCTATTGTAACATAGAGTTGTAAGAAAATTCCTTGTAACCGAAAACCAAAATTTTTAGGCTTGTAGAAGCCCACCAAAACATGTGGATTTTCCTAACTAATTATCTTTTGTGCAGGTTTTAACTAACCCCTACAATAGGATTTTTTTTTAGCAATTTTAGCTTACGAAATAAATTTCTTCATATTGCTAACTTTGTCTTTCAAGTTAGGATAAAATAAATTCATTTTCCTTTTGGGTTAAAATCAACTACACTTTCATTTGGAGTTTTAAAAAGAACCACATCTTTCGTTTGGAGCTCTAAAAAAGAATCACACTTGTTCAAAGTTAAAAAGAATCACAAAAACAAACACACAAAATTATTTTTTGCAATGTTAGGAACAAATTCTTTTGGTGCTTAAAATCAACAAGGCAAATTTTATTTCTTGCATCAAACTAAAATTCACAATCAACACTTCATTTTGTGCAAGTTAAAAAGAATCCCCAATTTGTCAAAGTTGTTCTCAAATCAATTTACTTCAAGCAAAACGTGCTCTTAATTCAGTTGACCAGGATTTCCAATTCCTAGATTACAACACATTTTGCCATTGAAGGATAAAAATAACACCATGACTGTTGGAGCAACATCTCCAAATAGTTAGATCACATTGCAAATGATGAGTTAAAAAGAACAAGTGTCTTTTGTGTTTGGCACGGTTGTGCAAAATCTGTAAAGTGGTCCTACTTTTAACACACACTATCCTCTCCCTTGGCTTTCGTGGTCCTAGGTGCAAGAGAAAAGTGTTAGTAACACTCAAAGTTTATATTTTTAAGAGAGGTTTGCCAAGAGACACATCACTCTTGGGAACGACCTCGCGTGGTAAATCCTTCGAGTCGCTATAGAAATTAGGTGTGAGCAAAAGTTGTAGCCTTGGGTATAGCTGTTCCTAAAGTGTAACTTGCCGAAAGGACAAATGGGCCCCACCACAAGTTTCAAGGCTCTTAAGTGAGTCACTGCATAATGAACTTATGTCCAAAGACATCGAAAATTACTAAACACCTTTATGTAGTAGCCCACCCGTTCTATTGATTGAGGATATTTGTGATAAATTCAGTGCAAGAGCATAAAAGGTTTTGCTCCCAAGATATTCACCATACATATTTCCTTGAGTAGAAACATAGCTTTTTGAAAGGTTACTTGTAGCCCGATAAAAGTGGTGACTCCCCCATCATAGGGATCATCTATTTGTTATGCTCGTGCAAGACTTAGTATATCATGTCCTTACTTGCCACGACGGGATTCATAAGGTATGTAGTACCAAAGTCAAAGAAATATCAAGATGTGGGCTGAACTTATCGCAACTGGCCATTTGACCTTAGGGATAAAGAGTGTTTGAAGTGTTTTCGTTTTGAGTCAAGACCAGTGCAAATTGAGTCGACTTTAGGCTTTGGAAAATCACCTAAAATACATTTGAAGGAAAGGGTCATTAAAAGTTCAAAAGATTGGGTTGATCTAGACCCATACTTACTTGTGCCTTTTGAGGCAACATTCTTGTGTTTGTGTGCTTGCTTTGTTTTCTTGTCAAAGAAACATCATAAAATCAATTCCAAAACAAGTACTCATCCAACACAAACATTTTTCAAAAACCAACAAAGGATCAAAATCAAACAACAAAAGTATCAAACTATATGACCATTCTTCACATCTTGAGAAAGAAGAATCTTCATCAACACATCAACTTGAAGAAAAGACCATTGAGCTCAAAGGCTCTTATCAAAAGGAGGAAATTCTTCTATATTAATAGACAAATCTTTGTCTCTAATAGAGCTTTTCTACGTCACATGCATCTCTATCTTCAAGGGAAATCAAACGAGTTTGATTAAGAGTCATTAAACCACAGAGCTTTTATTCAATATCGAGCTTTGAGTTATCACAAGAACAAAGGAGGCAAAATCAATCCTAACTTCTTTCCAGATGTTTTCATCACATGTAACGTAGCTCGGGAAGAACCACCAACTCCCGAAAGAGAAGAGGAAGAATTTGTCCCATATGTGACACAAAGCTTTTATTAAAGTTAACATTTCATCCATTACCCCATTCACATCATTACTCCGTTCCAACTCTCAAAACAATAAGAGGTTCTTGTCCTAAGTTCTATTTCGACATTGCTTGAATCAAACACAAAAACATCACTTTTTAGAGTGTCTCTACATCTAGGATAAACTCATCCTCAGAGACATTTCTACGCATGTTAAAACTAGTCTATGAGTGCAATCCTCTCATTAGTAGGTAGTTGAGTTTGTAATACATCTCAGATTTCTCTAAACCTTATCACATCAAACTTTGTCAATCAAACACAACAAGCAATTCAAGAAAGAACTTTGGTACCATCTACCTTTAGTGCTAGAGATTCATATGCGAAACACTTCACCAAACATCAATTTTTCATTTCATCACCAACTCATCATTATTTTCATCAAAATTCAATAAAAACTTATAAACAAAATGGCTCACACCAGATCAAGATCTAGACAACAAGAAATTGAAGAGGAAGAGGAAGAAAATATCAATGAGTTCCAAGAATCCCTAGGAGGAAATATAAATGATGAAAATCCACACACTCCTACTCCTGCGGCAATAGAAAAGGCACAACACAACCCTCTCTTTAATAGATTTTTTTATGAAATACTCGAGAAATGTTGATGCTCACTTTTTAAGACTTTCTCAAGAGGGGGATAAACTACCCTCTGACTTTGACGTTGCACAACTAAGACAAGCATTAGAATGCCAAAGTCGTAATGAGGATGAAAGAGGCCGAGAACACATTAGATACAACTTTCATCAAGGTAATCCTCCTCCTCCTCCTCTGAATGATATAGAAATGTTGTGGCAACAAGTTGAGAATCTCGCCCAACAACTTCATAGTGGTGTGAAAACTAATCAGTTTTCACTTAATGACATTTGTCCCTATCCCTTTGATAGGAATCTTCATATGCCACCTTTTTTGCGAGGGTTTGAAACACCCAAGTTTGAAAAGTACCAAGGAAAAGGAGATCCTCATGATCATGTTAGAGAATTCCATTCAGCTTGCCTCGAAGTGGCATATGAGGATACATACCTAATGCGACTTTTTCCCCAAAGCTTGGGAGGAACAACCACATCATGGTTTTCCTGATTACCATGTGGCATTAGGACATTTGAAGAACTCATCCAAAAATTCCTGGCACATTACTCACACAACATTGAACGTGATATCACAATGGCCGATCTATGTAACACTAAACAAAAACTAGGTGATCTATTTTCAGTCTTTCTACAATGATGGTGTCAAATTTCTAGCAGACGTTCTCTTCAGTTACCTGAACAAGAACTAGTGGAAATATTTATTTCCAACTTAAATGACAAAATGGAATTTCACCTAGACGTAAAAGACACAGACTCTTTCAATGACATGATCACAAAAGGCTTAAAATGTGAGCAGGCTCTCATAAAAAAAGGGCTTATCAAAATATATAATGAGCCAAAGGATGGCCCTCGCCCACGCTTCAATAGTGACAAGCCTAACTTCTGGAACAAAAACAAAAATGTCGTCAACGACGGGGTTGTGGATGCAAGAACTATCAAAAGTGCACAACCTGTGGTTCGATTTGCAAGACAGAACCTCTCACCCAAGAATAACACAGTTGCTCCTCCAAATCAAGGATGCAACAAATCTCAAGAGGAACCCAGACAACATCAACAAAATTTTAAACCAAAATGAACATACACTCCCTTAGGGGAACCCATCAAAACAGTGTTACGACAGTTGATTTCTCAAAATCTGGCGACCTTACCCAAAACATCAAATTATGAACCTCAAGTCAAACCTTCATGGTGGAGAGATACTGAACATTGTGATTTCCATCAAGGGAAAGGACATAAGACAAGCAATTGTCATAGATTGAAAGATCTTATTCAGGATCTTATTGACCGAGGAGGAATCGAAATCGAAGGACATGACCCAAAGACAACAAACAATGATCATCTCATGTTTAAAAGTCCACTTCCATTACAAGATCAAAGGGGTCCTTCCACTTCAGGGCGAAACACAGATACCACCAATTATACACAAGCCGCATATAATTACATTGTGAATCACCTATATGATGCCAGTGATCAGATTGCAACTATTACCATTAAAAATCCTAGCTCCACTTGCAATGTTGTTACACATCGCAACAAGATTACCATAAAAGCAGCTCCACAAGGCACCCCATCTATCCCAAAGCAGTATAACCTTGTGGACCAATTAGATAAAATGCCCGCACTGATATCTATCTTAGAGCTATTGTGCCTATCCCCATCTCATAAAACAATCTTGGATCAAGTTCTCCAAGAGGTGTCAGTCCTTGCAAACCTAAATACAGATCAGTTCCAAGCTATGGTTGGAAAATTAAGGTCATCACCTTGTCTCACTTTCTCTGAAAGTGACAATACATCCTTCCAGCAACCTCATAATGCCTCACTCCATATTGAAGGATTTATCAACCAACATAGGATCAAGTGAGTCTTGATCGATAATGGAGCAGGCCTGAATATCTGTACACTACAACTGGTCACAGCATTGGGATATGCAATTGAATCAGTGGATCCCCGTAAGAAGAGAACAATCAAAGCCTATGATGATGCAGAGCGTTCATCCAAAGGAGCAGTTGTGCTACCAATCCGAGTAGGCCCAGTGGTGAAGTACATCATCTGTCAAGTTCTAGACCTTCCTCTGATGTATAATTTGTTGTTAGGAAGACCTTGGATACACGCCATGCAAGCCGTTCCATCCACCTACCATCAGTGTATCAAGTTCTCGCATAATGGCATAGAAATCACGATCCTGGGTGATGCAAACCCCTTTGCATATTGTCATAACATAAGTCATCAACCACATATTACCATTCCCAACAATAGAGAAGCCATCTCCTCCACATCATACATAAGTTCAGCCTCTCTTTCTAGTTCAAACACCACTATACCCAAGCAAGAGAAGCTCAAGATGAAAATAGTCGAAGAAGGTCCTGGAGAGTACAATCTAAGCCAACTCTTTTGTGTTGGACAAATGCCCACTTCTCCTAAAACACATGGCAAACCTAAATAGGTAATACAAATGTCACTGGTCCAACCAGCATGTACTTTGACACCTTTCATCCTTCGAAAGAGTCAAGAAGAGGAAACCAGAGATGAAGACTTAGCAGAATGGATCTATAAAGATCCTATCACCACCGACATTCTGCAAGCTAAGCTTCCCACAAATCAATATGGAAAAGTCCTTCTCATTATGCAAAGAATGGGTTATGATGGTCAAAGTGCTTTGGGACCTTGCAAGCAAGGAAGACATGAACCGCTGCAACCAGAATTAAAGCCCAAGGATAATATAGGCTTAGGCTTTCAAAAGGAGATCCTTACTAAGCTCAGATTTAAAGGAAAACCCAGCAAACCTCTATATCAACCTACTACAAAGAGGCCACCTTTGATTATAAAAGCATCATCAAACACCATGGCAACTGCCCCATCGAGGCTAAAAATCCCAGCAAAACCATCCACAACACCAATCATCCCACCAATCAAACCAACAACCCCATCAGCAATAACATCAATAGCACCCTTAGCAGTGGCAACTATATCATAATTTCTAGCAGTATCGACAACACCGACAATTCCAGCAGAAGCAACAGAGTCAACACTACCAATACTCCCCGTATCGGATTCGTTGATCCCCATAATCCTTCCTGCAACACCAATCATTTCATCTACAAAACCGATCACACCTGCAATGTTTAACTCAAAGGATATCCCAGTATGGTACAGTA
This sequence comes from Cryptomeria japonica, assembly GCF_030272615.1. Taxonomy (NCBI): domain Eukaryota; kingdom Viridiplantae; phylum Streptophyta; class Pinopsida; order Cupressales; family Cupressaceae; genus Cryptomeria; species Cryptomeria japonica. Next base: position 817,775,597 of record NC_081407.1, on the reverse strand, counting down.
ATCGGTTACTAGAAACTAACTCAGAAACTGACTCACATGAGTGGGAATTCGATTCCATGCAGCTTAATACTTCAGATGAGGAAGACACATCACCACCTCCACCTCGAAAACACATCCCTGTTTACGGAGAAGCACAGATAAAGACCTCTTGGGTTCCTGAGCTGGAAACTTCTTCCACAGACCCTACATCACATCCTACACCTAATTCCGACAGGGAGAGTACCATCAATGACCTTCATCACAACGTCTTAACCCTCACTAACACATCTAACGAACTTAACCTAATCGATGAAGTAATGCCCATTATCCATCCTGAACTCATCAAATAGAACCAACCTAATCCCCCATGTCTTGACCTTTTCCAAAACGATGAGGCGATCATTGACTTCTTGGAAATACGGGATAACATACCAAGCGGGGATCACAAAGATGGATTCGCCATAGAACTTAACAACTCAACATACTTTGGGGTGGATGCCAAACCTTTTGGCTGCAAAAATATAACAATAAAACAAGGATCTTTCAGTGAAAACCACATTGTGGCACTGTTTGATCTCACAAAAGTAAAAAGAAAGAGCGTATCCAATGGTGAAAACCTCTCTGAGACGCCTGAAGATGAAAGGTTTGACATCCTCCCCTCTCGTACACAGCAGGAATGATCAACGATTCTCATCGAAGAAACCAAAGAATACAATGTGGGTACTCCTGAAACTCCTCACCACATACATCTGGCATCTCTTTTAACTTTAGAGGAATAGCCCAAGTTTGTCGAATTCTTCCAGAAGTGACATATTAACTTTGCATGGTCATATGCAGACATGCCTGGTCTTGATCCGGATTTAGTCATGCATCACCTCACCGTAGCAAAAGGAGCCAAGCCTGTCAAGCAGAAGCTTCGCAAGATGCATCCTTAGATTGCAGTACTAGTCAAAGCAGAACTTAAGAAACTCTTGGATGTTGGTTTCATTCGACCAATTGATTATGCAGATTGGATCTCCAATATTGTGCCTGTCGACAAACCAAATGGGGGCATCCGTATTTGTACTGACTTTAGAGATCTGAACAAGGCATGTCCTAAAGATGACTTCCCCCTACCAAATATCGACATCATAGTAGACCTAATAGCAAGACATGCCATGCTTTCACTCATGGGGAGTTTTTCAGGATACAATCAGATAAAGATCGCACCAGAAGATCAACATAAGACAACTTTCACATGCCCATGGGGCACATACTACTGGAATGTAATGCCTTTCGGTCTAAAGAATGCAGGACCAACCTATCAATGAGAAATGACCACTATCTTCCATGATATGATGCATACCATAATGGAAGATTATGTTGATGACTTACTGGCAAAATCACTCACAAGAGAAGGTCATTTGGAAATATTAGAGAAAATATTTGATAGACTGGAACAATATCATGTTCGATTCAACCCAAAGAAATGTGTCTTTGGAGTAACCTCAGGGAAGCTTCTAGGGTACATTGTCTCAAGCAAAGGCATTGAAATTGACCCAACAAAGGTCAAAGCAATCATGGACATGCCACCTCCAAAGAACATCAGCTAGCTAAGGACACTACAAGGGCGGCTTCAATCTATCCGCAAATTCATTGCACAACTGGCAAATAAATGTCACCCATTTACACACCTACTACACAAAAATATTCACTTTTAGTGGGATGCTAGATGCTAGCAAGCATTCCAAATGCTTAAAGATCATCTCATGAATACACCATTGTTGATCCCACCAGATCCCAGTAAGCCTCTATTGCTCTATATTTCAGCAACAAGTACAACATTGGGTGTACTATTGGCACAACACAATGCAGAAGGGAAAGAGTGTGTTGTTTACTACATCTCTCGCACACTGGTTGGCTATGAACTCAATTACACCCCTATTGAGCGAACTTGCCTAGCAGTAATCTTGACAGCCACTAAACTGAGGCACTATCTATTAACACATAAAGTACAACTCATTGCAAATATCGATCCACTCAAGTAATTACTCAGCAAAGTAGCATTGACAGGCCGCTTGGCCAAATGGGTAATGATTCTCAGTGAAATTGATATCAAGTATGTGGACTGTAAGGCTATCAAAGGACAAGTTATTGCAGATCAATTGGCCGATGCACCACTCATATGCGATCATCCCCTCATTTCCAATTTTCCAGATGAAGAGATATTCATGATCGCAACAACACAACCATGGAAACTCTACTTTGATGGTTCATACACTAGGCATGGCTCGGGGGCAGACATTTTGTTTATCACACCTCAAGGTGACAGCATCCTGAAGTCTTATAGGCTCACATTTCCATGCACAAACAACATAGCTGAATATGAGGCCTTGATCACAGGACTCGGGCTAGCCATACAATGGAAGTTACAAGAACTACAAGTATATGGCGACTCCTAACTGGTCATTCGACAAGCCACTGATGAATATTGTTAGAGTTATCTTGTATTAGCTAGTAATTATTTATTTAATTATTAGTCTATTAAACTCTACGCTTAAGCTAAACTTAGGCATTTAATAAATATTGTAGGTATTTAATAATTATTCTAATTATTAAATACACATTATCCCTTTAGGGTTTCTTTAGGGTTGCATATCTTTAGGGTTTCTATTATCCTTTTATAATCCCTTTAGGGTTTCATATCTTTAGGGTTTCTATTATCCTTTTATAATGATTATATTGTACTTGTTCATTAAAAATCAATTCCCTTTCTAAATGATAATTTTCTTCTTCAGAGCATTTATGCTTTTTTGCTTTATGTGCTTCCATTCTTCTCTTGTGACAGGGATTTGCATGCAGGTGTTCTTGGGATCTCTAAAGTTATATTTCCTTAACTTCTTCATGGTATTAGAGCCTACATCTGTTGCTGCTTGTTCTTGATTTTTTAGAAGATTTTTTGGAGGAGGGTTTCAAGTTTTTTAGAATTTTTTATTGGATCTGGGGTAGTTGTTTTGTTTTTAATCATTTTGGGCTCAAACGAACCTCACCGTTGAGCTCAGAATGCCCCAAAACCCCCATTTCCATATAAAATTTGTCAAATTTGGGTTCTGAAATTTTTTCTTTGGTTTCGCCTTTTTTTTTGCACGAATTTCAAGAAATTATTTTTTAAAAAATCAGAGCAGTTTGGGCCAAAACAGACCTCACCATTGGCTTCCGAAGGGCATTTCCATTCATTTTGATATATAATTCGACCTATTTCGGTGACAAGTGCATCTGGGCCATGATTTTTTCATTGGCACGCTTTATGAGGCACAAAAATCCGTGCGGCTGTCCCTGCAAATGTGTTAGAAAATTTTTGTCAAAAAAAATAAAAAATTTATTATTTAAAATTTTTTTTTTTACCCTTTTTATGCCCTAAAAGAGGGGTTTTTTCTTTTGGCCATAACTTGGTCATACGGAGGCGCGTTTTCAAAAACCTTATATCGTCGGAAAGCTCTTTCCGAGCTCTCTCTAGATCTAGAGGTTTGATCTTCTGATTTTTCTTTTTTTATGGTGTTGTTTGATGTCAAAGCCAGAAGTTCCTTTTTGCACTTCGGGAGACATAAAATGAGCATCCGAACTCTGTTTTTTGAAAATTTATATCGTCGGAAAGCTTGCCCTGTGTAATTTCCAGCCATATGAGTTTTATTTCCAGATTCTTCTCCAAGAATATTTTATTCAGTTTTTTGCTTTTCAGCACTCTGGTGGATATCTTGGTTGTTTCAGGTCCTGGGATCTCTTCTCTAAGTATGATGTCTCTATTTTCTTACTCCTTTCTATTTTCAGTCTTCTTATCATTGTGACATTTCATATATGCAAACGCACTGAGATAAAGTGCCATCATGCATTGTTTACTTGGGATCTTGCACATCTTGTGCCTTGTTGTACATGCACTACTTATAAAGTGCCATGAGGGGGTTAATGTTTGCCTTGTTTGCCATCTACCTTTGTCCAGTGAGTGTTCCTTCCACGACATTCGCCTCATGAAGTGTGTCAAGTGAGTGTTCCTTCCACGACACTATGCACTTTCTCAGCACTTTTGATGTTCCTGGTTTTTCGTTGTGCAGTTCTTGTTGGCCGCTCTTTTCAGTGTACATGTCCCTCTCCATTTTCAGCATTATGGGGAGGTTTGTCCTGTTGGTTCTAATGCTTCCGTGGTTCAATTGATCAGCTCTTCAGGCTTTGGTTTCTCATACCATCTGTATCTTTGAGTTCAGTTGTTTGCCTTTGTTTGCCTTCTAATTCAAGTAGTGTCATTTGAGGGTACTCATACAGATTACAGTCTTCTCTACCTGGTCATGTTCTATTTCAGTGGAGGTTCTTTAGATTAGTTGTTATTCTTCGACAGTGTTTGCAGGTTCTTCATGTTTTAGTGATTCTTCTGATCTTCTTTTGTTCCTATCTTTTGGAACATTCTTGTTTGGAAGTTTTTTCAGTCCTTCTTCTTGCTTTTTCCATCTTTGTTTGGAGTAGAAGTTTTTTCCCTCGTGGTTTTCTCTATTTCTCTGTTTTATAGAGATTTGGTTGTGATTGGGTACCTCATCAGACCTTGTTGCCGGGACCCAAATTTGCCTTCATCATGTAGTTGCATTTTTTGCTTCATGCATTTAGTTTTTTAGCTACTCCCTAAGTTCATCTTAAGGGGGGGTGTTAGAGTTACCTTGTATTAGCTAATAATTATTTATTTAATTATTAGTCTATTAAACTCTATGCTTAAGCTAAACTTAGGCATTTAATAAATATTGTAGGTATTTAATAATTATTCTAATTATTAAATACACGTTATCTCTTTGGGGTTTCTTTAGGGTTGCATATCTTTAGGGTTTCTATTATCCTTTTATAAAGATTGTATTGTACTTATTCATTAAAAATCGATTCCCTTTCTGAATGATAATTTTCTTCTTCAGAGCATTTATGCTTTTTTGCTTTATGTGCTTTCATTCTTCTCTTGTGACAGGTATTTGCATGCAGGTGTTCTTGGGATCTCTGAAGTTGTATTTCCTCAACTTCTTCAAATATCAGACTAAAGATGACAAACTCATGTCGTACAAACAAATGGTGGATAGTTTAAAGGCATCATTTACTACTATCACCTTTGAGCAGATACCAAGAGATCATAATCGAGCTGTTGACGCTATGGCTACTATTGCATCTCTTCTAGATCTTCCAAAAAATTAAACATGCTACGAGTTCTTGGTCGGACAACTTTGGATTCCCGCTTATGATATCCCCGAATCCAAGATGATATGTCGCCTTGTCGGTTCTAAATCCCCATGGTATGGTGAGTTCTACACCTACCTCTGCGATCACACCCTTCCTCCTAACCAATCGAATAACCAACGTAAAACCTTCATTCACCAAACCGCTCGATATACCATCATTGCTGAAACCCTATACTGAAGCAGTCTTGATGGTACTCTCCTTTGATGTCTGGAACATGATGAGATAACAAAGGCCTTGGAAGAGGTACATGATGGAATTTGTGGAACTCACGCAAGCGATCCTTCACTAGCCAACAAACTCATGCGCGCTGGATACTATTGGCCATCCATGGAAAAAGACTCCTACTATTTTGTCAAAAAATGCAAGAAATGCCAAGTTCATGGAGACCTGATACATGCATCGGCGCAGGAATTGCAACCAATCACAACACCATGGTCTTTTTGTCAATGGGGACTTGACCTTGTGGGTAAAATCCATCCATCTTCATCCAACGGCCACAAATTCATTATTACTGCCACCGAATACTTCACAAAGTGGATCGAAGTTGTTCCACTTACCCAAGTCACCGGCAAGCAGATTGCCTCATTCATCCTCAATTACATCATCTGCCGGTATGGTGTACCCATGTCCATCATCACAGATAACGGTCTTCCTTTCAAAAAACAAGATGTCTGTGAGCTCTGTGAGAAGTTTCATATCCAACACTGCTTTTCCACTCCTTATTACCCACAAGGAAATGACCAGGCCGAAGCATCAAACAAGAACATATTAAGAATCCTAAAGAAGACAGTCAATGATGCCGGTCGTGATTGGCATGTTCAATTGAATCTAGCACTATTGGCATATCGAACTAGCATTCGAACCCCTACAAGTGTAACTCCCTACTCATTGGTCTATGGTGCAGAAGTTATTTTACCTATTGAGGTTGAGATATCATCACTACAGGTTTCCTTGCATAATATTATAGATGATGAGGCCTATAGGGTCTCACATCTTCAGGACTTAGACCTACTTGATGAGAAATGACAAGCTGCATATAATCACCTCAAAGCCTATCATTAGAGTATAAGCAGAAGCTACAATCACCAAGTTAAACCTCGTACATTTGAGGTAGGTGATCTTGTTCTATGATAAAATCCTCGTAACCAACCCAACCAAGAACATCAGGGAAAGTTTGAATCGAACTGGTTGGGTCCATATGTTATCACTACTGTATTTGGGTCCAGGGCATATCGGTTGGCTACTTCAGAAGGAGAACCGCTAGCAGATCTAATAAACAACATGCACCTCAAACGGTTTTATACCTAAAAAGATGTACAAAGCATCAAGCTCCCATACATACCAAAAAAACACCAAAAACATTCAGAAAAATATCCTGAAGAAAATACAAAAAAATCAAAATAGTAAAGAAAAATCATGCATCCAAACGGTGAACAACCACTCCGGTGGCACCTTGGGTAAGTGCGATGGTGAAAACCTAGCAAACAGGCGCCACTCATAAAGGCTATGGCTCCATTGTCTTTCAGGCTTGTTGCGATCACATTCATTTCATACACACATCCATCAGTCCAAAACCATGGCTTCTTATTGATCTGCAATCCAAGATAGTACTTCATGTGTCTTGCATCCCACTTTTTCATAGTCATGTCTAAATTGGGGGCAATGCCCTTAACCTATTAATGGAAGTGGATTCTATATTACTTGTGATTCGTTGGGTTCTTCATTCAAAACTGTCTCACAAAATACCCAAAAACATTCAAAAACAATCACAAAATACCAAAAACATTCAAAATCACAAAAATCCAAAAACATCATAAAACATCAAACAAAAACATGGCAACACCTTGTACATACGCATCCGTGCTGATACCAAACAAACATTGTGAAATACTCAAAATGATGATCACTTATCAAATCGACCAAACAACCATCATCAACACACAAACTGTCTTAACAAGGATGCATCCTTCCTTACCAAAACAAAGACAAAATGACATTTTCTTTGACAAGAAAATTCTATTTAAGCTATCAAACACTTGGTTGATTTGTGGGTTATTTATTCATATCAGTTTCCTATGACATTGTTTGTATGTCTTCTGCAAATTATTTTGATGAAGTTCTGGGGCATGTACTAATGGTGTCTACGTGGGAAGTTCACTAAATTACGTGATCTTATGCAAAAATATAGTCATAGATCACTACGGCTTGTTGACTACAACATATACCTCGACCATATGAGCATGAACCATTATCGAGGATCCATATTCTTTATTCTTTATATATGTTGTTTGCTTACAGGTACAATGCTCCATCTTTGGTTCCTACTGCCTCATCCACGCTCGATAATGATTTATCTCTTACTACGGTATGAAATTATCTCAGGATATGATCGACAAAAGATCAAGGAGGACGTTCCAAGTCATGCATGAAAGGAGATAATCCTTGTCTGTTCTGCAAGCAATACTCAGGTCAACTTGATCCATTATATCAAGTTGCTTGTATTAACTTGCTATATCAAAATCCATGAAAGGAATACTTAGGTCATCTTGAATCATTATGTCAAGTTGCTTGTATTTTGGTTACAACATTTTAAAGCTCAATGATTAAAAATAAAACACTATGGATCGTCATTCCATCTCATCTGTATATATTGCATTTCGTTGCATTCCATCCATCCTTACATTCATAATAGATGCATATCATTCATACATAGTAATGACAATGGATGCATACTCTATTTTCCTCTTCTTCCATAGGAATGAGTCATAGGTCCTCCATTTCTTCTATCTAACATTGAACCCCCCCTCACCCTCCCCATCTTGATAATCAACATCACATACCCTACATCATCTCCCATCAACCCAATCAAGCCAATTACTTTGTCTACACAGGCACATTGACTCACACACACCTAGACTATCAACAGATACTCTGATCAAGTATCTTCGGGTCTCAACAGGTAATCGATTATGGCAAACCTAGAGTACAACAGGCATTTATCATAATGACCTAGTCTCAACGGGGCTTCTATGATTCACCACAACCATCCATCACACGCACACACTATCAATTGATCAACCACTCAAACACAATCCAACAGACAATTACATCAATTGTCTAAGTCTCAACGAATATTTTGCTTCAAATACCTTGACTTCATCAGGCAATTACATCAATTGTCTAAGTCACAACAGGTCACTTTGATTCACTTACTCAGACTTTATCCTGTCCAAGTGAACAACTGACATCAACTGTCATGCTTTGACTCGACCGGGGCAATTAAACCGATTGCACTAGATTGTCCAACCAATTTTGATCAATTGTACAGTATCAATCAAAAGAACAACACCACATTTGCACTGTATCTCCTGCATAACCTACGAGTACTCACTGGCTTGCCATTTCTCCATATTCACTCTGTTTTCTTCCATTCTTTCACCGTTATTGCTAATTTCTTTTATTCTACCTCCCCTCCACTTCTTTCTCTTTTTCGAGAGATCGCCCGATTTTTCAAAAAAAATTGGCCCATCTCTCGAGGGGGCATACCACCCACTAAATTAACATTTCTGGGGCATATTTCTTCACACCTATTTTTATTTCTTTGAAACGACGCGATAAAACTGCACCGTCTCAAAGAGGGGCAAATGTAGTCACATAAATTTGTCCACTTAATTAAATGAATATTTAGTATTTATTTGATTATTTAATCATCAATCAATAATTAATTAAATTAATATTTAATTAATTCATCTTAACCTCTTCTCCTATTAATTAAATAAACTATTCAATTTATTTGATTTAATTCACTTAACCAAATTCAGACCATTAATTAAATAAATAAATCATATTTGTTTAATTAAATCTTCTCTCACATTTAAATAAATTAATATTTATTTAAATCCCCCAAAATCCCATCTCTCACATTTAAATAAATTAACATTTATTTAAATCACCTTTATCCTCCACCCACTTGCATTTTCCCACAAATGCAAGTTGCACAACTATTTTAAATAAATAAATTATTTATTTAAAATCCTATTTATCCTCACCCACTTGCAACCTTTAATGGTTTCCCTTAAAGTCTTCAAACTTAATGGCTTCCTTCTAGAGTCTTCTCAAACCTTTAATGGTTTCCCTTAAAGTCTTCAAACTTAATGGCTTCCTTCTAGAGTCTTCTTAAGCATTTAAAAGTTTCTCTTAAAGTCTTCAAGCATTTAATGTTTTATCTTTCTTTTTCTCATGTAAATAAATTAAGATTTATTTAAATCCAAAATTCACATTCACATTTAAATAATATCTATCCAAATACAAATTATACCATTTAATTGAAATAAATAATTTTATTTCAATTGAAAATCCCAAAATTCCTCCCACTTGCAATCCTAACCCCCTTCTAGATTCTTCTAACCCCTTCCTAATTAGCCTAATCCATCCCCTAAATATTGTCACATTCCTAAGCAACTTGGAGTCACTTCTCAAAGCCCTTAAAGTCTTTGAAAGACATTTAAGGCTTTAAGTCTTCAAATGGTTAACCTCTAAAGTCTTCCAAACCATTAAAGGCTCTTACATAACCATTTATGGTTAACTCACCTTTTACCTTTGGTTAGAGACTTTCCTCTAACTTAACCATTCTTTTGACTCATGGGTCTCTTCAAATCATTTATTTCTTTGACTAAGGTAACCATTTAACCCTTGCACATTCATTTATCCCTTGGATAAAAGGAATATCTATTAACCTAACCCTAACCCAACCCCCTAGGGTAACCATCATGTCCCCTCAAGAATTCAATGCTCTGTATCTCTCCTCTCAAGCCTCCTCATGGTGACACTTCTCAACATGGGATTGGGTTGAAAGTCTCACATGGATTGAATATCTTTCAATCCTAACCCTTGTTAAGATTGCTCAATCTTAACCCTTCATTTTCCCATTTCTTCTATAAATAGAACCCTTATCCTCAAGCAAAGGAGGAAGCATTAGAGTATTGTTGTTATACTGGTATTAACATAGAGCTTTTTCATACCATCACTATCTACACTTGCATAGCATTTGTTTATCATTTTCAACCATCTTGAATCTCCATATGGCATCCATGGCTAGTGGTAAAAGCTGAGAGCTACACTCATGTGGAACTTGGAGAGGAGAGGAACAAGGGAGGAGCAACTATGAGCATCTTGAATAGCATTTGGAGGAGTATAGTTTATCTATTCTATATTTGTATGCTTTCTATTTCATGCTTAATATCTCTCTTGATATGCCTCTTTAGGATAATCTTTTGTTGCTAACACTAACGTTTGTTTTCTTGTGCTCTTGTGTGTGTTGCCATCAAACAAATTTTCTAATCCTTTTTGCAGAGCATCAAATACATATCATCAACCTTGATAACAAGGTCAACTAAACCCTAAACCCATAAACCATAATTACAAAAAATTTCATCACATGATACCAACAGACCAATATTATCATTTACATTACATAGTATGGACCTAATTCAAATTCCCAAACAATTATATCCATCAAAATTTTTTCTAAGACCTATATCAACACATTTCACCAATCGGTAGAAACCCTCAATGCAAATAACATGGAATAACCAACCGGATCCAAATAGGATAAGCAAATCATCACGCCAGCCAATGCGAAGCCACCAAACAATTAAGACATGATCAAGAATGCCTTCAACATGTTAGGAACCATTTCTATAAGCCAAACCAAAATCACTTAACCAAATCATCAAATATCATCAACCGGTAAAGCCAACTGGTACCAGGAAATATCAACTGGTAATCCAGAACATAAGCGATGAATTTCAGAGCACCAAATCATGAAACAACTAAATGTGACAAGCATATAACCATCCTGAATAACCATCCAAAACCGAAACCAACAATCTGATCATACCAGATCAAAATCACTGATAACCAAGTCCAACCGGAACAGGTCCAACCGAGATAGCAGCAACCAACTGAAACAAAACCATATCCAACTGGAGCACAGTGTTGACATTAATGACAACACATAAACACTTTCAACATATTGTCAATAGATACTTCAATAACTTAATTTTTTTTGCTACAACTATTTGTGAATACATGAGTCTGCTTTTGTGCTTTCCAAAGTCTTCAAATGTAGGTTTACCATTCTTTCTAATTATCTATATTCACAACCAAGTTTTAGAAATAACAACCAATCTTGTAGGATATGTAAACCCATTATCATCTATCATAGGTTTGTTAGCTCGTGATTTTCCTATACACACTGTGTCAACTAATAGTCTTATCCTTCTCATTCCCATGTAGTGCACCAACTACATAAACATGTCCTAGTTGTACAAGGTCTAAAAGATGTTCATAGTCAAATGAACTTTCCATTTCATTGAGTGAAGATGAATGAGCTTGAGATAAATGGGACAGATATTGTGGAATCCATGTATCTACCCATTCACTTGAATCAAAATTATCCCAATCACATTTAATACAACTCTAACAAAAATAAGCTAATTGAGCATGTCTAGATAGTACATGTACTTGCATCTAAACTTTTAAATGAATGCATCTTTGATAATTCCTTGATTGTTTAATGATCTAATTTCTCTCCCATTATCCCCTCATCAACCAACCAAAATAACATACTCACTTCTGAATCAAGTGCCCCAATATTGTAGCAATGTATAGTTACACCACCGAACAATTAGAATTTGCATCATAGAATGTAGCACCACCTCTAATCTTTAGTTGGTCTTTAACTAGATATTTTTTCACACATGCACTTACTCCATCATGCTCCCATTTTCCATGCATAGTTTTAAAAAAACTCCAAATATAAGGTATACCCCTCTTTGCATGCTTCCTTATCAACCAATAAAAAATGCAAGCATTCTTGAATTGACTAGTTCAATTATTTGAGCAAATGAGATGTTGAACCATTATAATTCATATTTTTTTCTTGCAAGTACTCAATTTTTTTTAAAAACAATATTGTACAAACTTTGACGAATTAGATCGATCATCACTCATGTAAAAATTGTACACCCTAACTATCTTTCCATTCTCTTTTGTACTATTAAGGGCATGCCCATATTTGATGTGAACAAAAATAGTAATTTGCATAGAAGTAATATTGAGATTGAAATTCATTTTGTTATTGTAATGTGTAGTTTTCTACAAAATTGACTACATAGATAATAACTCCAATCAAGAAAAAATCCTTACACATTCTGAATTATTGATCTAACCATCAAGATTTGTGGCTATGTCTTACTTGTAATTTTTTTTTTCTTAAAATTAGAAATAAAATATGTAACAATTACTTCTCTTATAACCAGCTCACATCTAGAACCTTCACCCAAAAATAGTAATCTGCACATAATTGTAATATTGAGATTGAAATTCATTTTGCGATTGTAATGTGTAGTTTTCTACAAAATTGACTACATAGATAATAGCTCCAATCGAGAAAAAACCTTACACATTCTGAACTGTTGATCTAACCATCAAGATTTGTGGCTGTCTTACTTGTAAAAAATATTTTTCTTAAAGTTAGAAATAAAATATGTAACAATTACTTCTCTTATAATCAACTCACATCTAGAACCTTCACCTAAAAATAGTAATCTACACAAAATTGTAATATTGAGATTGGAATTCATTTTGTGAGTGTAATGTGTAGTTTTCTACAAAATTGATTATATAGATAATAGCTCCAATCAAGAAAAAATCCTTACACATTCTGAATTGTTGATCTAACCATCAAGATTTGTGGCTATGTCTTACTTGTAAAAAATATTTTTCTTAAAATTAGAAATAAAAAATGTAACAATTACTTCTCTTATAGCCAACTCACATCTAGAACCTTCACCCAAAAATAGTAATACGCACATAATTGTAATATTGAGATTGAAATTCATTCTATGATTGTAATGTCTAGTTTTGTACAAAAATGACTACATAAATAATAGCTCCTTACACATTTTGAAATGTTGATCTAACCATCAAGATTTGTGGCTATGTCTTGTAAAAAATATTTTACTTAAAATTAGAAGTAAAATCTGTAACAATTACTTCTCTTATAATAAACTCACATCTAGAACCTTCACCCAAAAATAGTAATTTGCACATAATTGTAATATTGAGATTGAAACTCATTTTGTGGTTGTAATGTGTAGTTAACTATAATATTGATTACATAGATAATAGCTCCAGTTGAGAAAAAATCCTTACACATTCTGAAATGTTGATCTAACCATCAAGATTTGTGGCTATTTCTTACTTCTAAAAAATATTTTTCTTAAAATTATAAATAAAATCTGTAACAATTACTTCTCTTAAAACCAACTCACATCTAGAACCTTCACCCAAAAATAGTAAACTGCACATAATTGTATTATTGAGATTGAAATTCATTTTGTGATTGTAATGTGTAGTTTTCTACAAAATTGACTACATAGATAATAGCTCCAATCAAGAAAAAATCCTTACATATTCCAAATTGTTGATCTAGCCATCAAGATTTGTGGCTATGTCTTACTTGTAAAAAATATTTTTCTTAAAATTAGAAATAAAATCTACAACAATTACTTCTCTTGTAACCAACTCACATCTAGAACCTTCACCTTCACTCTTCAAATTGTATTTTTCTATCTCATATCTCTTTTTATCAACCATTTTCTTTCAAAAATCATGCTCATTGCCCTCATGAATACATGATATAAATTGTTATGACCCATTATTTTGTAAACACTTTTCATTTAAAAGGTATTTTTTATATAAAATGAAACCATCATCTCTAACACATAAAGAAAATCTACTAAGTCCTTGGATGTCTTTGGTAGTTACATTGCATCACACTCTTGTAGCATTTTGTTTGTAAGAAAAGTAGAACAAATATTTCATAGTAGTTTATGATACATAGAAAACTCCATCTAGTATTTAAAATGAAATGTATTACAAATTTTAAGAGGATAACGATAAATCTTACAAGATTCAAATGCCCTTTTTGAGATTCAAACTTGGATGTGTTTCACAAAACTGTTTAGACAATGTTGTTTGGCTACATTCTAGGAAAGGATTAGGATGTGTGTGTGGTATTGATCACCAATTCTTAATTTTAAAACATCTTTTATATTGAATGATGCTATAGAGAACTTAGAGTGCCAAAAATGTTGAATTTCATCATTTGTGCTATTAGTTAGATTTCCTAGAGCAACTTGTGAAAACCTACCAATAAAAGCCCATGTATCATTTTCAAGATGACTATCTAGTCTTGATCTTATTGTTAGTGTTTTTGAAAATATTTTATGATTTAGGCTTAATTCAACACAAGTTATCCTATAATATAATCAAGCTTTTATTAATTGACAACTTACTAATGAGGTTGTTATTACTCTATGAGCAACTCTTTTATCATTTCTTTCCTAGCCTTTCCAATATAATTGAGTGCAATAAAATATTTTTTACAAATATTATTTTGATCGACCTTTTTCTTTACAAGAATCTTGAATTTATTTAATAAAGTTCTCATTTGCATGTCTTTAGTAATTGTACAAAAATTTGTTTGTTCAATTAATGTCAGAGTGGAAAAGTATTCATTGAAAAGTTTTGAATCCCACAACCGAATGGTTCATGATGACCTCTTGCCTTCAAGACTTTCTACTATGTTCTCATCAATTTCAACTAACCATTTTATGGTTCTTGAAGGTTTTATAATTTCATTGGGCTCATTACAAAAGTATGAATTTGAGATTTTATTTTCTTCTTCACTAAGGTCCTTTCTTCTTATGTAATTTTGAGATACATTGAACTTTTCATTTATTCACGTGTTCTTAATTTCATCAACATTATCAACAATTGGATTATGGAGTACAATTTCAACTTCATATGGTTCATGTCCACATTATTCAAGAAATTATTGATGCGTTTCTCCATTCTTTTGTATGATGTTACTCTTATCAATAGGCATTTCATCATATTTTGTAATAATTTCAATTTTATGTTCAATATTTTCATTTTCGATATCATAGCCCCTTTCAATGTCATTTAAGGGTAAAGAAGAACCTTCACCTTCAAGAGTATTTGATGTACCTTTTCTTCCCGTCATCTTCCTTTCTCTATATTTTTTCCTAATTCTTCAATTTCTTCCACTCAAAGTTTCCTGTCCCTTTTGGCTTTACGAGGACTATTCCTCCCCATTATACAAATTAAAAAAACACCATAATGATTGATAGAATCAAATTTTGTGTAAACAAGTGTACAAAAGAATGATTTTATTTGTAGCATGCATAAAGAAAGAGGTTTATGACACTAGAACACTTGTGGAGGTCGTTGGTAAGCCCAAAATGACTCTTTACCCATTTTCTCCCCCAAAACAAAATTTATATCCATTTTTAAAGAAAGAAACAAATCTTTGTTTCTTTATTTAAAAATGGATATTTATTTTGTAAGTCTTGTTTTCACCACACAATGAGAACAAGCATTATGAAATAGATCTTTATTTTTAAAACACGAAAGGAATATTCATTTCTTAAAACAAGAAGCGACTATATATATATATAATATATATATATATGGGTAAGTGCACCAAGATGGTGAATAGAAAAGTGGCCACAAGCAAAAAAAAATGAAATTTCTCATAACCCGTGCGTGTTCTATGAAATTTAAAAACGTGCTAGGCTTGGTAACACCAAGCCTAGCCAAAAAAAACAAAACAAAAAGTTCCAGGTTTTGAGGAACATTATATTTAATAATAAAAAAACAAATTCCTCAAAAACCCGGAAAAATTTCTCATAGCCCGTATTGGTTATGCAAAACTAGAAGTTTTGGCCTTAGTTTTGCATAACCCGTACGGGTTATGTAGAACTAGGAACCAAAGAAGAAGGGAGAGAGAGAGAGAGCGGGGGGTGAGAATAGGATTAAGAGAGAGAGAGAGAGGAGAGAGAGAGAGAGAGAGAGAGAGAGAGAGAGAGAGAGAGAGAGAGAGAGAGAGAGAGTAGGAGGGTAGGAAGAGAGCAATAGGATAAGGAGAGGGGGAGGGAGTTAGAGAGAGAGAAAGAAGGGGATATGGAGAGAGAGAGAGAGAGAGAGAGAGAGAGAGAGAGAGAAGGGGATAGGAAGAGAGGGAGAGAGATAGGGAAAGAAAGAGAAGGAAGAGAGGGTGTGTAGAGAAGAGAGAGAGAGAGAGAGAGAGAGAGAGAGAGAGGAAAGAAAGAGAAGGGAGAGAGGATGAGAATAGGATTTAAGAGATGGAGAGAGAGAGAGAGTAGGGGGTAGGAAGAGAGGGATATAATAGTATAAGGAGAGGGGTAGGGAG